>NC_084830.1:76443908-76814741 GCF_033115175.1 Lepus europaeus | reverse complement strand
CAAAGGTCTCAGGAAAAACAGAGGCGAAAGAAGTCTGCTTTCACTCCCCTTCCAGTGATCCCACACAAGACCCCCAAAACTGTTCCAGGAATTCTGGTGTTGATGTTGCAAGAGTTGTGGCAGAAGTGTGTGGCTTCAGTAGCTCAGGGCTGTGTCTCATACCCAAGAAATGTAATAGATGCTTCTTTTCACTGAATTCTTCCAAAATGACACAGCTCTGTGTTACAGCTCATATTGTGTTACATCTCTCCTCTCTTCTCTGCTGGGTTCATTAAGTGTTGTGGGCTTCTGGGTTATAGCTTCTCTTCTCTGCTGGGTTCTTTGTCTCACAACCATGAAGAAGGAGACACACAGACAAGAAAGAAAGTGAAGTGACAAAGTTTATTGAAATAAGCAGAGAAAGCTTCCTGCACCTGGCAGGGGCTGCCCAAAAAGGGGCTCCGCCCAGAAAAGGGTTGTTTGCCACCAAGCTGCTTCTCAAGACTGCCTGGCTCAGACTTTACGTGTTTCTTTTTTTTTTTATATTAAACTTTTATTTAATGAATATAAATTTCCAAAGTACAGCTCATGGGTTACAATGGCTTCCCCCTCCCAAAACTTCCCTCCCACCCACAACCCTCCCCTTTCCCGCTCCCTCTCCCCTTCCAATCACATCATGATTCATTTTCAATTCTCTTTATATACAAAAGATCAGTTTAGTATAAATTAGGTAACGATTTCAACAGTTTGTCCCCATATAGCAACACAAAGTGAAAAAAAAATACTGTTGGAGTACTAGTTATAGCATTAAATAAGAGTGTACAGCACATTAAAGGCAGAGATCCTACATAATATTTTTTTTTAAATTAATTAATTTTCTATGCCATTTCCAATTTAACACCAGGTTTTTTTTTTTTCATTTCCAATTATCTTTATATACAGAAGATTGATTCAGTATATAATTAGTAAAGATCTCATCAGTTTGTACCCACGCAGAAACACAAAGTGTAAAAATACTGTTTCAGTACTAGTTATAGCATCACTGCACATTAGACAACACATTAAGGACAGATCCGACATGGGATGTAAGTACACAGTGACTCCTGTTGCTGACTTAACAATTTGACACTCCTGTTCATGGCATCAGTAATCTCCCTAGGCTCTAGTCATGAGTTGCCAGGGCTATGGAAGCCTTTAGAGTTCGCTGACTTTTATCTTATTCCGATAGGGTCATAGTCAAAGTGGAAGTTCTCTCCTCCCTTCAGAGAAAGGTACCTCCTTCTTTGATGGCCCCGTTCTTTCCACTGGGATCTCACTCACAGAGATCTTTCATTTAGGTCTTCTTCTTTTATTCTTTTCCATGATATCTTGGCTTTCCATGCCTACAATACTCTCATGGGCTCTTCCGCCAGATCCGAATGCCTTAAGGGCTGATTCTGAGGCCAGAGTGTTGTTTAGGACATCTGCCATTCTATGAGTCTGCTGTGTATCCCACTTCCCATGTTGGATCTTTCTCTCCCTTTTTGATTCTATCAGTTAGTATTAGCAGACACTTGTCTTGTTTGTGTGATCCCTTTGACTCTTAGACCTATCAGAGCCATCGAATGTGAACTGAAATTGATCACTTGGACTATTTAGATGGCATTGGTACATGCCACCTTGATGGGATTATATTGTATTCCCCTGGCACATTTCTAACTCCATCATTTGGGGCAAGTCTGATTGTGCATGTCCCAAATTGTACATCTCCTCTCTCTCTTTTTCCACTCTTAAATTTAACAGGGATCACCTTTCAGTTAAAATTTAAACACCTAAGAATAATTGTGTGTTAACTACAGAGTTCAACCACTAGTACTAGAACAACAACAACAACAACAAATACTAAAAAGGATAAAGTATTACATTGTACATCTAGAGTCAGGACAAGAGCTGATCAGGTCATTGTTTCTTATAGTGTCCATTTCACTTCAACAGGTTTCCCCTTTGGTGCTCAGTTGTCGCCCATCAGGGAAAACAAATGATATTTGTCTCTTTGGGACTGGCTTAATTCACTCAGCATGATGTTTTCCAGATTGCTCCATCTTGTTGCAAATGACTGGGTTTCGTTGTTTCTTACTGCTGTATAGTATTCTATGGAGTACATGTCCCATAATTTCTTTATCCAGTCTACTGTTGATGGGAGATTTTACATGTTTCTTAAAAAGGAGGTTCACCTGATTTATCAAGGTGTATGCTAATGAGGTATTCTACATGAACCAGTCAGAAAGTCAGCAGAGTCTGAATGTGATTAGTTGACCAGGAACAAATCCACAGTACCCTAAAGTGGAAGTCATATTATATTAGGGAGGTTACAGGTGTGCTTAAACAGTTCCGTGGTGGGCAGGTTATTTGGGAGATGCAACATCTGAAGAATACATTGTATATGTTTCTCCCTTCTCCCCTTCTCTCAGGGCTTCTTGAAGGTTACCTCATGTGTGTTTCTTCCTTTTCATTCCAGGGACACCTGAAGTCCCTATGAAAAAGATTTTATAGGGCCGGCGCCATGGCTTAACAGACTAATCCTCCGCCTTGTGGCGCCGGCACACTGGGTTCTAGTCCCGGTTGGGGCACTGGATTCTGTCCTGGTTGCCCCTCTTCCAGGCCAGCTCTCTGCTATGGCCCAGGAAGGCAGTGGAGGATGGCCCAAGTGCTTGGGCCATGCACCCGCATGGGAGACCAGGAGAAGCACCTGGTTCCTGGCTTCAGATCAGCGCGATGTGCCGGCCGCAGCGGCCGTTGGAGGGTGAACCAACGGCAAAAAGGAAAACCTTTCTCTCTGTCTCTCTCTCTCACTGTCCACTCTGCCTGTCAAAAAAAAAAAAAAAAAGAAAAGAAAAGAAAAAGATTTTATAGGAGCCGGTGCTATGGTGCAGTGGTTTAAGCCACCGTCTGCAGTGCCAGCATCCCATATGGGCACCAGTTCAAGTGCCGGCTGCTCCACTTCCAATCCAGCTCCCTGCTAATGCACCTGGGAAAGCAGCAGCAGATGGCCCAACTCCTTGAGTCCCTGCACCTATGTGGGAGACCTGAGAGAAGCTCCTGGCTTCAGCCTGGCCCAGCCCTGGCCATTGCAGCTATATTGTGCGTCTCACTCTCTTTCTGTCTCTCCTCTGTCTCTGTAACTCTGACAAATAAATAAATAAATAAATATTTTTTTAAAAAGGACTTCATAAAAAATGAACACACTAGGAGAACATACTTATAATACATATCTATAACAAAAGACTAATATCCAGAATATAAAAAGAACTCATACAAAATAATTATCAAGACAAAAAAAGCAAAAGACTTGAATTGACACTTCATGAAGACACATATACAAATAGACAATAATCCATGAAAATGTTCTTGATCTCTTTAGTTACTAGGGAAATGCAAATCAAAACCACAGTAGAAATGAAATATATGTTCACAAAAACACTAGCTCAAGACTGTTTACAGCAATGTAATTCATGATGGACAATAAATTGGAAACAATTCAAATTCCCATCAACAGAAGTAAGGACAGTGAGTTATGGTTTTTCATAGAATAGAATGCTGCTTAGTAATAAAAAGAGATGAACTTGCCATGCCATTATTCCTACAATGCCGTGACTCGGATTTGAACCGAGGTTGCTGCGGCCACAACACAGAATACTAACCACTATACAATCATGGTGAGATAACTAATAGCATACCTGAAATGTACTGTATTGGAGTAAAATAGACATTTTGAAATTTGATGGTTGTTTGCAGCCCCTGTCTCTTCTATTGAGGAAGTGTTTTTTTTTTTTCTCTTCATACTCTTTATAGAACTCTTTTGCTTAGTGTAGGGTTAACTATACAATCATTAAGAAAACTGAAAATAGATCTTTGTAAAAATTAGGAGTGGGAAGGTGAGAGGGAGGATGAGGAAGGGTTGGATCGTGGGCAGGAGCGAGGGTAGAGTGGGAAGTATCACTACGTTCCTAAATGTGTATATATGAAATACATGAAACTTGTATAACTTGATTTTTTAAAAAGGGATAAACTATTGATACATGCAGCAACTACATGAATCTGAAAAAAATATTGAGCAAAAGCAGTCAGAATACTGAAACACATTCTGAATGATTCCATGTATATGGAGTTTAAACATGGGATAAACAATCTCTAGTTGTTGTGGGAACTAGGAAGCTGGGGTAGAGCTAATGTCCAACAGCTCTTTGCTGATCTCCCCCAACCCACAGCATTGGTGGATGACTGGCAGTTCCAGTTGAGCTGAAGTTTCACAGCTCTGGGTGAACAGGGGCCTAATAGCTCCAGCCATACAGAGAGGCAGTGTGGATCCGCAACTGACATCCCCAGCAAGACCACCACTGAGAGTTCTTCCTCAGGGATCCACCAAGGTCCTTGATTGACAACTCCAGGTGATTTGTGCATTTGCCAACCACAGCAGAAAAGCTGCAGCTGGCCCATAGGACAGCCTGGCCCAGCCCAGATAAGCAGTCCTCTTCTGTGTACTGTCCAGGCTCTCTTCCCTTCCTGTGCATAGAACAGGCCTTCCTTTCTGTGCACCATGCAGGACCACCTCCCATGTACCAGCAAGCCCCCACTCTTTTCCAAGTAGAAGAAACTACAAGTTCCAAAACTTGTTGCAACCAGTGCTAACTGGAAATAGGCAACATGACTGTAGGATGTCTCTCCACTGATGATCTTTAGGTCACTATAATATCATCACAATAAAATTACCATCAGGGCATGCCTACTCCCATCATCAACCTGAGGCCATCACACTTCTAGTATTTCCTAAAATGGGTGGTGCTTGAGCCCCACCTCTAATTCAGCCCCCTTTTGAATATTCTGGGCTCCACACCAGACATCACCCCCAATGCTACTGGAGGTTATAAAGAGTAGGCCTAGGAACCAGTGTTGTGGCATAGCAGGCAAAGCTGCCACCTGCAATACCAGCATCACATATGGGCACCAGTTTGTGTCCCAGCTGCTCCAGTTCCAATCCAGCTCCCTGCTAATGCACCTGGGGAAAGCAGCAGAAGATGATCCAAGTTTCTGAACCCCTGAACCCACATGGGAAATCCAGAAGAAGCTCTTGGCTCCTGGCTTTGGCCTGCCCCAGCCATGGCAATTGCAACCATTTGGGGAGTGAACCAATAGAAGACCTCTGTCTCTCCCTCTCTCTTTCTGTAACTCTTTCAAACAAATAAACAATCTTAAAAAAAATAACAAGAGTAGACCTAATCTTGTTGACTAGGCCTTTTCCTTACTCAAGGCTTTTTCTTGGCTAGGGGCCTTTTTCCTTTGTAGAGGGCTTTTGGGCTGAAGTTCTTCCTTAGAGAGAGATTTTTCTTTGTTTCCGAGGCCTTTTTTCATTTTTGGTGTTGTGTTCATGCGTGACTTGGTTCTTGAGCTTGCACTTTTGCTTTGCTCCAAATAAATCCTGCTCTCCTGTACATCTCACGCCACCACTTCTGAATTCTCGTGTGTGGAGGGAGGAACCTGCAGTAAGCTTAGTCGCACAGCACAGTCATAGAAATCATAGCAGTTTGTGTGGGCGTTGGTAGCTGACTGGCTGAGTTCGTAAAGACAATGTTCTTAGTAACGGTAATGTTCTAGATCTTCATTGTGGTAAAGTGATGCAGTGCATGCATTGTGTCAAAACTCATGGAATACTGGGCTTAGGGGCCTGTGTTGTGGTGTAGAGGGTAAAGCCGTTGCTTGCAGTGCCAGCAGCGTTCTATATGGGCGCCAGCTAAAGTCCTGGCTTGATTTCCCTGCTAATGTGCCTGGGAAAGCAGCGGAAGATGGCCCAAGTCCTTGAGACTTGGTTGACGCTCGAAGCTCCTGGCTCCAGGCTTCAGCCTGGCCCAGCTCTGGCCATTGTGGCCATTTAAGGGGTGACCCAGTGGATGGAAGATATTTCTCTCTCTCTTTCTCTGTCTGCCTCTGCTTCTCCTTCTCTGTAACTTTCAAATAAAATAAATAAATCCTTTAAAAAAAGTATACTTAAGATCTGTATATATTGCTATAAAATCACCTCAATAAAAAATATCTCAGGGCTGGCATTAACAGTGGGTTAAGCCTCTGGCTGACCTGCTTCAGATCCAGCTCCCTGCTAATACTCCTGGAAAAGCAGCACAAAGTGGCCCAACTGCTTGAGCCCCTACACCCAAGTGGGAAACCTGGATGGAGTTCCTGGCTCCTGGTCTCTAACTGGCCCAGCCTTGGCAAACAAAAAAGATATTCTCTCTCTCTCTCTCTCCCTCCCTCTCTCTCTCTCTCTCTCTTTGTTTCTCTCTCTCCTGCCCCCTTCCTCTCTCTGGAACTATACCTTTCAAAGAAATAAATAAATCTTAAAAAAAAAAAAACCCTAAAGTTCAAAAAAATTGGAATGACTTAATCAAGAGGAAGTAATATGATCAAGTAAAGCTATGAAAGTTTACTCTGAAAAGGACTGCAACAATGAAGGGAATCCAAGTAGACAAAAGGTACACATCTCACTGAAGCAATGTTCATTGAGATTAACTGAAAATAAACCTTTTATTCATTTAGCTTCGGGAAATATTTTCTCTATCAGGATGAATTTGGATCACAATTAATTTTTGAAACAAACACGTCTTCAGTGATTTCTATTTCATATTTTGTATATGTGACTTATAATTTTCTTAAATAACCAGAAAGAAACCTGAAAATGCTTTTATGTTATTTTGGTTGTTGTTTATGAAGAATTAACATGATACGTTTAAATAAATTTTGAATTAAAATTCACCCAGCTGCCTTGTTACAACCTCCTACACATAACCCTGATATAGCTACAGCATTGCTTGGGAAAGCTACAATAAATGTCCTGCCCATCTATTTTTTTTTTACTTTTTATTCCAGCATGATTTTAAATTTACAAAACAAAAATTTTAGAAGTATGCAGAGTTCCCACATATCCAATACCCAGCTTCCCCTATTAATAACATATTGTATTTGTATATTTGTCACAATCCATAAATCAGCCCCCACTTCTATTTTTTAAATTCAAGCTCCCTGTATCCCTCCCATACCACCTAGCCTCTAGTAGTCAACATTCTGTGTTCATATTGAGGTGCTTTTTTAGCTCCCACATATGAGGGAGTGAACCAGCAGCCGGAAGCTCTCTCTCTCTCTCTCTCTCTCCCCCTCTCTCTCGTCTCTTCTCTCTAATTCTGACTTTCAAATAAACAAATCTTTTTAAAAAGGAAGCTCTACTTTGTGCAAGTTTTATAAACAGTTTGAAACAACTCCCTTGAACAGAAATTGATATACCTTTGTTTCCATTTTAATAATTATAGAATAGATAATACTTCATATTTTACAAAATATTTTCAAAAGTGTAATCCTACTTGACCACCAGGTGGTCTAATCTGGAGCACAATCTTGCTGTATTCAATTGTTATAACAGAATCAAATTTCCTGTTACCTTTGTTTTTTTAATATTGTTATAAAACTCCCATATACAACATTGTTCCAGTTGGAAAATAATAAATTGACAACAATCTCTCCACAAATTTCCAGAATGCTGTGCTACAAAAAAAACTAGCAATGCCTTCAAAGGGGTATCTTTACAAATTCTAAAGCCCAACTGATTTTCATTTACCTGGTTCAAAACAGTGTTAATGAACTTTGGCCTCAATTTTCCAATTTCCACTTTTTGCACTCATGGCACTAAGAGAACTAAATCCTAGTTCTTCAGGAAACCATCAGTGGAAGAGAATGCCAGAACAGATATCACCCAGCACAGGTATGGATACACTTCAAACCCACATCGCTTGGTTCCAAGTTTTAAGTTGAGCAGTCCTTAATTCCTTTTTGAGGCAGTTACAGAACAGGTTTTGGTTGAGTTCCTCGCCTAGTGGCTAAGAGCCTGATGAACACCTTTGACACAGGGATGATTTCACCCAGAGACTTGGCAGTGGTTACCCTTGCTTTGGCATTCCTAGTCTTCGTTCTCTCGCTGCTGTACCGAACTTCCTCAGCGCAGTCAGTGGGAAGTGAGCCTCAGAGCCTCT
Organism: Lepus europaeus; assembly: GCF_033115175.1. Taxonomy (NCBI): domain Eukaryota; kingdom Metazoa; phylum Chordata; class Mammalia; order Lagomorpha; family Leporidae; genus Lepus; species Lepus europaeus. The sequence continues at coordinate 76,806,711 of NC_084830.1, read as the reverse complement.
GAATTAATTGCAATTGCTCCAAGCACACTGGGCAGTCTGGCAGCAGGCAGGGTCACATGACTGCTGCATGGATAATCAGGACATCAGCCGATTTGGGTGTGTGCCCCAAGGGAAAATGCCTGGAAAAGGACACTGTCTCATTGTATCCTTGGCCTTTTGTGACCTCCCTATTACACATTTGACTCAGTACATTTTGTTCTCTTTGTGCCAGATAATACAACTACACAGCCCAGAGTGCTGATTATTCCAATTGACATGTGCTAAGCAATCAGAACTTTTTTTCCTAAGACCATTAGACAACTGTAGATAGAGCTCCTCAGCGTTGAGCATTTCCGTTCATTACAGCTCCACCTTCCTATCTGATTCTGCAAAAAGTGAAACAAAACTTGTCCTCATATTTTTTTTCAGCTGGTTCTCTGCTCTGTAACACCCAGGGAGCTGAATTACCGCCCTGAATTGAAGAGGCAGGAAGACTTCTGATAGTTATTCAACTGAGCACCTGAAGACTGAATGAGCTCACTTACTCATGCAAAATCTATTTATTAAGTGTCTACACAGTGTCGTACTAAGTATCAGAGGGAAATAAAGATGACTCAGAGCCAAAGTTGCTCCTGAAGGGACTTACTGTCTATCAGCAGAGAACAAGTATGCACATTAATAACCACTATCGTGCCAGGAGACAGTGTCATACAATCCATGGAGAAAGAAAGCCTCCATAGAGACATAAACAAAGCCATTGAGTGCTGATAGGATCTGACAGTTTCAAGAGATGGTGGCATCTGAGAATAAGCAAGGTTTGAACCTTGAAGAGGGATGGCAAGACATTGACGTTGAGACTTGGATTTGAGCAAAGGCATAGTGGTCGGACAGGGCATCTCCCAGGAGTTAAGTGGCCTAGAATTCTAGACTTGGAATCAAAGCCACTTTCAATTCTGTACCCTTACTTAAATTTATAAGCATCGGTTTCCTTCCATAGAGTGGGAATGATAATTATTATTCAAACCTGTATACTTTTGTGCAAATAAAATAACCAAGACGTTAAAGGGCATGATTACAATTAGAATCATGATCTCTTTTCTCAAGACCTTTCTCTCCACATACCCTGCATTTCTTTTTTTTTTTTAGATTTATATATTTATTTGAAAGAATTACAGAGAGAAGGGGGAGAAAGAGAGAGATCAATCTTCCATCCACTGGTTCACTCCCCCAGATGACTGGGACAGTTGGGAATGGGCCAGGACAAAGCCAGGAGCTTCTTCCAGGTCTCCCACATGGGTAGCAGCCAAGCACTTGGGCCATCTTCTGCTGCTTTTCCCAGGCACACCAGCAGGGAGCTAGATGGATAGAGGAGCAACTGGGACTTGAACCAGTACTCATATAGGATGTCAGCATTGCAGACACCAGCTTTACCTGCTGTATCACAATGCCAACCTCCTTACTCTGCATTTACGCTTCTGATTTCTTATCACAGTTTTATTCAACTTGCATTCATTATACTATCCTCTCCCAACAGAAAAATAATAAAAATCTCATTAAATAGTCATCCTTGCTTCTTCTGAAGTGTAGGTGTCACTGTTTCTGTTTTGAAGATGGCTCTAGATTGACACTTTTGCTAAATAAACTATCCCCAGAACTGATACCCTTTGATCAACTCCAGGGAGAAAGATAAGCCTTCTGGGGCTGGCGCCATGGTTCACTTGGTTAATCCTCTGCCTGTGGCGCCGGCATCCTATATGGGCTCCAGGTTCTAGTTCTGGTTGCTCCTCTTCCAGTCCAGCTCTCTGCTGTGGCCTGGGAAGGCAGTGGAGGATGGCCCAAGTGCTTCGGCTCCTGTACCCACATGGGAGACCAGGAGGAAGCACCTGGCTCCTGGTTTCCGATTGGCATAGCTCCGGCTATTGTGGCTATTTTTGGAGTGGACCAACGGAAGGAAGACCTTTCTCTCTGTCTCTCTCTCTCATTGTCTGTAACTCTACCTGTCAAATAAATGAATAAATAAATAAATCTTATAAAAAAGGAAAGATAAGCCTTCCAAACTTCAGCAGATTTGATTGATATTTTTGGCTCTTCTTTCAGTGCTATTTCACAAACAAAAATCCTCAAAATATTTCTTCTGATAACTAGGATTATCTTTAGCCCTAAGTCACAAGTTATCAACAATTATGTGTGCAATGAAACTCCTAATATAAGCTTTTAATCATAGCAAGTTGGAAAATACATTCACACACATATTGTTGATCTTGGTCATTTGAGGTTTTCACACCAATATATTTCTTTTTTTTTAACTTTTATTTAATGAATATAAATTTCCAATGTACAGCTTATGGATTACAATGGCTTCCCCCTCCCATAACTTTCCTCCCACCCGCAACCCTCCCCTTCCATTCACATCAAGATTCATTTTCAATTCTCTTTATATACAGAAGATCAGTTTAGTATATATTGAGTAAAGATTTCAACAGTTTGCACGCACATAGAAACACAAAGTGAAACATACTGTTTGAGTACTAGTTATAGCATTAAATCAAAATGTATAGCACATTAAGGACGGAGATCCCACATGAGGAGCAAGTACACAGTGACTCCTGTTGTTGACCCAACAAATTGACACTCTTGTTTATGGCACCAGTAACCACCCTAGGCTGTTGTCATGAGTTGCCAAGGCTATGGAAGCCTTCCAAGTTCACCGACTCTGATCATATTTAGACAAGGTCATAAAAGACAGAGTGAGAATTGTAACCAATGATCCTAAGAGTGGCATTAACCAGGTCTGAAGCATTAAGTGGGGAAGAGGACCATCAGTACACACAGGTTGGGAGTAGAGCCATTGGTCATACCAATATATTTCAACATACTTATATATCAATACAGGCATGTATTCCTTTTGATCCTAAAAGGGTAAAAATGCTAGACAGAGCAAAAAGGACTTCATGGGAAGTTCATGTTTCTCACCTTTGTATTCCCAATGCCTGATACAATGCCCAGAATATGTTAGACGCTCAGTAAATACTGACTGGATGGATGCATGATTGGAAACTACATCTTGAATCTTGATTCTACTCCCAACTCCATCACAGGTTGGATACTCTATTGACACCTTAACAGGTTACAAATCAAACTCATCATTACCCTATGAATAATCTCTCTTCATTATTCTCTATTTCTATCAATGGTACCATCTATTTTTGGTAACCCCCTCTCAAATCTGTATTGAGTTCCTCATCTCAAACTCAGTCTCTCTCTATCAGTTATCAGTTCCTGTTGATTTCTTCTTTCTTCCTTCTTTTCTCATTCATTTCTATTCTTGACCTCCTAAGGCTATGGACCAATGTTTCTTCCTATGGCTATACTCATTTTTCTCCCTGTGGGACGGAAGGTATTTCATTGTCAGAGAAATTGTCTCAACACTTAAAGTGACATCACAGACCCACATCATCAGATCCAGATTAATGCTTCCAGCCCTAATTTTACAGGTATGCTATATATACCTATGTTCCAGTTCAGTTGGATAATTTGGCATTCTCTCCAGACATCCCATATGGGTACCGGTTCAAGTCCTGGCTGCTCTACTTCCAAAGCAGCTCCCTGCTGATGGCCTGGGAAAGCAGTGGAGGATGGCCCAATTGCTTGGGCCCCGGCCCACATGGGAGATCCAGAAAAAGCTCCAGGCTCCTGGCTTCAGATTGTCCCAGCTCCAGCCATTACAGCCCTTTAGGGAGTAAACCAGCAGAAGGAGGACCTCTCTCTTTGCCTCTGCCTCTCTGTAACTCTGCCTTGCAAATGAATAAATCAACCTTTAAAAAAAATCCTTCCTCAACCATAAGTCATCAGTGCCTTCCTCAGCAGAGTGAATACTCCCTCCAGGAACTCCCAGTTTCTTGTGTAACTTTCTTGAAACAAATTATGGAGCAATACTTTTTAAAAGCCAATAAGAAGACACTGTTAACATTTGGGTGTATGCCTTTCCAGATATCTATTTGCTTAAATTAATAACTTCACTTATCAATCATTTATAAATATCTTCTTCCAGGGCCAGCGCTGTGGCACAGCAGGTTAAAGCCCTGGCTTGAAGTGCTGGCATCCCATATGGATGCCAGTTCATGTCCCGGCTATTCCACTCCCAATCCAGCTCTCTGCTATGGCCTGGAAAAACAGTAGATGATGGCCCAAACCTTTGGGCCCCTTCACCCATGTGGGAGACCCGGAAAAAATCTCCTGGCTCCTGACTTCGGATCGGCTCAGCTCCAGCTGTTGTAGCCATTTGGGGAGTGAACCAGTGGATGGAGGAGGACCTCTCTCTGTGTCTCTACCTCTCTCTGTAACTCTGTCTTTCAAATAAATAAAAATAAATCTAAAAGAAAATCCTCTTCCAAAATTTAAACTGGTAAGCTTTAAAGTAAACATGTTGTGAATATTTTTCCATATCAATAAAGATGCTTCTGCATATTATCATTAATTGTGGAATAACATTCCCTTATCAGAAGATAACATTAAATAATCCCCTCTTATATGACATTTAGATTAGTTTAATTTATTATTTATGGTTTTTATTAATTTGCTTTCATTCTATTTGAAAAGCAGCAGATCATAAAAGGCAAAGACTGAGAGACCTTCCATCCACTGATTCACTCCCCAAATGTCCACAATAGCCCTGGTTAGGACAGGCCAAAGCCAGGAACTAGGATCCAAATTTGGGTCTGTCACGTGGGTGGCTGGGATCCAACTATTTGAGCCATCATCTGCTGCCTCCCAGGGTGTGCGTTAGAAGGAAGCTGGATTGGAAGCCGAGGGACCAGAGCCAAACCCTGCACTTCAAAGATGCAACCATCATCCCAAGCAGTGACTTTACCACCCATGCCAAATTCCCACCCCCAATTTGTTTTTTAGTGTTGTAATAAATCTGTGTGTGTATGTGTGTGTGTGCGCGTGCGCCCAGGAGAACTGACACTTTTGTTTTGAAAAGTGCTGACTCTTGAGTGAAGAAGCCATTTCCATTCTTTTTTGTCATTACCTCTATGCCCAGAACAATGCCATGAAAATAATTAAGAACTGGCTAAATGTTTTTTGGATGCACAAATCAAACCTAATACTTATTCTCTGTTCAGATTTTTCCCTGTACCCCTGTTCCTCACTCCCCACCGAAGGAAGAAGCTAAGTGTTTTTAAAGCGTTGAACTTAAACACAGACTTGGAAATAACTAAACTACTGTAAGTGCTTTCTACACAAAATGCTTTAGCTGAAAATGACTGCCAATTACGCATCCTTAATGCAGTTACTACCTACTGTGTGCTGTGCCGGGTACACCATTTATGTGATCACTTACCCTATTCTCTAAGAGATATTTTATTTTTCTCAGTTGATTTATAGTAGCTGATTATTTTTTTAGAGTAGCTCATATTTATCTAGTGCTTATGATGCTTAGGCACTGTTCTAACTGAGCGATTATTTTGGTTCCAAAAAGTTTGAAATTCATGCAAAGTTCTTTTTCATAGTATACATTTTCCAAGAAGTTTTTGAAGACCCTTTGAATTTCTTTAGAATCTGCTATGTACCCAGCACGATGCTAGGCAACAGAGCAGTGAGAAGAACAAACAGGATCCCTGGCTCTGGGGTGCTTCAACTGGGCAGAGCAGACAAATAAGAAAGAAAATGAGGAGATGATAAAGTGAGAGAATGAAGAAACAACAAAGCAGGCAAGGTGCACATGATGTGCTCATTAATCCTCACAGCCACTATATGCAGCAGAGACTGATATTGTCTTATTTTTAAAAATAAAAATGAGGAGCCAGTATTGTGGTGCACCTGGTTAAAGCCCCAGCCTGCAGCACCAGCATCCCATATGGGCACTGGTTCAAGTCCTGGCTACTCCACTTCTGATCCGGCTCTCTGCTATGGCCTGGGAAAAGAGTAGAAGATGGCCCAAGTCCTTGGGCCCCCGCATCCACATTGGAAACTTGGAAGAAGTTCCTGGCTTCTTTAAAAAAATAAAAACATAAGGGAAAGAGAGGTTAAGTAACTTGCCCAAGTTTTATGGAGCTAATGGGGACCAATGGGTGAGCCAAGGGGGCCTGTGGGGGCATCAGAGCCCCATCCTTTGATCTCTATCACCCCACCCCAACCTTCAAAATGAGCAATTGGTGTTCTCCCCACCTCATTTAAAGATGCCTGGAGCACGGCCCCACAGCCCCCAACACCTACCCAGCTAGCACAGCAGCATCACCCTGTGATCCCCCCAGACTCTGAGAAAAGTTAGCCACTACTGCAATATATGGGTGGAGGGCAGAGCTGCAACATGATTTAGCAATGACCAACACAAAAAGAGAAAATTATCACTCAGCCTAAAAATAACCTCGCAGACCTGAATGTCCTAATGGGGACACGGAAGGTGCTACAGACAGAGAGAGATGCTGGCCCAGCAGCATCCAGGTAATCAGAGCTGAGGCAGGCTTCCAAGCCATGTCTCCTGAGCTAAGGGAGACTACGGCTCCCAGTGTGGGCCAAAGCCCCAGACCGTGCCACCACACTCTCCCAGAGCCATATTCCCTGAAGAGGTTGGCCAAAAGGAGAGGTGGTCTTAATCTGAAGTACTTTTCCACTCCCTGAACAGCATCTTGTTCTTCCACCCCCAACCCTGTGATTAATACAGCTTCAAGAGCTGTTCCGTCTCCAGGCCATTTTGCTTTAGGAAGCTTTGATTTGAAAAATGAGACAAGTACTTTCAGTGCTGTCTTCAATAGGAAATTAGGGGATGAAAAGAAATCTATTTAAATGTCTTTTAAATATTCACAAGGAGAGCTGCCGGGTCTTCTCCCTGTTCCTCTCTTCTGTCCCCCTTGCCCCAGTGATCTGTTGCATCAGCACAATGACTACGAACTTTGCCTTGTCAGCAGAAACTGAAGACAGGAAGCAGCCAGCCGTGGCCTGAGCTCTTGCCCCTGCAGGATTTTGTTGGTTCAGTGACTCAATAAAGGGTCTCTTGACAAGGCTTCCCTCAAGCAGCCACAAGACAAGACAAGATGCCCTGGAGAGCGACAGGCTCAAAGACATGACAATCTGGTGTACGAGATTCCTGTAAGGGAGTACAAAGTGGTACAACCTCTTTGATTACAATTTAGGAAATGCACCACAATTTAAAATGTGGATTCCTTTAACCTAGTGATTCCACTTTTTTTTTTTTTTGACAGGCAGAATTAGAGAGAGAGAGAGAGAGAGAGAGAGAGAGAGAGAGAGAGAGAAAGGTCTTCCTTCCATTGGTTCACCCCCAAATGGCTGCCACGGCCGGCGTGCTGTGCCAATCCGAAGCCAGGAGCCAGGTGCTTCCTCCTGGTCTTCCATGCAGGTGCAGGGTCCAAGCACTTGGGCCATCCTCCACTGCCTTCCCGGGCCACAGCAGAGAGCTGGACTGGAAGAGGAGCAACTGGGACTAGAACCTGGGGTTGCCGGCGCTGCAGGTGGAGGATTAGCCTAGTGAGCCGCAGTGCCAGCCTGATTCAACTTCTAGGACACATACTTAGAACAAGTATACAGATGCATGTACAAGGATGTTTGTGGACACATTTTGTAATCTGAAAGACAACAAATTAAACATTCATCAATAGAGGAATGGTTGAATAAATTATGATGAATCTAGACAAGGGTACATTTGGTTCAGTGAGTCAAAAGGATAAGAGACTTGGTTTCAACAAGGAAAAGGTCACAAATATTATTTTGTGTCAAGAAAATAGGGTGCAAAGCCATATACATGGTATGATCCTATGTATACAAAATAGACAGATATATATTTATATTTGCATTTAAAATGTCAGAGTAGTACATGCCCAATCTCTAACAGTGACGAATTCTGGGGTGTGGGGTGGGGCTCAGCTGGGGAAGAACAGCCTTTCACTCTTTATTGACTGTATTTCAGCATTAGGTGAATTTTGACAAGCAAGTGGCATTTTGAATTTTCAAAAGACTAGTAGGTCACATCCTTGTCAGATTAGCAACTCATAGAGAAAAATTAAGCAAATCAGACAGAAATCCACTAGCCAATGAGGCTTTAAGCATATAATTATGTATGTCATTTCAGCCCTTTCAAGTGAACAGAATTCAGCATAACCAATAACAGAATTAGAAAACACTTACTTTGGGATTTGCAGTAAACATTTGATCTCAAACTATTTAACTTATTAAATTACATATTTGGTTTTGAACTTCATCAATATAACCTGAGTTTTTATTTTCTTTTCTGATCCATGAATTCTCTCACAAGCCTGCATACCTGCCTGATTGATATTTCCACCTGACTGTCCCAAACAACTTTAACACAATAAAAACTAAATCTATCATCTCCCAAAACATCCAAGGTCCTTGTAGACTATTCCCACTGGAATTCTCACTTCTGTAGAGTAGTCCTGTGTCTCACTACCTCAGCAAGCTGATGGTCAAGTACTTCATGTTCTTCATCCACAATATCTTACATCACTCTCATGGTTTCCCAAAGTCAATCCCTAAGTGCAGGCTTCTTGCCTCGATGTCACTTTGTAACTTTATTATAATCTCTATAATGTTGCACTTGTGTGTATCTTCCCACCACACCCCGCCCCCACTCCTATGACCCTGATAGATGACAAGCTCCTCAAATGAAGTATTCATGTTTTGTTCTTCTCAGCACCAGAATCCTGCCCAGGGTGCAGCGGGCGCTATATCACTACCTTCTCGGTGCACAAACAGATAAAAAGAAGCGATTGGTGTTTACTTCTAGCAGGTTCTCCTTTTCCCATCTCCCATCTTCTACCCATTTTCTTCAACATCACTCCCCCAAATTGATAATTGCATAGCAGCAGCAGCAGCATTGGTAATTTGCCACTTCTCAGATAAGAGCATAATGCTTTCAAATTCAGTCATGAATGGAATTTAAAGTGTTTTATTTTGACATATTCAGTAGTCTTCAAAGAAAACTTGAAAAATTCAAAACCATAGAAACTGAAAAACTCCAATAGGTCCTATATTTCCATTGAGACTCTTACAAAACAGTAGGGTTGCACATTCATGAATCATTAGAGGGTTAAAGACCAAGTCTCTTAATTATCAACCTTTAAATATTATTTTAGGAGGGTAATGCACTAGCATTAAGAACAGAATCATATAATTTACAAATCACTTTGAAATAGCTCCCTATGATTTCAGCTTATTAGGGGTTATTAATATTCTGTTACTCAGAGGTCATTAGCACATTCTGCTAACAGTATAGATCACATAATATCAAGTGACAAGGGAAGAACACGAAGTGTCCCAATTATGATTTTTTTTCTAAAAGGCCATCATGACCTTCTCTCCAGGATATGAACTCTATCTTCCAATGTCTGAAAATGCTAGAACATTTTTCCCTTAAATGGGCTACGATGGGAGGGTAGGTAAGGGTAGGAGATTACTTGAATAAAATAATAACTAACTTTTATTATGTGCTTACTATGTGTGAGCACAGGTCTAAAGGCTTTATAATAACTCACAAAACCCTCACAAAAACCCTATGAGGTAAGCTTACTATTCCCATTTTATAGTTGAGGAAACTGAGGTTCAGTAGCATATCCATGGTCACATGGATTCTAAAAGGTGGACTCTGTGAGTCAGGACGTGGAAATGCACCACTCAGATGCCCCTTGGAATGAAGACTTATGCCAGCTGCTGGGCATGCCATCAGCTGTCAACTTCTTCAGGTTATGCCTCAGCTACAGACAGAGCCTTTCCAAAGAGCACACCCTCCCCAGAGCAGCCCAGATAAATGTCTGATTACAGACAAGGTATAAACATCTGGACTTTTGGGCACCAAAGGGCAGCTCTCATGGGTTGAACATGTGACAAAGCTCCTCACAGAGTGGGCCAGGACTTTGTTGGACCTACTCTGCAGTTCTGCTCCTCCATTTGCCCAAGCTGCTTCCTCCCTCTTCTATCCACAATGGTTGATTCCTCTAAATACTTAGCACCTCAATCTTCATCCAGAGATCCCATCCTACAACATCAGGACTGGAGCCAAGTCATCTGACCCCACTCACCCTCACTCTTAACTCTTCACTATCTTCCCAGATGACACAACAAACAGAAATAAATCTGCAAATCATTCTTTTTTCTTTTCTTTTTTTGACAGGCAGAGTGGACAGTGAGAGAGAGACAGAGAGAGAAAGGTCTTCCTTTTTGCCGTTGGTTCACCCTCCAATGGCCGCTGCAGTTGGTGCACTGCGGCCGGCGCACCGCGCTAATCCGATGGCAGGAGCCAGGTGCTTCTCCTGGTCTCCCATGGGGTGCAGGGCCCAAGGACTTGGGCCATCCTCACTGCACTCCCTGGCCACAGCAGAGAGCTGGCCTGGAAGAGGGGCAACTGGGACAGAATCCGGTGCCCTGACCGGGACTAGAACCCGGTGTGCCGGCGCCGCAAGGTGGAGGATTAGCCTGTTGAGCCACGGCGCCGGCCCTGCAAATCATTCTAAAGTTGCATTGCTACAGTTTGGATGTGGTTTGTCTGAGGACCCTGGTTAGTTCTCAAGAAAGTAGGTTGTTAGAAAAAGAGTGTGACTCCTGAATCTCTCTGACTTCCTATCTCATCATGCATTATCTTTCAATAAGGCACTTCTGCCATTGTGATGCTACTGTGGTATGAGTGTTCATGGGCTGGAAGCTTTGTCTCCAATGCGGCAATGTTGAGAGGTAGTGGAATCTTTAATATATGGAGCTTAGTGTAATGTCATTGGTGGTATCGCCCCCAGAAGAGACTAATGTAGTTCTCTCGGGACCTCAGCAGTTCCCACAAGAGTGGATTGTTATAAAAAGTGAGCCTGATCTCCAACTCTGTCTCTAACTTCCTATACTAATAAGATGCCACACACTAGGCTGTGATACAGCCAGAAGAGCTTTCACCAGAGCCAGTACAATTCTATTTAGACTTCCAGCATCTGAAACTGTGAGCTAAATGAACCTCTTTTCTTTCTAAAGTATCCAGCCTTGGCTATTTTATTATAGCAACAGAATACAGACCAATACACTGAACTAACAATGTCTGCTATGCCAAACATTTGTTAGAATTATTAAACATAAGCAACATTGTGCCATGCTTTGGCCCTAATCCTGGAAGAATCTTTTAAAATATAATATATATGTATACACACACACACACACACACATATATATATAAACTTTGCTAATCTCTACACAATTTCAACCCACAAAATAGCAAACAGCGCGGTGCGCCGGCCGCAGCGCGCTACCGCGGCGGCCATTGGAGGGTGAACCAACGGCAAAAGGAAGACCTTTCTCTCTGTCTCTCTCTCTCTCACTGTCCACTCTGCCTGTCAAAAATTAAAAAAAAAAAAAAATTAAAAAAAAAATAGTTTTAACACTTTGACTACCCTGAGATAACCTTGCTCATTATTCTTAATTCTATAATCAGCTCTCCAATCCATGTGCTTTTTTTTTTTTTTAATTTGACAGGTAGAGTTATAGACAGAGAGAGACAGAGAGAAAGGTCCTCCCTCTGTTGGATCACTCTCCAAATGCCCGCCAGGGCCAGAGTTGCGCCAATCCGAAGCCAGGAGCCAGGTGCCTCTTCCTGGTCTCCTACGTGGGTGCAGGGGCCCAAGCACCCAAGCCATCCTCCACTGGCCACCCGGGCCACAGTAGAGAGCTGGACTGGAAGAGGAGCAACCAGGACCAAAACCCGGTGCCCACGTGGGATGCCGGCACCGCAGGCGGAGGATTAACCAAGTTAGCCACTGTGCCGGCCCCTCCATGTGCTTTTCTCTCCTTCTCTTTGTCCTACCCTACACACTACTTAAAGTGCATATTAAATGTAGGCACAATAACCAATTATAAGGTTCCCACTTACTCTAAAAAGCTGGTTGCACACTCAAAATCCTAACATGAGTAACTTCAAACTGTTTTATGTGAAAAAATACTGTGTGCAAGGGAAACTGTGGTGAATCTCTTTCTGCTTTCTTGCTACATATTAATAGGACATCTTAGAAACAGAAGCTAAAATGACAAGTGAAGTCCACAAGTTCCCAGAAAGTTTTCCCAGTATCTCAAGTTCCAAGGTAGAGCATCAACACGGCTCCCAGACTTTAATGGAACTATCAGGTGGGCACTGATTCATGCTTAAGGTGCAGTATATTGGTGAAAACCTCTAAAATACTTACTTTTTAATATACATTCATGTTTTAGATTCCACATTTCTAATATTTATACTAATAATGCAAATAGTGAAATAACTACTAGAAAGGCTGGCAATCATTCTTTTTAAGTTTTTACTTATTTATTTTGTTTATTTGAAAGGCAGAGAGAGACAAAGATCTCCCATCCACTGGCTCAATCCTCAAATGCCCACAAGATCCAGGGCTGCTCCAGGCCAAAGCCAGGAGCTAGGAATTCAATCCAGGTCTTTACATTGGTGACAGGGACCCAACTACTGGAACCATCACCTGCTGCCTCCCAGAGGATGCTTTAGCAGTAAACTGGAATCAGGAGTGGACCCAGAACCAGACTCTAGACACTCCAACATGGTATGTGGGCATCCCAAGTGGCATCATTCTTGATGGTTCACCAAACGAATTTACACAAGTAACTTCTGATTTCTTGTCACCTTGCTGACAAGGAGCCCACAGTTGATTCTTTTCACCATTAGGAAAGACTTAGCTACCTTCATAGAGGCTCTTTGATGAAAATGGGCCAGTGCTTCATATCTTGACCTCAAGAGTCAAGGATTAAATATTAACATTAGAGATAATGTATTAAGATTCTAAACATGGGTAATATACAGATTTTTTTAACGGAATTAAAATTGATTCTAACAAGAAGGAAAGAATGGTCAAGAGGATAATACCAGATACAAGATTTTAACACATTTTTAGAAGATGAGAATAGATGGACGGTACTTTCTTAAAAGAGTGAATGACATTCCAATATTTGCACCTGCAGAAAGGGAATTCAGAGAGACATAAGCTCTGTGCCTTGGCTAGGCCCTGAGAAACTCTGCACTTAAGGGTGGAGAATGAAGCTAAAAATGAGCAGAGAGTTTAAAAACCTAGACTGATTGGCTCAGGTCCAGTGCAATACAGAAGAAGTCTTGGGTCAATGGTGGGAACAGGGGTAGGGAGAGGAGTAGGGATAGAAGTTAGGGGCAAAATGGAATCAGTGTTTTTATGGATATGTTGAAGTTTGGGGGAAAATATTATTGCTAAGCATTTGTCACATGCCTAGGGACATACATAGTCATCGTTCTGTATCTGTAGGGCACTGGTTCTAGGATCCCTCATGGGTACCCAGATCAGCAGATGATCAGTCCCTTATATGAAATGGGACAGTATTTTTGTATCACCTATGTACATATTCCCATTTATACTAAATCATCTCTAGACTACTTCTAATACCTCATACAATGCAAGTGCTAAATAATAATACTTTATTATTTAGGGAATGATGATAGCAAAACAGTTTGTGCATACCAAATAGATTTTTCTAACATTTTCAACATTCAGCTCTCGAGTAACTCTTGATGCAGGAAGAAATACTTTCTGAAAGCAGCTCATTTTTGAAGGGTGTGATGCTCAGAGCATTTTCTGTGCTTTTACCACTATGCTAGGACATGCTGGAATTGGTCTTGGAAATAGAATGCACCACCACGAGCATCATCATCTACAAGCTCCTAACAAAGAAGATATTTTAAAAATTTCAGGGGCCGACGCCATGGCGCACTAGGTTAATCCTCTGCCTACAGCGCTGGCATCCCCTATGGGCACCAGTTCTAGTCCCGGTTGCTCCTCTTCTGGTCCAGCTCTCTGCTGTGGCCTGGGAAAGCAATAGAGGATGGCCCAGGTGCTTGGGCTCCTGCACCCACATGGGAGACAGAGAGGAGGCACCTGGCTCCTGGCTTAAGATCGGCGCAGCGCCAGCCGTTGCAGCCACTTGGGGAGTGAACCAACGGAGGGAAGACCTTTCTCTCTGTCTCTTTATCTCACTGTCTGTAACTCTGCCTGTCAAATAAATAAAATTTTTTTTAAAAGGAGAGAAAATTTCATGGAATGAACACATGGAACTCAATAATTGCTCTCAGGTGTACTGCATCAGCCTTGTAAAACCCAAAGATACGAATCTTTGGGCTGCAGTGAAGGAGACTCAGACCAAACACCGTGACAAACACCGTTCTTCAGTTCTGAAAATGTTGAAGGGTTTGAATCAACTAACATGGAAATAAATAACTTGTAGTTAATGATGAGAGAGCTTATAAATATGCCTTTGATAAATACTGCAGCCAATACATCTGGTTTTTCCTTGCCCATTGTACTACATTTGTTATTATTGAAAACCTTAAGTATTTTTTTGTTAAAAAACAACCCATCTGATTACTGACGTCATAAATAAGAGTGTCAATTGTTAAATCAACAATGGGAGTCACTGTGCACCTGCTCCCCATGTAGGACCTCTGTTCTTAATGTGTTGTACTATGCGAATTAATGGTACAACTACTACTCTATCAGTACTCTATACTTTGTGTCTGTGTGGGTGCAGTCTGTTGAAATCTTTACTTAGTGCATACTAAGTTGATTTTCTGTATATAAAGATAATTGAAAATGAATCTTGATGAAGAGTGGGATGGGAGAGAGAGTGGGTGATGGGATGGCTGCGGGTGGGAGGGAGGTTATGAGGGGAAAAGCCACAACAATGCAAAAGTTGTCAATTGGAAAGCTCATTGTTGCTATGGTTGGCATACCATATTTTTGATGATTCAGAGAGTGAAGTAAGGATTGGTGGAAGGAAGTTTTGTGGTAGTGGTTTTTAGTTTAGTAACAGAAAGAACTTTTTACCAATTATTGATGTGCTATAATGAAATGGCCCACCTCTGGCAATAGTGATGGCCTTGTTAGTGAAAGTATTAAAACTGCGGTTTCAATCTTCCAACATTAAAAATCTATATCTTCAAGTATTTAATGGTATAATAATTTCAAATGGAATCAAGGTGGAGGAGAAGGGGAAACCTGAATACAAAAATAAATGGACCTGGGGCCGGCCGGCATTGTGGCATAGCAGGTACAGCCACCACCTGCAGTGCCAGCATCCCATATGGACACCAGTTCAAGTCCTGACTGCACCACTTCCAATCCAGCTCTCTGCTATGACCTGGGAAAGCAGTAGGAAATGGCCCAAGTCCTTGGGCCCCTGCACCCATGTGGGAGACCTGGAAGAAGCTGGCTCCTGGCTTCAGATCGGCACAGCTCCAGCCTTTGTGGCCAATCAGAGAGTGAACCAGCAGACAGAAGATCTCTTTCTCTCTCTCTCTTTCTCTCTCTGGCTATCCTCCCTCTGTATAACTCTGTCTTTCAAATAAATAAATAAATCTTTAAAAAAAAATAGATCCAGGTAGAGATGATACACATTTGCACTTGTTTTCAAACTCTAGTTTGAAAATAAATTCTCAATTTCAAATAATGTAGTTGCTGTTTTCTTCACTAACAAACACAATACATTATAAAGGAGGGTTTTCCAAAGAATATATACATAAATAAATGATAAGAAAACAATGAGAAGGCTTTGTTTATAAAACATCAAGTAACACTTAAGAGTACCAATTATTTAACATCTTCCAAAAATGCACAACAAGGTTTGACTGGTTTCTGCTTCCATATTCAAATCATGAAAAAGTTCACCCAGTGGGGCATGAAATGCAAGGCATAGAACGTAGGTGGAAACAAAAACATGTGTAAAAAAAAAATAAGGTACCACTTAGATCATTCCAAAAGCGCACCTGTAGTAAAACCCCGCGTTTCTGACTTTCTTGTGAAAATAGCATTGGTATCCCATGGAACAATTTCATCCTTTCAGTGTCACCAGGCACTCAGTGAAGACGTATATAAAGGCTTATGAGGCCGGCACCGCAGCTCACTAGGCTAATCCTCCACCTTGCGGTGCCGGCACACTGGGTTCTAGTCCCGGTCGGGGCGCTGGATTCTGTCCTGGTTGCCCCTCTTCCAGGCCAGCTCTCTGCTATGGCCCAGGAAGGCAGTGGAGGATGGCCCAAGTGCTTGGGCCCTGCACCCGCATGGGAGACCAGGAGAAGCACCTGGCTCCTGGCTTCGGATCAGCGAGATGCGCCGGCCGCAGCGGCCATTGGAGGGTGAACCAGCGGCAAAAAGGAAGACCTTTCTCCTGTCTCTCTCTCTCACTATCCACTCTGCCTGTAAAAAAAAAAAATAATTAATTAATTAATTAAATAATTGAAAATCCCAAGAATGTTTCGTCGATAGGAGCCCCATCCAAAAAAAAAAAAAAAAAGGCTTATGAGACATTTCTTTCATATGGCTAAGAGCCTACACCTTCTCCAGAGAAAAAAAGCTTGATAGTTTCCACCCCTGGGATTTCCTCTTACTAAACAGCAACTTGCACATAATCTGAAAGACATCATTAAATGCATTTCCCTTAGTCATGCAGTAACTTAGTTGCCATAGCAATTTTTGGTAAACTCGCAAAACACTTTGAGTGGGTCAGCCTTAATGCTTGTTTCTAAAATCCCAGAACTTAAAAAAGTCCTGGGGATAAAGAGGCTGAAAATGCTTTCCTCTGCAATGCCTAACCACATTCTCAGCAAACGTAGAGTAACTCTTGGCAAGATGACATCTGTTAAACTTCATCTTCCCTTCATCATCTCCCACCTCAGAATCATTCTTATCTTCACAACTGAGTGAAAGCACTAACGTGGGTCTCTGTGGCAGTGAAGGGAATTAATTCATGAAATAAGCACTTTCCCGTAATAGCCCCCAAAGCTTTTCACAATTGAACACTGTCATTTTGACCTGCCATCAATAATAGAGTGACGACATACACTCTGAAGCAGTTTAACAAAGGAATGGAAGACAACTCAGGACCAGAACACATTCAGACTGCTACCCAAGGAAGCCATTGTCAGACAGGAGGCGCTAATGATTCACGGCTCTAACTCTGTTCATCAACCATGTCGGCTCAAAAGGCTTCAGGAAACACTGTCGAGAAGACTTCTTGGCTAATAGCTACATTTGACAACTGACTTTAAATCTTTTTTCACATTATCATCCTATCATTAGCCAAGCATAAAACATGAACATTTTTCAAATATGACTTCATGGACGAAAGATGTTCTAAAATCTTTTCATCCAAAGAAAGACATTATTTTTAGCATTACCAGACTCTGACTGTATTCAAGGTTTTTGAAAAGAATTTAATTAAGTAAAGTCAATGGTTCCATTGGGCTTGAATAAGCAGTCACGCACTATTTTGTTTCCTTCTTTTCAGAGGGATTCTCTCAGCCACATCAGATGAGGATAACACTAATGAAAGCAGTGCAGACTGTGTAGTATAAAAAGCACTGGCCTGGAAGACAAGATATTTCTTTAATCTTCAGCAGACCATCTCATACCCTTTAGTCTACTGCCTCATATAAGGATTGAGCTAAATAGGAGGCCAAGGGGCTGGCACTGTGGCACAGGTTAATCCTCTGCCTGTGATGCCGGTATCCAATATGGACACTGGTTCTAATCCCAGCTGCTCCTCTTCCGATCCAGCACCCCTGCACCCATGCAGGAGACCTGGAAAGAGGCTCTGGCTTTGGATTAGCTCAGCTCGAGCCATTGTGGCCATTTCGGGGGTGAACCAGCAGATGGAAGACTTTTCTCTTTGTCTCTCCCTCTCACTGTCTGTAACTCTACCTCTCAAATAAATAAAAATATTTCTAAAAGTAAGTTAATTAAAAAATAAATAGGAGGCCAAGCGGTTCCATTCAATGCAGCTGGAGCAGAGGAAGAAGTGAAATATAAGACAAGATGAGGTTTGGCCAAGTAGACAAGGGCCATGCCATGCCTTGTGAATCTTCTCAAGGATTCTGAAGTGGGGTTTAATCCATGATGGATGTTAAGCAAAAAAGTGACATGATCAGAGATATATTTTAGAAATATCACTGTGGAATTTAGATTGGAGATCAGAGCATAAAAACGGAGAGCAGCAGACCACTTAGGTAACACTTCCAGGTAACTGAGGGTGTTTCAATACAGTTACTGTAATAAAGATGGAAATAAAAGCATGGATTTGAGATGTATTTAAGATGTGTTTTAGTCTGTGCTTCTATAACAAAACACCTGAAACTGGTAATTTATGAAGAACAAAGATTTATTTGTCACAGTTCTGGAGGCTGGAAGTCCAAGATCAAGGTGCTATTAGGTTCAGTCTGGTGATGGCGCAAACCCCACTTCCAAGATGGCACCTTGTTGCTATATCCTCACTTGGTGGAAATGGTGGAAAAATGAAAGAGAGGTTCACTCCCTCAGTCAAGGTTTTCAATAAGGGCATCTTCAGAAAGGGCTCTGCTCTCCTAACTCAATCACCTACTAAGGCGATATCTCTTAATATTGTCACAACATTAATTCAAGTTTCAACATGGATTTTGGAAGGGAAATGATCACTCAGACATCAGCAGCTGGTAAAATCAACAGGACTTAGTGACAGAGCATAGGGAGAAGGACATAAGAATAGCTCCAAAGTTGATGGCCCAATTAGGGATTCCTGCATCCCATGTCAGAGGGGCTACTCTGTTGTCCTGATCCAGATTTCTGAAAATGCATCTAGGAAGTAGTAGATGATGGCTTAAGTAGCTGTGTTCCTGCCATTCACATGGAAGACCCAGATGGAGTCCTGGTGCCTGGCTTCCACCTGGCTTACCGCTGGCTCCCTCTATGTCTCTCCTTCTGTTATATTCTGATTTTCAAATAAGATAAATATATAAATATATTTATTTAAATCTTAGATAAAGGGAAGTCACAAGAAGAACACTTGAATGAATCATGTCTTAAGAAACAAAGATTGAATTCTGAGCAAGCTTCTGTTAAAGACCCAAACTACTTTGTTTAAAAAAAAAAAAAAAAAGCTACAGTGCATTTCTATGTCCCCTGGGATAGTACTCCTCAGTAGAGAACTTATACTCTAGTAAAACCTAGGAGGAGCATTCATGATTCATACTCCTAACAAACCCTACAGCTTTATTATACCATGTCCTCAAGGTCTGTGCCAGGAAACCACTGAACACATAAAGCTGCCCCATTGCAAGGACTTTGGGTACTTAGTCACAGTCACAGGCATTTGTAGATCACATTCTACATCCAAGAGACTATGCTAGGTGTTGGAGCACAAAGAGAAGGTCTGTAAATCAGTTCAAACCTATAGGGACTAACCTGGAAGCCTATCCTAGGTATGACAGCTTATGTGTTCTTTCCCAATTCACAAAATGGGCCAAAGTTGCCTATGTTTTTTGGAGGCACAGGGTCTTATTTCAAGAAGCTCCTTAAATATGATAAAATGATCTTAGAAATAATGCCAACTTCCTCTTTGACAACTGTGCAAATTATTCATTGATTCATTTGCCTACAATCACTTAACTATGTACTAGACTCTGAAACTAGTGCTGAGAATTCAGCAGTGAGCAACCTGGGTGTGGTCCTCACCCTGGTGCAACTCACTGGACACAGGTTATCACCAGGCTCAGCACGCATTGCCCTACAGACAGCTAACACATCAGTAGCCATAGCTGATGGAGCGGGGCTATCAGCTTTCACATATAACTGTGGTCAGGACAGGAGTCTATCTATGGCCATCACAGGAACTGTTTGGGGAAAAAGTGAGAGACCCTTGGGGGAACCTGGCAGTGTTTGGGGTGCAGAAGGTGTGATAAGGCACCTTATAGGTACTTAATAAGCTCTCTGATAAAGAATATCATACCAGCAGCACTTCATTTTTGGAATTATAGATGTGATTTGGAAAGGACCTCTGATGCCATGTAATCTCCCACTTCTCCCCCACCCAGGGCTATCCCTGTATTCCGCCTATTATACAAGGCAACTGGTTTCATTGCTAAGCAGTGGCTTTGTGGAGATCAATCCCCATCCTCTCCTTGGTCATGGATGATCTGCTTACATTCCTGCCCCAACAGCAGATTCCACTTCACTACCACCCACAGTAGTTCCAGCCCTGCCCCGATGCTGAACCAATCTTTTAAATGGAAGTCATAATCCTGCCTTCCCTGGATTGTTAAAATTGCTTGGTACCATATATTATCAGACATTCTCCCTGCCTTGGCCACAGGTTCATCTGGTTATGCGATCCTGAGATGCCTACTTACCACTAGGGGTCCCTCTAGAGACACAAGACCTACCACTAAATCCTAATGCCTTAGCAGGGCCTCCACTTCTTGCTGCTAGAGCTTCCCACACCCCTCAAAGCAGCACTTCTCTGCATACCTGTTAGAACACCCCACCACCACCTGCTTGGTCTTAACGGTCAGTCAGGGGTTCTAAGGCTCCAGTACTCATTTTGGCATTTGCTGGCTCTGTGAGCCCAGGCAGGTTGTTTCCTGTTTGTGGCATTGGAGTCCTCCTATGCAAAAAGGGTGTGAAAACATCTGTCTCTCAGAGGGGTTGGAAAGACCAAATGAGAGCACTGTGGTAATCAGGGTGCGCTGTGAATATACTAGACTTTCCTACACTCCCTACCCCTGGCAATCAATGTAGTCAACTGCAGGCCTTGGACATTCCAGCCTGTTCCACTGTGATCAGCCCTGGTTTGGCAGCCTCCATTCTGCCCCCAGGACCAGCACTGAATAAATCCCTTCTTCAAATCCTTGTAACCAGCCATCACATCAGATGACAGCCCTGCCTGAAAGGCCCTCTTTTCACCCCACTCCGATCTAGTAATATTCCTCTCTTAAATCCTCTTTTCTTTCCAACAACAGCACTTTGTCTCACAACTTGGCTTCAATTGTCATCAGACTGCTCCTTCTAACCCCTCTACAGTCTTCCAGTTCACAGGACTACTCTAGGCACTTCTACAGGAAGCAAGGAGAGGAAGGCACGCAGAGGTTGTAGCATCCCAAGGAAGTTCCTGGGATTTGAAGTGGGCATTTGGCACAGCAATTAAGATGCTCCTTGGGATGCCCACATCCTATAATAGAGTGTCTGGGTTTGAATCCCTGGTCTATTTCTAGCTTTCTAATAATGAAGACCCTGGAAGATGGTGGATGATAGCCCAGGTAGTTGGGTCCCTGCCACCCAGGGATACCTGAATTGACTCTCTGGCTCCAAGCCTTGGGCTTCAGCTCTCAGTATTGTAGGCATTTGGGGAAGTGAATCAGCAGATGGAAGTTCTCTCTCTCTCTCTCAAAAAAAAAAATTTAAAAAATTAATAAATATTTAAAAGTTCCTGGGACATGTGTATATCAAGGAGAGTGTTGCTGCCTGAACAAACTTCATTAGCTTTCCAGCTGCCTCCCATGTATGTGTCTTTCTATTGACAGTGATTATGCAAATGTGATATTTGTTTTAATGAGCATGTCAGGTGTGTTTTGCTGTAACATTATATATGACTGACTGTGATATTAAAATAACAACCTGATGGCAACCGCATAGGAATTTTTGGAGCTGCAAAAATGGAGGTCTGGCAAACTTTGCTCTTCAAACAGTGGCATAACCTATGCTGAATAACAGAAGTCCATATATTCTATAAAACAATTCCCATGATGCGAACAAAACACACATATTCGGAATCCGTACCCAGTCATCTTTGATTCCTTTGGAGGCAAAAGAGTGGCCTGGAGCTCCAGCTGGCCAGCTGATGCCTCTGAGAGACCTGTCCAGACCTGGGGGCTCTCTCTGGAGCCATCCTGGGATTGGGGAGAAGGCATTTTCTGGAGATGCAGAATGGCAGAGTAGTTGTACAAGAAGACCACATCTAAATGTGGATTCTGGTTTCTGTCTTTTCTTGATACATAGTGTTAGGAAAGTTATTCTCTGTGGATCTTGGTTTTCCTATCTATCAAGTGGAGATAAAGGATGACGCCTACTTCATGTATGTTGTAAGAATGTAATGAGGTGCTACCTGTCAAACACTTAGCATAGTACATGGGCCAATAAGCCATTTATGTTATTAGAGGCTAGGGCTGCCAAGCGCATTTGCTTTCCTTGGGCTTGACTTTGTCTTGTATGTTGGAGAGAATACTCGACTCTAGGTTTTCCTCCCACCTCCAATCTCAGTTCTTATCCAGACTGCTTCTCCATTTGTACCACAAAATATCAGCCTTCTTCCCAAGGATACCCCTGGGGAATTGCTGGTCTCTCCTCTCATGGGTCACTGGTAATGCACTCAGGGGAGGAACTTGTTAACAAGGAGGGCCTCTCATTCGTCCATTATATGTGATGAGTAGCGGGGGAGGAGGAAAGGCTGGAGGAAATGAAGGAAGAGTCCCTGTCATTCTCTGGACCTCTGAGTCAGTCACCACAATGATAATTATGATTGTTTGGCCCAAATCCATTTTCATATCTTTGATTTCACCATAGTACCTGCTCATTACTCTGACCCTTCCTGCCACAACAAACAGGTGTTGATACTTCTCCCAAACCACGTAAGGCTGTTAGTGAAGATGCAGCATCATAGGCCACCACTTGGCCATTTTACCTTCCTATCCCTGACTCTAGAAACAAGTATGATGGGAATTCTACAAACAACAACAAGAGTGATAGATATTCCTATGACAAGCAGTCAGCCTGAAGCTTTCTGATCATTACTTGTTGCCATAAAGACAAGAACATGTTGCATACCTAGGAAGCCTGAGCATCAACAGTGGGAACAAGTCTAACCTTTCAATATCAAGGCCTTTATAACTTTGAAACCAGCACTAGCAGAACTGTGAAGAGCCTGTCCTCTTTATGATCTGGAGAATTTCTGCTCAACCTACTCCATTTAAAATGCCCAACTGAAAAAATAAATAAAATGCCAAACTCCTTATACCTATACACAAATTCTTCTGCCTTATGAATTAAGGTTATCCACTCCCTTTGATGCTCTGGGGACTTGATCAGCTCAGGCTGAGTGTGAATTTAGCCTGGGCTCTCCTGGGGTTTCCAATCTGTACTCAACTTGGGTTTTTATTATAAAATAAATTTATTCATTCCAAATATTAGAGACTTTTTTGAAACAAACATCTGAAATTTGTGGAATAGCTTGGATTTAAGATACACAAGTAACCCAAAATCATTTTAATAATTAAAGGCCTCAACTCTCTGCCTTATGAAAAATTTAGCCAGAATTCTTCATGAAATGAAATGATTTGAACTTTAACTGGTGTAACATAGGATTGAATGTTTCCAATTCGGTTTGCTCAAAAAGATACAAAAGCCTAAATAATTCATGGGCAGTCGGAAATTGGATCTCATTTCCAAACTCTAAGAATGGGGTTGAGATGAACGAGCAGAGGCTTGATAAATACAGTTAGGCCCTGCTTGGTGAGGCCTTCCCACACAGACAGCACAGGAACACCTCCCCTCCCCTCCCCACAACAGGAAAAGCAACCCATCATCCTCTGCTACTATCTTTTTAATTTAAGAATAGCATTTAACAAGCTAATTTTGGAATCTGATTCATTATCATTTTTAGGAAATTTAAGACCTTAAATCTCTCCCATACCATGTGTGATTGTACCTAATTAAAGTTCACATCTTTCGCAGAAAGGTGGGACTTCAGATCTAATTTTATCCACTAGCGTGACTGAGGACATAAAGCTTTAAATTGCAAGTCAGGAGGCCCACACTCTATTCCTGACTTGGCCATTACTTTTCTGGCGTTTCTTAAATGCATCTGTTTTTCTGTTCACAATAGATGGGCATTGATGCTTGGCTGTTGTCAGAGTTCCCTAAAAAAAAGAAAGAAAGAAAATTCTGTCATCATTGTTCATTTGAAAACGATTGAATACAGCAGGCATTTGGCGCTTGCAACACTCACATCTCATATCACTGTGCTGGTTAGAGTCCTGACTATTCTGTTTCTAATCTAGCTCCCTGCTAATGTGGCTGGGAGGCAGTGGGTAATGGCTTAAGTACTTGAATCCCTGCCACACATGTAAGAGACCTGATGGAGTTCCTGGTTCCTGGCTTATGCTTGCTCATTCTCAGATATTAGGGCCATTTGGGGAGTAACCCGAGGATGGAAGATAGCTCTCTCTTCTCACTGTGTGTGTGTGTGGGTGTGTGTGTGTGTGTTAGAGAGGGAGGGAGGGAAGGACGGAGGTAAGGAGGAAAGAGGGCGGAGAGAGAGACTTTACCTTTCAAATAAATAAGTAAATAAATCTTTAAAAAAAAAAAAAGGGGGGGGGGGACACCACATGGAATGCTCACATCCCATGTTGAAGTACCTGGGTTTGAGTCCCAGCTCCAGTTCCTGACTCAAGCTACCTACTAATGCATATCCTGGGAGACAACAAGCGATGGCTTAAGTAGTTGAATCCCTGTCATGCATGTGGGAGACTTGTGTTGAGTTCCAGGATGCTGGCCTTGCCTGGTTCAGCCCCAGCTATTTCAGGCATTTGGGGAGTAAACCAGCAAATGAGATATTTCTCTCTCTCTCTCCATCCCTCCCTCCACCATTTTTTCAAATAAAAATAAATAAATAAAATACAATAAATACAACAATAAGTTAAAAAGACATGAGCTTACATTGTTCAAAATATTTTTACTGGGGCCAAATCTGTAGCATAGTGGGTAAAGCTACTCTCTGCAGTGCCCGCATCCCATATGAGCACTGGTTCAAGTCCCAGCTGCTCCACTTCCAATCCAGCTCTCTGCTATGGCCTGGAAAAGAAGATGGCCTAAGTCCTTGAACCCCTGCACCCAAGTGGAAGACCTGGAAGAACCTCCAGGCTCCTGGCTTCAGATCAGCCCAGCTCCAGTTGTTGTGATCATTTAGGGAGTGAACCAGCAGATGGAAGACCTCTCTCTCTCTCTCTGCCTCTGCCTCTACGTAACTCTTTCAAATAATAAATAAATAAATCTTAAAGAAATTTTTTTAAAAATAAAAATATTTTTACTGCTATACCACAATTGATATGACATTTTAAGGAACCACTGAGGATACATAAAGTCAACAAGTCAACAACCATGTGTTGAGTTTTTATAATGCACAAGATATGGCACTGGACACAATCACAAATAAAAATGTCCCTCACCAGACCAATGCTGCCGGAGGATAGAGGTCTTGTCCTCCACACGTTTCCCCAAAGTCTAGCCTAGTGCCCAGGACTCAGCAATGCTCAGGATATAGTTTTTGAGTGAATAAATGCATGCATTTATGGGTAAAAAAAAAACAATAACCATTGTTCCTTCTCTCAAGGGGTAAGAATCTCATTGGAAATTTAAAGCATAAGTGCTTCCATGCATCAACTATAGCAAATAATAGTATGTCATCAAAAGGCATGGAGAACACAGAAGAAGCTTTATATGTCTTTTTCTTATACAAGAAACTGGTCAGACTGATGCCCTGGACAGAGGTACTAGAAGTCTGGTGGTTTAGGGATCTAATGGTCTGGGGTAGGGACAGGCTCACTTTTCACTGTTCATTTACCCCTTGTCTGTTTAAAATACTGAAACTCAAGTAAATTTAAAAACAAATGATTTCTAATCCCCTTTATAAGGATACCCTAAAGCTGATCTGAAAGATGGGTCAAAATTGTCTTAATTTCTTGCACTGTGTTTACTCAAAAGGCATGAAGACAACCAATATTCCACATCATGAGTGCTAGTCAGCTGACTACCAAAACACCTGTTCAGCCTGAAACTCCAGCCATCCCTCCTGGGGACACCAATTTTGTTCCTATGAAATCTTTCTCTGTTGTAATCACTCCTCAACATACAAATATTTATTTCCCATCAATCAGAGGGAGAGATTTTGGTATTGGTATTTCAGACAATCCGTGATTCATGTTTCTATACTGAAACTTGAAACAGTAGAAATCGAAAGATGCAACCATATTAGGGATGAAGTTATAAGCATATTTATTAAACATCTAGCCAAATACAAAGAACTAACGATATCAAATTATGCAGACAGTACAATTTTAACTACCAGTCCTTCTTCCCAGACATCCTTGGTCTGGGAGGAATTGCATTCTGAGTTTTAACAGTGGGCCTTCTTCTGATGAATTGCAATTGACCCACGTTTTCCCATGGCGGAGTTCTCTGTGGTGGCAATGCCCAGGACTGAAAGATTTTGTAGGACTCCATCTCAGCCATGCAATAAAGATCTCCTTCGTGAGAACTTCCACCTTCTCCTCAGCTGGGAGAAACTCACATTGCCCTTCCTTCTGTCTCCTTCTGGGAGGTGATGAGGAGGACAGAGGATGATGGAACAGAGAGAGGAGACTGGACTGCTGAGGGAATCCTGAATGTCCACCCAAGACCTCACTCCCCACTGTAGACTTAGTAAATCATCATGCCGTTGAGCCACGGATATATGGAGTCTTTGTTGTATGCTGCTTATTTAGGCATCCTTCTTCTTTGATTCGCACATTCTTTCTTCCTTGTGATCACTTTTTTCCCTATAATCCGCATACTTTTGTATGCAATGCAAGACTCTGTTTTCTGGAAGCTTGTCTTTCCTGCACACCAGGCCTTCCACAACCTGCTCTGTCCTTACTCAGGGCCTCCACGAGGTGTTCTTCTCTACCTCTGAACACTGGAGCTGCTGTGGCAACCCCATCATGCTACAGCCCCCATGCATAATGGTGCCCATTCTGCAGTTGTACTGCTGTACACTGAGTTCCCATTACAAATGTCAGAGCCAAGAAGGCAGAGACAGTGGAATTCACTGCCATATCCCTAGAACTTATAACAACACTTGACTTTTAGACATTACTTCATAAATATTTCATCTAGTTTGCTCAGTAAACATGTGCTGAGCATCTAATACATGCCAGCACCTTTCAAAACCCAAAGGGATGCAACAATGAACAAAACGAATGAAAGTCGCTTCCCTGTGGCACTTGCACTTTAATGTGGGAGACAGGAAAATAAATAAAATAAATAATAAGCATTAAATAAATCCATCATCCAGTTAAAATAAATAAATAATCCAGTATGTGGACAGGTGAGAAACGCTATGGAAAATTAGAGACCAGGGGATTTAGAAACTCACAGTAGAGAAGAGAAGCAAGAAGTGAGTATAAAGTTTTAAGCAAAGGAGTAAGAGTTGGTACTTAGAGAAGGCAATGTTTGAATAAGACTTGAAGGTCATGAGGAAAGGGGCCATTCATATACCCCAGGAAAGAGCTTTCTAGGTAACAGGTACCTTGGGGGAAAAGGTTGTGCAAAACCCTGGGGCTTCAAGTAATAGTGAAGAGGACATTGAGCCTAGAAGAGAGTGAGCACATGGGAAAGAGGTATAAGAAGAGGTCAGAGAGACCTTGAATGGTGTAGGTCAGTCTCGGTGCTTTGACTGTGACTGCGCAGCATGAGGAGCTAACACAGGGCTTGGAGCTGAAAAGGCACTTTAGCTGCTGTGTTGGGACATATAATAAACAAGAGTGGAAGCATGGAGGCCAGATGAGTTAGGAGAATTGCAATAATACAAATGATTTTAACCATTTCGGTTAAAATTTTGGACTGGGATTCAGCAGGAAAAACATGGACGAAATGATCAGATTCAAGATACACTTTGAAGGTAGATACAAAAGAATTTGATACAAGATACAGAAAACAGAAAGAATCAAGGATGACTATAAATCATTTGCCTGGAAAGCTAGAAGAATGATATTGCCATTAACTACAAGAGAGAAAACCGCAGGTGCAAAAGGCTTGGAGGGAGACTTTTCATGTGTCTGTGTGAAGGAGACATCTATCAGACAGAGGTGTCCAGTGGGCAGCTGGATACATACACATGAAGGTAAAATCACAGTTCTGGGTTAAGAATATAAACTCTGGCTGACACCATGGCTCACTAGGCTAATCCTCCACCTGCAGCACCAGCACTCTGGGTTCTAGTACCGGTTGGGGCGGCGGTCCTGTCCCAGTTGTTCCTCTTCCAATCCAGCTCTCTGCTGTGGCCCGGGAAGGTAGTGGAGGATGGCCCAGGTCCTTGGACCCTGCACCCGCATGGGAGGCCAGGAGGAGGCACCTAACTCCTGGCTTTGGATCGGCGCAGTGCGCCGGCCATGGCAGCCATTTGGGGGTGAACCAACGGAAGGAAGACCTTTCTCTCTGTCTCTCTCTCTCACTGTCTAACTCTGCCTGTCAAAAAAGAAAGAGTAAAAGAAAAAAATAAAAAAAAGAATATAAACTCTGGGGTCATCACGAACAGATGAATAAAGTATAAAGGGCTCTGAACAATGATAAGGCATATTTCCCTTTCTCCAAGGAATCTGAACATCTTATAGCTGAATGAATGGTTTCCAAAGCGTGTGAATAGACCATTTATCCAGGAAGCATGTCAAAACTTTATCCTTGAATGTTTCTTATTCTTTCCTTCTAAAGTAATGTCTCTCAAATTTTGTAATGACCCGCTGAATCAGAGTAAACCAACTTTTGTAATAATCACCGGTAGTGACACTCATGCATACTCAAGTCTTAAAACCACCCACTCTGTGCTTGGATCTCTGTGGGATGGAGCATCATTTGGAAGTTCCCAATTCTACAGCTATCATGGCAATTGAGTGTGGGTCAAAAAATTGGACACAGCCTAAGGACACGGTCACTGGGAATAACTCATATTCAAATCGGGTCTGTAATAGCCAGGCACTGACACATGGTAATGGGTATAATCAATAGTCAAAGAAATATTTTTCTGGGAAACCTTCTGAATCATTTCCTGCATGATCGCCATAGCAACCCAGATCCTTCTCCTGCTCTGAGTTTTAATAACTCTGGTTTGGAAGGGCATGCCATTTCAGGAAAGAGGATGCTGTTTCTCAGCCACCTCTGGTTCACTGATGTCAACATGTAGTAGCCCATATTCCCACGACAGCTTTCTCGCCTTTATTTATTTTCTTTTACTCTATTACATGAGACCATACTATCATCTGAAGAACTGGAAAGGCCTTTCAAAGTACAGTCATGTGCCACATAACGATGTTTCAGTCAACAATGGGCCACATGGACAATGGTGGGCCCATAAAATTGTAACAGAACTGAAAACCTCCTATTGCCTAATGACATTAAAGACATCCATACAGCACAATGCACTATTGTATGTGGTGATTCTGATGGAAATAAACCCACTATAGTGCCAGTCGTGTAAAATAAAAGCACTTACAAGTATGTGGCACTTACAAGTATGTGGCTCGTAACTCCTGGTAAGGAGGATAAATGACTGTGACTAGCTTGTGTATTTACTATACAACATTATGTATCATTATTTTAGAGTGTACTCTTTCTACTTATTAAAAGAAATAGACTGTAATGCAGTATGCTGTGTCACACCAGCAACAGCCCCACACATCTGGCATTCACTACACCTTTTGACTGTATCAAGAAGCCATGTCCATTGGAGCCGGTGTTTGGCCTAGCAGTTAAGTACTCCCCCATTGGAGTGCTTGAGCTTTACTCCTGGCTCTGCCTCCTGATTTCAGTTTTCTGCTAATCCAAACTCTAGGAAGCAGCAGTGATGATTGAACTAATTAAGTTCCTGTCACCCATGAGTTCCCATTTGGGAAGTAAATCAACAGCTGGTGTTCTCTCTCTCTCTTTCTCTCTCTCTCTCTCTCTATACATATATAGATAGATAGATATTGATATTTATTTATATTGATTATATTTATTTATATTGATATTTGCCTCTCAAATAAAAATATTTTTAAAAATATGTCAAGTGATTGACCTACAGTATCTAGGCCTGGGGGGATTCAAGCAGCAAGGTCTCAGAACATACCCACAATGGGGAGCAATGCATGACTGTAACCAGTTACTCAGAAATAAAGACACCAGACCCTTGAATGGATCACCCAGTTCCAAGTGAGCAAACAGGTAACAGGTAATTATTTTTGAGTCCCAGATTAACTTATAGTTACTAAAGATATATTTCCAAAATTTCTGAACCAGTGAAGTTGTAAGCATAAAGATCTCTCTGCAAATAGAATGTGTGGTGTCTGGGGTCTGGAACTCCTACCTGGCAAGTACCAGTCACACAAGGAGAGGGTCTCCTACACACTCCTATTATAGCTGTGTGGCTTCCTTCGTGGGCAATGGAGTAACAAGACCTAAGCCAGTCTTTGTTCTCATTGGTTCAAGGGAAGAAAAAGGAAAAGCCACCTGACTCAGTATGACCTACAGCAGGATCTGGTATAGTGGATCTTTAGAAAACTGTTGTGTCATTTTTAAATTATAAAGCTCAAAATTGGGGCCAGCACTGTGGCATGGCACCAGTTTGAGTCCCAGCTGCTCCACTTCCAATCCAGCTCTCTGGTATTGCCTGGGAAAGCAGTGGAAGGTGACCCAACACCTTGGGCCCCTGCACCTGCATGGGAGACCCAGAAGAAGCTCCTGACTCCTAGCTTTGGATCGGCCCAGCTCCAGCTGCTGCGGCCCTCTGGGGAGTGACCCAGCACATGGAGGATCTATCTCTCTGTCTCTGTCTCTCTGTAACTCTGTCTTTCAAATAAGTAAATAAATAAGAAAAAAAATATCAAACGTGGTATCTCTAGGACTTCTTTCCAAAATTCTAAATATGTCTGACTTCAGCTCCGCTAGACAGAATATCTAAATTTTATATTTTAAAGATGGACTGATTTGAAAGGAAGAGTTGGGGCCTGCACTTTGGTGCAGTGGGTTAATGCCCTGACCTGAAGCGCCGGCATCCCATATGGGCACCAGTTCGAGACCCGGCTGCTCCACTTCCAATCCAGCTCTCTGCTATGGCCTGGGAAAGCAGTGGAGGATGGCCCAAGTCCTTGAGCCCCTGCACCCACGTGGGAGACCCAGAGGAAGTTCCTGGCCCCTGACTTTGGATCAGTGCAGCTCCAGCCATTGCAGCCAATTGGCGAGTAAACCAGCAGATGGAAGACCTCTCTCTCTCTCTCTCTCTCTCTCTCTCTCTCTCTCTGCCTCTCCTCTCTGTGTAACTCTGAGTTTCAAATAAATAAATAAATTTTAAAAAAAATACAAGATGACACAGCAAGCTGTGCATTTAATTAAAAAAAGGTTTGTTTATTTATTTATTTATTAGGGGAAAAAAAGGAAGAGTTACAGAGAGCAAAGGAAAGATAGACAGAGAGCTCTTCCTTCTGGTGGCTTACTCCCCAAACGGCCACAGTGACTGGGGTTGGGCCAGGCTGAGGCCGGGAGACAGGAACTTCTTTCGCATCTCACATGGGTGGCAAGGACCCAAGCACTTGGACATATTCCACTGCTTTCTCGGGTGTTCTAGCAGGGAGCTGGAACAGATGCAGAGCAGCCAGGACTCAAACCGGCACTTTGATATGGGATGCTGGCATTGCAAACGGCAGCTTCACCCGCTGCACCAGCCCCAAGGTTTGCATTTTAAATGCTGCTGATCACTTTTTTCTCTCAAATTCTAAAATGATAGTACTTAGCATTTTTATAATACGGCTGTATTATATAATTTATATAATACGACTGTATTATATGAAATATTAGTAAGACTGATTTATAGGTTGCACCCAAATTCACTGAGAGTAAACAAGGACTAGGAATTCAAAACAGAAATGAAAGATCATAAGGAACCAGGATTATGTGGTTTTGAGGGGGCCCGAACCTATGGTGGCTAGCCATGCCATCTCCAAGGCTGACTCAGACCTGACTTTTGTAACCCAAAGAGGGCAGAACACAGGAGGGAAGATAGAAAGTGGTGCAGAATTAGAAAATGCTGATTCTTTTTTTTTTTTTTAATCTTTCTTTTTTAAAGATTTATTTACTGGGGCCGGTGCTGTGGCATAGCAGGTAAAGCTGCTGCCTGTGGTGCCAGCATCCCATATGGGGACCGGCTCAAGTCCCGGCTGCTCCACTTCTGATCCAGCTCTCTACTATGGCCTGGGAAAGCAATGGAAGATGGCCCAGGTCCTTGGGCTCCTGCACCCACATGGGAGACCTGGAAGAAGCTTCTGGCTCCTGGCTTCAGATCAGCTCAGCTCTGGCCACTGGGGCCATCTGGAGAATAAACCAGCAGATGAAAAACTTCTCTCTCTCTCTCTCTCTCTCTCTCTCTTTCTGCCTCTGCTCTCTATAACTCTACCTCTCAAATAAGTAAATAAAGATTTATTTACTTATTTGAGAGGTAGAGTTACAGAGAGAAAGAAGCAGAGGCAGAGAGAGATATCGTGCATCCACTGATTCACTCCCCAAATGGTCACAACAACCAGGACTGGACCAGGCTGAAGCAAGGAGACAAGAGCTTCTTTCAAGTCTCCCACATTGGTGCAGGGTCCCAAGTAACTGGGCCATCCTCTACTGCTTTCCCAGGTGCATTAGCAGTAGAGCAGCCAGAACCAGTGCCCATATAGGATGCTGGCACTGAGGCCACAGCTGTAAACCACTGAGCCACAGCACTGGCCCAGAAAGTGCTGATTCTAATGACTCTCCAGGACTATGTCAGGCCCCTCTTGGTCTGGCCTCTGGTTTGGGTGGAAGGAGAGCACAACCCAGGCCCTGGCAAAGAGCACAGTCATGGACAGAGGACATGGCTTCCCAGGGAAGCCCTGTCTTCTTTGTGCAAACCATAAGACAGCAGCATCACATAATAAGGAAACACTGAAATTTGCTAATTAAATACCTGGGCTTTTTCATTTTTATCTATTTATTTGAAAGGCAAAGACAGAGATCTTCCATCTGGTGGTTCACTCACCAAATGCCCACAGTGGCCAGGCCTGGGCAAAGCCAAAGCCAGGAACCAGGAACTCAATCCAGGTCTCCCAAAGTGGGTGGCAGGAATCTAACTACTTGAGCCATCCATTACCAGCTGCCTCCCAGAGTCTGCATTAACAGGAAGCTGGAATCAGGAATCTGGAATCAAACCCAGTCGCCCTGATGTGGGACACAATCATCTAATTGTACTGGTGACTAATAAGCATATCAGAGGGACTGGTGCTGTGGCATAGTAGGTAAAGCTGCTGCCTGCAGTGCTGGCATCCCATATGGGTACCTGTTCAAGTCCTGGCTGCTCCACTTCTGATCCAGCTCTCTGCTAGTGGCCTGGGAAAGCAATGGCAGATGGCCCACATACTTGGGCCACTGCACCCAAGTGGGAAACCCGGAAGAAACTTCTGGCTCCTGGATTCAGATTGGCCCAGCCCCAGCCATTGCAGCCATCTGGGGAGTAAACCAGTGGATGGAAGACCTCTCTCTCTC
Organism: Lepus europaeus; assembly: GCF_033115175.1. NCBI lineage: Eukaryota > Metazoa > Chordata > Mammalia > Lagomorpha > Leporidae > Lepus > Lepus europaeus. The sequence goes on along the minus strand of NC_084830.1, from coordinate 76,773,559 downwards.
TCTCTCTCTCTCTCTCTCTCTCTCTACCTCTCTATGTAACTTTGCCTCTCAAATAAATAAATAAATATTTTTTAAAAATAAAAGCATATCAAAAAAGACTTCATAAAGATTGAGATATCCTTTCAAATATTTGTCCTCCACTTTGCTTGGATGACGCTTCATCAGCTCTTGTTTCCTGGGAAGCACTGGGTCTCACTCCCAAAATATTGGGCAGATGATTGCCCTGCTTTTTCTACACATGATGAGTAGGCTACCTGTGGCCAACGATTGGGTATGATGAGAAGGGAGGAAGGGATTAAGTGCACGTGTTGAAGTGTATTATGATACCTGGCAATTTCTACCACATTTTTCATAATATGAAGAGTCTTCAAAATGTTCATGGAAAATGCACATTACAAAAAAAAAAAAAAAACACTAAGCATCAATTTCAAAATTCTTTGCATCAGCATATACCAATCTTTTACTTTTATTTTTCCACAGACTTTTTGAAGTTCTCTCGTATACACCTTCCTGTGGTGGCATTTTCTCTTTAAGTAAGATTAACAGTAGCAGCCGGCACTGTGGCTCACTTGGCTAGTTCTCTGCCTGCAGCGCCGGCACCTAGGGTTCTAGTCCCTGTTGGGACACCGGATTCTGTCCCGGTAGCTCCTCTTCCAGTCCACCTCTCTGCTGTGGCCCAGGAAGGCGGTGGAGGATAGTCCAAGTGCTTGGACCCTGCAACCGCATGGGAGACCAGGAGAAAGCACCTGGCTCCTGGCTCAGATTGGCGCAGTGCACCGGCCACAGTGGCCATTTGGGAAGTGAACCAACAGAAGGAAGACCTTTCTCTCTCTGTCTCTCTCTCTCTCTCTCTCTCTCTGTCTAACTCTGCCTGTAAAAAAAAAAAAAAAAAAAAAAAAAAAAAAGATTAACAGTACCTACAATGCCATCACCTTGTTGCTGTGCGGCACTGGAGGTTCTGTTGTATTAGGCATTCATTATTTGTTCACACATGACTGAAACAAACTAGACAAAGGAAAAAATAAAGATATCCTATCATCTGACAATTTTCAAGGCTGCAAATAGCATGAGATGCTGCTGTGAGCTTAGTAGAAAAGCTTCAGTGTGCAGTATACTCGAGGTTAACCTGGGAGCTATAAACAAGGAGGAAAATATGATGCAGCAAAATGTTCTCAGCACTTATTTGCTAGGAAGAAATTGAGATTTGGAAGGTATTGACAGTGTCTGCTATATTGTCTGTTATTAAATATAATGTCGAGGGAATAAACACATTGTTTTGTATATTGTAAAGAAACAACTTTAAGCAAGATACCACAGGAGAGAGAGAGGAAAGGATATTTAGTAAGTTATTCTTTGTAGAAATAGCAACTGCCATTTCCCTGTTATTTTTATATCTGTTAAAACACAATGAAAACAGGGGCCAGCACTGTGGCACAGTGGGTTAAAGCCCCAGCCTGCAGTGCCGGCATCCCATATGGGCGCCGGTTCTAGTTCCGGCTGCTCTTCTTTCGATCCAGCTCTCTGCTATGGCCTGGGAAGGCAGTAGAAGATGGCCCAGGTCCTTGGGCCCCTGCACCCATATGAGAGACCGGGAGGAGGCTCCTGGCTCCTGGCTTCAGATTGGCCTAGGTCTGGCCATTGCAGCTATTTGGGGAGTGAACCAGCAGATAGAAGACCATACCACCACCCCTATACCCTGCTTCTGCCTCTGCCTCTCTGTAACTCTGACTTTCATATAAATAAATAAATCTTAAAAAACAAAACAAAACAAAATGAAACAAAAAACTATCTGATGAGGCACAGGCCATGGGAGTACACAAAACACAGCCTGAACCTACCTTTCTGGCTAATTTTCCATACACAAATTATTTCTTAGGTCCTAAATGATTCTTTCATTCCCTGAACACATGATATATTTTTTCATTTCCAGATCTTCTATCAGAAAGTGAGAGAAATAAGAATAAGAATATTAGAAATGTGGACCAGACTGACATCACCCCTGAATCTGTCTCCTAACTACATTTTAAAAAAGTAGATTGGGGTGGGGGTCAGCATCATGGAGCAGGAGGTTGAGCTGCCACCTGAGATGCTGGCATCCAATTTGACTGCTAGTTTGAGTCCTGGCTGCTTCACTCCCAATCCACCTCCCTGCTAATGCACTTAGGAAAGCAGCAAAAGATGAACTCCACCAGATGAGTTGGGAGGTGACAGAATGGAAATGGATTAGGACCATTTTCAACAGAGTAACCTCATCAAAGATCAGAAATGTGACAGTGCATCAGGTGTTTGGTAGAGAATAATTCCAAGCTGCTGAGTCATGTGGAGGGTGGGAAGTATAGATGGCACCAGATTGTGAAGGGGTTTGTAAGTCATATTTTTGTTCTGTTCTCAGACAACATTTATGGAGGAGCCAGGAGCTGTGCTGGGCACTGGGGATGCAGGAGTGAGAAAAGCAGTGTTTCTGCTCTTCAGGAGCTACAAGCATTAAGCCGCTCATAGGACGAAGTAATTTAAGCCTCTAGGTTGATGGAAAGTTCACTAAGTTCACTCTAGTGGTAGTCAAGGGGAAGGAAAGCCCAGACAGGAGGCAGCTGTCTTAGCTCCAGGGAGAAATGACTCAAGTCTGGACTACAGAGTCAGATGTACATGGCCCCCCTTCATCTGTGGTTTCGCTTTCAGCAGATTCAGTTGCCACTGATCAACTATGGTCTGAAAATTTTAAGTGGAAAATTCCAGATATAAACAATTTGTAAGTTTTACATATTTTTAAAAAATAAAAGATTATTTGAGAGAGAGAGAGAAATACTATCTTTGGTTCACTCTCTAAATGCCTACAACAGCCAGAGCTGGGCAAGGCTGGAACCAGGAGCTGGGATCGCAATCCAGGTCTCCCTTGTGGATGACAGAAACTCAATTACTTGAGCCATCATCTGCTGCCTCCCAGAGCCTGCATTGGCAGAAAGCTGGAGTCAAGAGCCAGATACTCGGCCAAAGTAGGATGGTGGCATCTTGACACCTAGGCTAAATACCTGCTACCTCAAATAGCTTCTATTGCAATATATCCTTAGAATTGTTCTATTTCATTATTAATTAGTATTATTAATCTCTCACTGTGCTTAATTAATTAATTTTTTTTAATTTATTTTTGGACAGGCAGAGTGGACAGTGAGGGAGAGAGACAGAGAGAAAGGCCTTCCTTTTCCGTTGGTTCACCCCCCAATGGCTGCTGCGGCCAGTGCACTGATCCGAAGCCCGGAGCCAGGTGCTTCTCCTGGTCTCCCATGCAGGTGCAGGGCCCAAGCACTTGGACCATTATCCACTGCACTCCTGGGCCATTGAAGAGAGCTGGCCTGGAAGAGAAGCAACCAGGACAGAATCCGGCACCCCGACCGGGACTAGAACCCGGGGTGCCGGCGCCGCAGGTGGAGGATTAGCCTATTGAGCTGCAGCGCCGGCCAACTGTGCTTAATTTATAAATTAAACTTCACTGTAGGCATATATGTATAGGAAAAAGCAGTATATATACCTAGAGTTAAGTAGCAGAGAGCTGGATCAGAAGTAGAGCAGCTGGGACCCGAACAGGTGCCCACATGGGGCCACAGTGCTGGCTCCATCCAATTTATTTTTACAATCAAATAAAAAGGAAATGGAGGAAGCAGATTGTGTGTGTGTGGTTGTTAAAACCAGAGGCCAGGGGCTGGTACTTTGGCATAGCAAGTAAAGCTGCCACCTGCAGTGCTGGCATCCCATATGGGCGCTGGTTCATGCTCCATTTCCAATCCAGCTCTTTGCTATGGTCTGGGAAAGCAGTAAAGGATGGCCCAAGTCCTTGGGACCCTGCACCCATGTGGAAGACCCAGAGGAAGCTCCTGGCTTTGGATCAACTCAGTTCCAACCATTGTGGCCAATTGGAGAGTGAACCAGCAGATAGAAAACCTCTCTCTCCCTCTTTCTCTCTCTCTCTCTCTCTCTCTCTCTCTCTCTCTCTCTCTCTCTTTCTCTCTCTCTCTCTCCCTTTCCTTCTCTCTCTGTGTAACTTTGACTTTCAAATAAATATTAAAAAAAAAAAAAAAAAACGAGGCCAGGGCCAGTGCAGCAGTTAAGCAACCACTTGGGATGCCCACATTCCATTTGAGTGCATAGGTTCAAGTCCCAGTTCTGCTTCCAATTCCAGCTTCTTGCAAATGAGCACCCTTGGAGACAGCAGAGAAGTTAATACAAATACAAAAAATAAATATGGAAGACAATTCAAGAAGCCTAACATGCAAATGTAAGTAAAGGCTATCCAGAAGGAGTATGAGATAACAAGACATTGCAATAAAAGTCAAAACAAGTTTCTTTTATCTTTTCTTCCTGCAGACTACAAACAACTTGACATTCAAACAGCAGGGGCACACGATGTGCTGGGCAGGACTGATGAACAATTACACTTATTTAGGCACATTCTGGTGAAAATTCTGAACTTCAAAGGTAAAGAAAACTCCATATAAACTTCCAGAGACAGAGATCAAGTTTCAGGTGAAGAGTAATGGGTACCATAGTTCTCACCAATAATTTAGAATCCAGAGGAAAAAGAAATTCTATACAGAGACTTTTGAAAGAAGAGAACAGCGACCCAAGAGTTCTCTGGAATTCCCACATGGAAATAATTCCCTCATGGAAGTGAAAGAGCCCTCTTAGAGGTAAGCCCCTCCCCCATGAACTTCTCTCCCTCTGCCCTCAGGTACCTTGCAGTCGTGGCCATGGTGTGGTATGTCTTGACATGGGTATGCTTAAAGGAAAGAAGCAACAGGCCTAACAGTATACAGGGTCAAACCACAAAAGTAGCATTCTTGAACATAAAGGCACCCCAAAATAATACCACCCCTGTAATCCTGTAATTGTGCTACAGAAATCCCTCTGGGAAGAATATCTCAATCAAAAGAAAATTAAGCCTAAATAATAAACTCATGGTAAGAGAAGCTAATGTATGTAAGGAATGATAGCAATCCATGATATACATATATATGTGTGTATATATATATATATATATATATATATATATATACTATAGTTATATTGAATGCATGGCAATGTTATGTTTATATAAGGAAAAAAAAAAAAACAAACACAGTTCTGAAAAGCAGGAATGGAAACCAAGACAGAGTGAATATTTTCAAAGTGCTAACAGGAAGAACAGTCAGTTCTTACATATTCCACTAAACTATCTCATTAGCTAAGCAAACTAAAGACATTTTCCACATAAGACATATTTGCCAGAGTTACCCTTTGCAGAACTTAATGACAGGGACAGGCATTTGGTGCAGCAGTTAAGATGCCTCTTGGGACACCAGCACTTCACATCAGAACGCCTGGTTCAAGTCCCAGCACCACCCCAGATTCCAGCTTCCTGCTAAAGTGCACCCTGGGAGGCAGAAGTGAATGGCTCAATCAGAGACCCAACTGAGTTCTGGACTCCTGGCTTTAGGCTGGCCCAGTCCCAACCAATCAGTGCAGGTATTTGGAGAATGAACCAGCAGATGGGAGTGCGTTTCCTCCATCCATCCAGCCAGCTAGCTCCAGCTCTAGCTCCAGCTCTCTCTAGCTCTCTTTCTTCTTCTTCCTCCTTTCAACTAAATTAAATAAATAAATTTTTAAATGTTTTTAAAAAGAACTTAATGAAGTAACTTTATAAGGATGCATCTCAGGAAGAAATAAAATGAATCTCAAAGAGAGAAACAGAAGGGAAAATTGAGCAAAGTTATTGTGAAATATCTAAACAAATTGGTAAACTGAAACATTATCTGTAATGATAATAATATCTAGTTTGGAATTTTTAAAGAGATAAAACTAAAATACTGGGCAACAATAGTAAATAATTTTATGGAAGATGATCAAAGTTCAGTATCTTCTCTACAGTAGAAAAGATATTGATTAACCTTAGATTTCATTGTTAGCTATTAACTGGAAAAATCCTAGGTAACCTTGAAAAGAAGAGAAAAACAATGCCTAACTTCTAAATAATTAGAGAGAAAGTAGAATGAGAGAATACACCCAAATATACTAGCATTCAAAATAAAGAAAGGTGAGAGAGAATAAGAGAAGCACAAACAAAAACATGAAGAGGCTGGTGTTTTGGTATAGTGGGTAATGCCATTGCCTGCAGCGCCAGTCTTCCATTTGGGCATTTGTTTGTGTCCAAGCTGCTCCACTTCCAATCCAGCTGCCTGCTAATGGCCTAGGAAAAGCAGCAGCAAATAGCCCAAGCACTTGGGCCCCTGTACCCCCATGGGAGACCTATAACAAGCTCCTGGCTTCTGGCTTCTGCCTGGCCCAGTCCCAGCCATTGGGACCTTCTGGGGAGTGAACTAGCAGATGGAAGATTGATCTCTCTCTCTCTCTCTCTCTCTGTCACTCCCTCTCTCTATAATTCTATCAAACAAATAAATCTTAAAAAAAGAAGAAGATGGGGCTGGCACTGTGGAGCAGCAGGTTAAAGCCCCAGCCTGCAGCGCCAGCATCCCTCCTCTTCCGATCCAGCTCTCCGCTATGGCCTGCGAAAGCAATAGAAGATGGACCTACTCCTTGAGCCCCTGCACCTATGTGGGAGACCTAGAAGAAGCTCCTGGCTCCTGGCTTTGGATCAGCTCAGCTCTGACCATTGCAGTCATATGGAGAGTGAACCAGTGGAATGGAAGACCTTTCTCTCTTTCTCTCTCTCTCTCTCTCTCTCTCTCTCTCTCTCTCTCTCTCTGGCTCCACTTCTCTCTGTAACTCCTCTTTCAAAATAAATAAAATAATTCTTTAAAAAAAAAAAAAGCAGCATGTGGGGCCAGCGCCATGGCTCAGTAAGTTAACCCTCTGCCTGCAGCGCCGGCATCCCAATGGGCACCAGTTCGAGTCCCGGCTGCTCCTCTTCCAATCCAGCTCTCTGGCCTGGGAAAGCAGGGGAAGATGGATCAAATGCTTGGGCCCCTGCACCCACATGGGAGACCCGGAAGAAGCACCTGGCTCCTGGCTTCAGATCTGTGCAGCTCCAGCCATTGCGGCCATCTGGGGAGTGAACCAGCAGAAGGAAGACCTTTCTCTCTGTCTCTGTCTCTCCTTCTCACTGTCTGTAGCTCTACCTCTCAAATAAATAAATAAAAATCTTAAAAAAAAAAGAAGCATGAAGTGGGTTAAAAAAAATAGACTAGATTCCTAGTAACAGGTTAAGCTTCCCATTGAAAAAATAGAAATTGTCAGGTGTATTTGCTTTTAAAGTCAACTAAATGCTATGTTGAAGAAACCTATCTAAAACACAAGAACATAGAAAAGTCGGATTTAACAGTAATAAAAATACATTCCAGGAAACTATAGAAAACTTCATGGAGGGGCCAGCACCATGGTGCAGTAGGTTAGTCCTCTGCTTGTGGTGCCAGCATTCCATATGGGTGCTGGTTCTTGTCCCAGCCGCTCCTCTTCCAATCCAGCTCTCTGCTGTGGCCTGGGAAAGCAGTAGAAGATGGCCCAAGTCCTTAGGCCCCTGCACCCACATGGGAGACCAGGAAGAAGCACCAGGCTCCTGTCTTCGGATCGGCACAGCTCCGGCAGTTGCAGCCATTTGAGGAGTGAACCAGTGAATGGAGGACCCTTCTCTCTGTCTCTACCTCTCACTGTCTGTAACTCTACCTCTCAAATAAATAAATAAAATCTTTAAAAAAATAAAACTTTATGGAAATTTAAGTATCATAAATCAAAAGTTGTGGAATGTAGGAAAAGTGTTACTGGAAGGAAAAGTATAGTCTTAAACATGTATATGTTAAAAAAAAAAGTCTGAAAATTGGTACACTTAAGGTGAATATGTGGAAGGTTTTTTTTAAAAAAAAAGAATACAAAAAAGTAAGTTGAAATAAGATTAATAAAAGAGCATAAATTAACAAAGATTCAATGGAAGATATCATGCAAGCCAAAAAATGAATCTTTATAAAAACTAATAAGATGGAAAAGCCTCTGGTAAGACTGATCAAAGAAAAAAATAAAGAGAACATTGGGAGTGAAATTATGGACATAAATAACTTCAGGTGAAGAAGAGAAGTTTTAAAAAGAGGCTATTAAAATGTTAAGGCAGGGTTCAGCATTAAGGTGTAGTGCATAAAGCTGTCACTTGCAACACCAGCATCCATTTGGATGCCAGTCCATATGCTGATTGCTCCACTTTTGAACCAGCTCCCTGCTTAATGGCCTGGGAAAAGCATCAAAAGATGTCCTAAGTGCTTGGGCCCCTGTCACCCATGTAGGAGACCTAGATGAAACTCCTGGCTCTTGGTTTCAGCCTGCCCAACCCTGGCTTTGGGGCCACTTGGGGAATAAGCCAGCACATGGAAGATCTCTCTGTGTGTCTTCTCCTTCTCTCTGTGTATAATTACAGGTTTCAAATGAATAAATAAATCATATTTACTGGCTAAAATTTTTAAGCCAGTAAATATCAAAGGCTAGAAAAAAAACAAATTCACAAAAAGTATATCCAAACAAAATTGTTTTAGATGAAGTCAAATGACTTCATTATATATATATATATATATATATATATATATATATATATATATATATGAAAGAAGAAGGAGGGAGAGCGCTCTCATTCACTGGTTCACTCCCCAAGAGCCTGCAACAGCCAGGGTCAAACGGGGCTAAACCTAGGAGCCAGGACCTTAATTCAGGTATCCCACATAAGCAGCAGGAACCCAATTACTTGAGACTTTGCGACTGCCTCCCAGGATCTGCTTTGATGGGAAGCTGGAGTCAGGAGTCAGAACTGAAAATCAAATCCAGTACTCTGCTCTGGGATGTAAGCATCTTAACCACTAGACTAAATGCTTGCTCCTGATGTGCAGCTCTTAAAATGGAATCAATTGGTGGGCATTTGGCATAGTAAAGATGCTGCCTGGGATGCTTGCATCCCATATCAGAGTGTGTAGACTCAAGTTCCAGCTCCACTTCTAATCCAGCTTCCTGTAAATGCACACCCTGAGAGGCAAAGAGGTGGTGAATCAAGGAGTTGGATCCTTGCTACCGACATGGGAGACCCCGACTGAATACCAGTTTTGTAGCTTCAGCCTTACTCAATCCTGGCTATGTTGGGCATTTGGGAAGTGAACCAGTAGATAAGAGATTTCACTTTCTCTCTCTCTCTCTCTCTCTCTCTCTCTCTCTCTCTCTCTCTCTTTCTCTTCTCTTCTCTTCTTCTCTTCTCTTCTCTCCCCCACCTTTAAAATAAAAAATTTAAAGAGAAAGGGGAGACGTGTAATTACAACTTTAAATCTCTTCTCAAAGTAATACCAGGCATATAAGATTGTATAGGTAAATTCTATTAAATTTTCAAGTAATCAGATGTTCCCAACATACAGAAATTCCACCAGAGATCAGAAAAGAAAATATTCCCCAGGCCGGCGCCGCGGCTCACTTGGCTAGTCCTCCGCCTGTGGCACCGGCACCCTGGGTTCTAGTCCCGGTTGGGGCGCCAGATTCTGTCCCGGTTGCTCCTCTTCCAGTCCAGCTCTCTACTGTGGCCTGGGAAGGCAGTAGAGGATGGCCCAAGTCCTCGGGCCCTGCACCTGCATGGGAGACCAGGAGGAAGCACCTGGCTCCTGGCTTCGGATCGGTGCAGCACCGGCCTTAGCGGCCATTTGGGGGGTGAACCAACGGAAGGAAGACCTTTTTCTCTGTCTCTCTCTCTCTCTCACTAACTCTGCCTGTAAAAAAAAAAATACTCCCCGATGCTCGACGTATCCAATGATGTTTTTACAACATTGAAATCCAGGCCAGCGCCACAGCTCAATAGGCTAATCCTCCACCTGTGGCGCCTGCACACTGGGGTCTAGTCCCGGTCGCTCCTCTTCCTGTCCAGCTCTCTGCTATGGCCCAGGAGTGCAGTGGAGGATGGCCCAAATCCTTGGGCCCTGCACCTGCATGGGAGACCAGGAGGAAGCACCTGGCTCCTGGCTTCGGATCGGTGTGGTGTGCCGGCCGCAGTGCGCTGCCACAGCGGCCATTGCGGGGTGAACCAACAGAAAAAGAAAGACCTTTTTCTCTGTCTCTCTCTCTCACTGTCCACTCTGCCTGTCAAAAAAAAAAAAAAGAAAGAAAGAAATCCAAACTCAACAAGGAGAGTACAAAAAGGAAAGATTATGAATCCATGTTACCCATGAACATAGATGTGAAATGCAAACAAAACATTAGCAAACCAAATCAAGCAGCATAACAGATGATAGTATGTTGTGATCACACTGGGCTTATCCCAGGATTAAAAATCGATGAAATGTGTAAATATAAGTTACCACATTAACAGACTAAAAAACATATGATAACTTTAGGCAGAAAAAAATCAATAGTAATCAACACTAATTCTTTATTTTTAAATCTCTGTAAACTAGAAATTGAATAGAATTTCCTCATCTTATATAAGGCATTTACCACAAACCTATAATAAACATCAATTGTTGTTTAGTGAGACAAGGGATTCCTATTGAAACCAGGAATATATAAATATTTGCATGTATTTAATTAAATCAATCTGTCCAAGAAACACCTGCACTCTCATGTGTATCACAGCACTATTCACAATGGCCAAGACATGGAAACAACCTAAGTGCCCACCCACTGATGAATGGATAAAGAAAACGTGGTGCACATCACAATGAAATATTACTCAGCCATAAAAAAAGAAGAAAATCCTATTTGCCATAGCATGGCTAAAACTGGGTTCATTGTGTTAAGCGAAATAAGCCAGGCACAGAACGACAGATACCACATGTACTCACTCATAGGTGAAATCTAAAGAAAGCTGAACTTGCAGAAATTGAGAATAGAATGGTGGTCAGCAGATTGAAGGAAAGTAGGGGGAGGGAGGGAGGAGGAGAGGTTGATTAATGGGCACTAAGTTTTAGTTAGATACAAGAAAAACATTCTGGTGTCCTATTGTACGTAGGGTGACAACAAGTAATGGACTGTATTTTTTAACAAGTTAGAAGAGAAATGTTTGCAGAGACAGACATGTTTGCCCTAACTTGGACATCATACAATGCTTACGTGTATTGAAACATCACATGGTACCCCATAAATATGTACAAGTGTGATGCATCAGTTCGAGATGAATAAATAGTTACATCTACTGATACTGAAATAGCTCTAACAGAGTGTCAGAGGCTGTAATACTCACGGATATTACATATTCGCTTGTTTCTAATTGCAGTTAGGTGAGCTCACACGATGAGTTCTGACCAGTGAGTTTGGAGGGGACCTGACGTGTCATTTCTGGGCTGAGACAGAAAGAAGCTGCCGTGCTTCTCTCCAGCTGTGCTTCTCCTATGACAGCAATCAAGGGTGGTGTGATTATGAGACATGAACCCTCCAATAAGGGAGGACAGGGCACCAAGTAAGAGCAGCCACGCCCCCTTCCATCAATGCATGAAATGTGAATGAAAAACACCTCTTCACTGGGTTAAACCACTGGCACTTTGGCTTTTATTTGTTGTTGCAGTACAACTATGTTGATCCCAATTAATATTGATAAGCAGATGGGGGGTAAATCAAAGAATCAAACCTAAAGAATCTTATGCTATAAATGTTTTCACACTGTATGTGTATGTTTTCTTTTACGTGAATGTGAATCTATCAAGGTTTAATTGTTTTTTATCTGTGAGAAGGGAAAGAATCTGAGGAAGAGAAGAGATAGGACAAGGACTTCTAAGCTTCTACGTGGCTTGAAGTTTTCAAAAGCATATGTTTATGTACTACTTGAGTGATTAAATACTTAAGAAAAAAGGTTATTTCTTAAATATAATCCAGGATTGCTTCCAAAACTCCCAGCATTTCACAGCATCCCCCCATTAACACCTCCTCACCACCTTCCTCCTGCCTCACACTGGAGAGTGGGAAGGTTCCAGATTAAGAGGATGGCTCTTGCATCCAGGCAAACCTGGGAACCCCAACTGATTGCCTTTCCATCAGCACTGTGTGGGAGACAGGGCTATTACCTGACAAGAAGTGTATTCTTTGTGTCACTCTCCTGACAAGGTCTGGGATTGGCCAATTAATGAGACTAAGTGTTAGAATCCAATTTTGCTGAGTTATGAACAAAATTATATTCAACCTTCAGAAAAGACTCTTTCAGGCCAATCTTCAACACTCGTGATTCCAGAAAAGTCAAATGAGCTCTCTAGTGAAGGATGCCTTTGCAAAGCTAGAGTAAACTGGGGGAAAGTGCATCATTCTTTCCAGTCATTTCTGAAGATACGAATCCTTCCCCCGTGTGTGTGTGTGTGTGTGTGTACATGCTAGTTTCTTAAGTTCACTTTTTAAAAATTTTACTTAAACAAATTTCATGTATTTCATATACACAGGATTAGGGACATAGTGATGATTCCCTCCCTACCCACCCATGCTCCCACCCTTCTTCTTTATTCCCTCTCTTAATTTTTACAATGATCTACTTTCAGTTTAATTTATTCTCATAAGATTAACACTACCCTAAGTAAAGAGTTCAGCACAGAGTAAGAAAAAAACATTGTTCCTCAACAGTAGAGACAAGGGCTATAAACAATCATTGAATCTCAGAAGACAGTATGGAGACAGCACAGAAGGCTGCAAATAGATATACCATATGACCCAGCAATCCCGCTCCTGGGAATTTACCGAAGGAAATGAAATCAGCATATGAAAGAGTTATCTTTATCTCCATGCTTATTGCAGCTAAATTCACAATAGCTAAGATACAGGATCAATCCAGAAGTCTATCAACCAATGATTAGGTAAAGATACTATGAGATATACATATGCATATATGTATATGAACATATATATAGAACAGAGTACTACTCAGCCATAAAAAAGAATGAAATCCTGTCTTTTGCAACAAAATGGATGCAATTGGAAACCATTATACTTAACAAGATAAGCCAGTCCCAAAAACAAATACTGTATGTGTTCCTTGATCTGTGGTAACTAGTAGAGTATCTAAAATATAATGTATAAGAAAGAAAAATATCCTTCCATATTTTTTTTGACAGGCAGAGTTAGACAGTGAGAGAGAGAGAGACAGAGAGTAAAGGTCTTCCTTTTTCCATTGGTTTACCCCCCAACTGGTTGTTACGGCTGGCGCGCTGCGCCAATCCAAAGCCAGGAGCCAGGTGCTTCCTCCTGGTCTCCCATGTGTGTGCAGGGACCAAGGACCTGGGCCATACTCCACTGCACTCCCGGGCCACAGCAGAGAGCTGGACTGGAAGAGGAGCAACCGGGACAGAACCAGTGCCCCAAACGGGACTAGACCCCAGGGTGCCGGTGCCACAGGCAGAGGATTAGCCTAGTGAGCTGTGGCGCCAGCCTATCCTTCCCTTTTTAACACTTCATTCTAAAGTACTTTTCCACTAGATTTTATGCTGTGTCCTGCAACTTTCTTATACATTATGAGCAATTGGAAAGGAAGTTTTGGGCAAAATTAATGGAAAAATCTTTTCAACTTTGAAAGGTATTTCGGGGCTGGCACTGTGGCATGGTGGGTTAAGCCAGCACCTGCAGTGCCAGCATCCCATATGAGCGTGACCCAGCTGCTCCATTTCCAATCCAGCTCTCTGCTATGGCCTGGGAAAGCAGTAGAAGATGGCCCAAGTCCTTGGGCCCCTGCACCTGCGTGGGAGACCTGGAAGTCGCTTCTGGCTCCTGGCTTCAGATCGGCACAGCTCCGGCCATTGCGACCAACGGGGGAATGAACCAGTGCGTGGAAGACCTCTCTCTCTCTCTCTGCCTCTCCTTCTCTCTCTGTGTAACTCTGACTTTCAAATAAATAAATAAATCTTTAAAAAAATAGTTATTTCATTAAGCAGGTTTACTATTTTGCCTGCTACACATGAATAAATATTATGTGATTTATAATTTACCATTGAATTTTATTCAAATCCTCTAAACCACCTTTACTTCTTTTAAGTTCCTTCTGCATGACTTAAAAAATAACTAATGTTCTATTTTAGATCTTTTTCTGTATAGAAACTTCCACTGAGTTAAGTTAATGATCTTCTGTTTGTTTTTTACTTTTTTTAACATTTATTAAATGAATATAAATTTCCAAAGTACAGCTTATGGATTACAATGGCTTCCCCCCACCCCCATAACTTCCCTCCCACCCACAACCCTCCCCTTTCCCACTCCCTCTCCCATTCCATTCACATCAAGATTCATTTTCAATTCTCTTTATATACAGAAGATCAGTTTAGTATATATTGAGTAAAGATTTCAACAGTTTGCACCCACATAGAAACACAAAGTCAAAAATACTGTTTGAGTACTAGTTATAACATTAAATCACAATGTACAGCACATTAAGGACAGAGATCCTATATGAGGAGTAAGTGCACAGTGACTCCTGTTGTTGACTTAACAAGTTGACACTCTTGTTTATGGCATCAGTAATCACCCTAGGCTCTTGTCATGAGATGCCAAGGCTATGGAAGCTTTTTGAGTTCACTGACTCCGATCATATTTAGACAAGGTCATAGTCAAAGTGGAAGTTCTCTCCTCCCTTCAGAGAAAGGTACCTCCTTCTTTGATGACCCGTTCCTTCCACTGGGATCTCACGTGTGGAGATCCATCATTTAGGTCTTTTTTTTTTTTTTTTTGACAGAATGTCCTGGCTTTCCATGCCTGAAATACTCTCATGGGCTTTTCAGCAGGATCCAAATGCCTTAAAGGCTGATTCTGAGGCCAGAGTGCTATTTAGGACATCTGCCATTCTATGAGTCTGCTGCGCATCCCACTTCCCATGATGGATCATTCTTTCCCTTTTTTATTCTATCGGTTAGTATTATTCAGACACTAATCTTGTTTATGTGATCCCTTTGACTCTTAGTCCTATCATTATGATCAATTGTAAACTGAAATTGATCACCTGGACTAGTGAGGTGGCATTGGTACATGCAACCTTGATGGGATTGAATTAGAATCCCCTGGTATGTTTCTAACTCTACCGTTTGGGTCAAGTCAGCTTGAGCATGTCCCAAATTGTACATCTCTTCACTCTCTTGTTCCCACTCTTATATTTAACAGGGATCACTTTTCAGTTAAGTTTCAACACTTAAGAATAACTGTGTACTAATTACAGAATTCAACCAATAGTATTAAGTAGAACAAACAAAAATAATAATAAAATGGATAAAGTATTAGGTTGTTCATCAACAGTCAGGGCAAGGGCTGATCAAGTCACCGTTTCTCATAGTGTACATTTCACTTCAACAGGTTTCCTTTGTGGTGCTCGGTTAGTTGTCACCGATCAGGGAGAACATATGATATTTGTCTCTTTGGGACTGGCTTATTTCACTCAGCATGATGTTTTCCAGATTCCTCCATTTTGTTGCAAATGACCAGATTTCATTGTTTTTGACTGCTGTATAGTATTCTATAGAGTACATGTCCCATAGTTTCTTTATCCAGTCTACTGTTGATGGGCATTTGGGTTGGTTCCAGGTCTTAGCTATTGTGAATTGAGCTGCAATAAACATTAAGGTGCAGACCGCTTTTTTGTTTGCCAATTTAATTTCCTTTGGGTAAATTCCAAGGAGTGGTATGGCTGGGTTGAATGGTAGGGTAATATTCAGGTTTCTGAGGAATCTCCAGACTGACTTCCATAGTGGCTTTACCAATTTGCATTCCCACCAACAGTGGGTTAGTGTCCCTTTTTCCCCACATCCTCACCAGCATCTGTTGTTGGTAGATTTCTGAATGTGAGCCATTCTCACCCGGGTGAGGTGGAACCTCATTGTGGTTTTGATTTGCATTTCCCTGATGGCTAGTGATCTTGAACATTTTTTCATGTGCCTGTTGGCCATTTGGATTTCCTCTTTTGAAAAATGCCTATTGAGGTCCTCGGCTTGTGGAGTTTCTTGATCTCTTTGTAGATTCTGGTTATTAATCCTTTATCTGTAGCACAGTTTGCAAATATTTTTTCCCTTTCTGTCAGTTGCCTCTTCACCCTCCTGTTTCTTTTTCAGTACTGAAACTTCTCAATTTGATGCAATCCCAATAGTTAATTTTGGCTTTGACTGCCTGTGCCTCCAGGGTTTTTTCCAGGAAGTCTTTGCCGGTGCCAATGTCTTGCAGGATTTCTCCAATGTTCTCTAATAATTTGATGGTGTCGGGTCATAGATTTAGGTCTTTAATCCATGTTGAGTGGAATTTTGTGTAAGGTGTAATGTAGGGGTCTTGCTTCATGCTTCTGCACGTGGAAATCCAGTTTTCCCAGCACCATTTATTGAATAGACTGTCCTTGCTCCAGGAATTGGTTTTAGAATTGGCTGTAGATGTTTGGGTTGATTTCTGGTGTTTCTATTCTGTTCCATTGGTCTATCCATCTGTTTCTGTACCAGCACCATCCTGTTTTGATTACAACTGCCCTGTAGTATGTCCAGAAATGTGGTATTGTGATGCCTCCGGCTTTATTTTTGTTGTACAAAACTGCTTTAGCTATTCGAGGTCTCCTGCATCTCCATATGAATTTCTGCATCATTTTTTTCTATGATCTTCTGTTTTTAAATACCACACTTCCTCTTTGAATATCTGTGTAAGTAAGATATTTTTCCAGGATAGTTTGGACCATAAATAAAAAAAATTCCAGTTCTATTAAACTTGAGATTTTGATACCTCAAATGAAGGGCAATCTGAATATTTGAAGACACTCAAATTAGTAAAATATAGCGGCCGGCACCATGGCGTAGTGTGTAAAGCTGCCGCCTGGAACACCAGCATCTCATATGAGCACTAGTTTGAGTCCCAGCTGCTCCACTGATGATTCAGCTCCCTACTAATGGCCTGGGAAAACAGCAGAATATGGCCCAAAGACTTGGGCCCCTGCACCCACAGGGGAGACCCAGATGAAGCTCCTGGCTCCTGGCTTCAGCCCGGCTCATCCCCAGCTATTATAGCCATTGGGGGAGTGAACCATTGAGGGGAAGAGCTCTCTCTCTATCTCTCCTTCTCTTTCTATAACTCTGAGTTTTGAAAGAAATAAATAAATCTTTTTTAGAGTAGAGTTATGGACAGTGAGAGAGAGAGAGACAGAAAGGTCTTCCTTTTTCCGTTGGTTCACCCCCAAAGTGGCCGCTACAGCCGGTGTGTTGCTTCCTCCTGATCTCCCATGCCGGTGCAGGGGCCTAAGCACTTGGGCCATCCTCTACTGCCCTCCTGGGCCACAGCAGAGAGCTAGAGTGGAAGAGGAGCAACTGGGACTAGAACCCGGCGCCCATATGGGATGTCGGCACCGCAGGTGGAGGATTAACCAAGTGAGCCACGGCGCCCACCCCATCCGCTGATTCACTCCCCAGGTGGCTGCCAAGGCCATAGCTGTGCCAACCCAAAGCCAGTAGCCAGAAGCGACTTCCAGGTCTCCCATGCAGGTACAGGGGGGCCCAAGGACTCGGGCCATCTTCTACTGTTTTCCCAGGCCATAGCACAGAGCTGGATTGGAAGTGGAGCAGCTGGGACTCGAACTGACACCCATATGGGATGCCAGCAGTGCAGGTGGTGGCTTTAACCACTACACCATAGCACCAGCCCCTATGTATTCATCTTTATTTCCATACTAGACCATTAAAAACTAAAATCCTTGAAGGTCAGGACTATAGCTTATTTCAATATTTGATAGGATTTTGTTGAGTACCAATCAATAAATATTTCTGATACATTTCTAGAATATTCTAGGCACCACAGTTTCTGCAGTGAACAAGGCAATGTCTGTTCTCAAGAGGAGAGGACAGCAGCCAGCACTGCGGCATAGCAGGTAAAGCCACTGCCTGCAGTGCCCGCATCCCATATGGGCGCCGGCTCGAGTCTGGCTGCTCCACTTCCGATCCAACTCTCTGCTATGGCCTGGGAAAGCAATAAAGGATGGCCCAAGTCCTTGGGCCCCTGCACCACATGGGAGACTGGGAAGAAGTTCCTGGCTCCTGGCTTTGGATCAGCACAGCTCCGGCCATTGTGGCAAATTGGGGAATGAACCAGAGGATGGAAGACCTCTCTCTCTCTCCCTCTCTCCCTCTCTCCCTCTCTCTGCCTTCTCCTCTCTGTGTGTAACTTTGACTTTCAAGTAAATAAATTTAAAAATCTTAAAAAAAAAAAAAAGAGAGGACAAACAATAAAAAAATAAGGGAGTGCTAGAAAGACAATAAGATAATGTGATGGCTGCTTTAGATGGTGAGCTAACATAAGGGAGCAGATTTTCCAATAAGATTACCATGAACTAAGGATTTTGTGCAGTATTGAGCTTAATTCATTATGTCAAGGCTACAGGCAATTAAAGACTCATAAGAGAAGATCTGGAACATTCAAAGCAGCTCCTCAGGTCCTTCCTTCCTGTGATGGACAGACATGCACTCCCCAGCCCAGGCAAATAGGTATGTACCTAATGGTGCAACCCGCACACCAGGAAGAATACTTTTATTACCGCTCAAGAAGATAGGATGGTTTGTAAAGTGTTGCGTATTGGTCAAAAACTCTAATTAACAACCAGGAAGTAAAGCATTTTATAAGAAAACACTACTAGGACACCTGAGGAGTGTGGTTTTCAACAAGAGAAATGGATCATTGAGATGTATCATAAAAGCCAACCACTCAAAACCCCTCATTTCTCAGATGAAAAAGCTGAAGCCCGAGACCTAAACTGAACTTCCTTTGAAGTCCTTCTCAGAGAAGGAAATCCGGGACTCATAATAGCAGGTTTGCTTCCCTAGCTGAAAATTCACCATATTGGGATAATGAGACAAGAGAAATGGATATTGGGAAATGCCAGGAACATTACCTATCCATTGTAAACAGTCCGTCCTCTGTAGGCCTTGGGGAAAGCACCCATGCTATAAGCACTGGATCCTCTGCAGAGCAAGTGGCTCAGGCAGCCAGAAACTGCAGTGCATTTTCAAATGCTTGACAAGGATACAGTGACACCTACTTGCCACAAAGAGGTTCTTTCCTTTGCCACCTTCCTTTGGCAAGTAAAAACACCCAGGAAAAGAAAAGTGTAAGCTATATATCTTCATGATTTGGGTTTTCCCATCCATTGTTTTCATTTTTCATGGATGTACTCTAAAAGAATAATGGATTACTAATATTTAGAAACATTTTTGGTTCAGAGGGGCTAAGAATTAATGTCAATCAAGCATATTCATAACTTTCCTATGCATTCTTTATATTGTCTATTTGGGAAACTTAGAAGAAAAATTTGATTGGCATTTCCTTCATATGGAAAGGATTAATACATGTTCATACAAGGTCTAAAACTGCAAAGAAAAATTGAAGTCTCTATGGCAATGAGGTTTCTTTCTTTAAGGAAAGGGTATTCAGGGCTCAGTTGCCAAGTCTGGAGAAAATCTACTCTAAAGCAATGTCTAAAAGTTGTCTAAGTTTTACTAAGGAAAATGATGAAAAAATTTCTTACTCTTTGCAATTTTATTCTCATAAATTAGAATGCAATTAAAATGACAGTGTAATGAGTGACTCTAAGCACCCTGTGTTATCAGATTCTTTCAGTACACTATCCCTAAAATTCTGGAACTTTACATTTCTTTTTTTTTTTTTTTTTGACAGGCAGAGTGGACAGTGAGAGAGAGAGACAGAGAGAAAGGTCTTCCTTTTGCCGTTGGTTCACCCTACAATGGCCGCCGCGGTAGCGTACTGCGGCCGGCGCACCGCGCTGTTCCGATGGCAGGAGCCAGGTGCTTCTCCTGGTCTCCCATGGGGTGCAGGGCCCAAGCACTTGGGCCATCCTCCACTGCACTCCCTGGCCTCAGCAGAGAGCTGGCCTGGAAGAGGGGCATCCGGGACAGGATCGGTGCCCCGACCGGGACTAGAACCCGGTGTGCCGGCGCCGCGAGGCGGAGGATTAGCCTGTTGAGCCACGGCGCCGGCCTTTACATTTCTTTTTTACATCAATCCTTCATTCATGTATTCACCTTCTTATAGAAGTAAAATACAAAGGTGAACACCAACTTCATTCTTTAGGGGAATAGGTGATGTTTTTATAAATAAAACCATCAGCTAGTAGTGGTTACCTATCTTATAGGTGATGGTAAGATTTTGGCAAATGAGTAATACCACATTTACTAACTTTTAGAAAATAAAAAGCATTGAGTCTTTTACAGACAACAAAACAACTTAAATCAGAAACAAATGTTTACCTTCATTTTTACTTTGCTAAAATTTTAAGTCCTCTGTAGGCAAATATACGATGCTTGCTTGGTAGTGATGTGCTATAGTTTGAATGATCTGGCCCCCACACTCATACAGATATCCAAACCTTAAGGTCAGAATTTAATGGTAGTAAAGGAGTGGAAACTTGCTCCAAATTCAATGTTAAGGATGTGGGCCTTGTGGGGGTTCCCCAGGTCACTGGGGATATATCTTTGGATGTGCCCTCCAGAGATAATTCCTACAAGCAGGTGAAAGGTAGGCCCAGCCACTCTGCTTCATTCATGGCTCACCACATGACCCCCTCTCTGCAAGTGCTCTGCCATTGCCATCTGCCACCCTCACCAGATGTCAATCCAATGGAACTGCCCGATGTTGAACTCAAATCTCCAAAACTGCAAGCTAAATAAATCTTTTCTTTATAAAGTTAGCTGCCTCCAGTATTTTGTTATTGTAATGAAATGCTGACTACTACATCTGCTTCTACATTAATCATACAAAATCTTGCTGCTATATCTTTTTTGTTCCTTTTTCAAATAAAATAATGGATTTTTTAATAATGGATTTTTAGTATAGGTTTCTGACTAGAATGGAAGTACATGAATACAAATTTTGTCTGTGATTAAGAAACTTTCAAAATTAAATTCTCCTTTAAGTACTTCCAAAATACAACTATAAATCAGTGAAAATTAACCATGCAGAAATATGAGTATCATAAACATTTAAGGGCCCTTTTCTGCTATTTTACAGAATTACTGGCTTGTAATTGCCTGCACCAAATTTCCTGCACCAAAATGCTCAAAAAAAAAAAAAAAAAATATGTTCCCAGCAGGATTAAAGAATGGCTGAATGATCCTTAACAACTTCCACTACCAAAAAGAGTCAACAGAGAAACGTTAGAATGGCAGATGTCCTAAACAACACTCTGGCCTCAGAATCAGCCCTCAAGGCATTCGGATCTGGCGGAAGAGCCCATGAGAGTATAGCAGGCATGGAAAGCCAAGATATCATGGAAAAAAAAAAAAAAAAAAAGACCTAAATGAAAGATCTCTGTGAGTGAGATCCCAGTGGAAAGAACGGGGCCATCAAAGAAGGAGGTACCCTTCTCCGAAGGGAGGAGAGAACTTCCACTTTGACTATGACCCTATCGGAATAAGATCAAAGTCAGCGAACTCTAAAGGCTTCCATAGCCCTGGCAACTCATGACTAGAGCCTAGGGAGATTACTGACGCCATGAACAGGAGTGTCAAATTGTTAAATCAGCAACAGGAGTCACTGTGTACTTACACCCCATGTGGGATCTGTCCCTAATGTGTCGTCTAAAGCCAAGTGATGCTATAACTAGTACTGAAACAGTATTTTTATACTTTGCGTTTCTGTGTGGGCACAAACTGATGAGGTCTTTACTAATTATATACTGAATTGATCTTCTGTACATAAAGAGAATTGGAAATGAAAAAAAAAAAAAACAACCTGGTGTTAAAATGGAAATGGCATAGAAAATTAATTAATTTGAAAAAAAATTATGTAGGATCTCTGTCTTTAATGTGCTGTACATTGCTATTTAATGCTATAATTAGTAATCCAATGGTAGTTTTTTCACTTTACGTTGCTATATGGGCAAAATGTTGAAATCTTTACCTAATATATACTAAACTGATCTTCTGTATATAAAGAGAATTGAAAATGAATCTTTACATGAATGGAAGGGGAAAGGGAGCGGGAAAGGGGAGGGTTGCGGGCGGGAGGGAAGTTATGGGAGGGGGGGAGCCATTGTAACCCATAAGCTATACTTTGGAAATTTATATTCATTAAATAAAAGTTTAATAAAAAAAAAAAGAAAGTAAATATAAGCTAATGTGATATCAGAGAATGAAGAAAGAAGTCACTTACAAAAATGTCTTACTGACCAAAACTATGTTCGCTGTGTTTTGAGGGAACACAAAAGGTGTTACTTCCATGTCTTCAACATTCTTGTTCCAGTTTTGAAAAAAAACTCTCTCTACAGGCTCACTTTGTTAATGAGAAATTTCACAATAGATGCTACAAAAAAAAAAAATTGCTTCTTTTTTTTCTTCTGTCCTGCATCTCATTTTTGCCTTTCGAAAAGAATCTTCTTAAAGTTCTGGAGAGACAGCTAAGATGGAATAAAAATGGAAAAGAAATATTGGAAAACAAGCATGAGCGGGACTATATAACACATAACTTTAAAAAAAGAGAGTCTTTAAGCCAAATCATGAACATCCAAGACCAAAAATAGGTAGGTAGAGAGGAAAGTTTCTGAAAGAGTGATTGGCCAGAGCCTGGAAGGACTGTGGAGTCAGGAGACTTAGGAAGCTACAAGAATCGATCAGAGCCCTGGCAACAAACACATAGCAGTCAATCTGGGTAATTTAAGAAAGATAAATAAAGACAATAGTTACAAAGACATGGGCATAGTTTAAGGAAAGCTACAAAGAACAGTAGTGCTTCAATGGCAGAGAACCATAATCATTCCTAGGTCCGCAGGAACCAATACAGCCGCAGAACCAGCTCAGATTGGTTCAGTTCTATCAACAGCAGGATGTTGAGGTTTTTGTTTTTGTTTTTGTTTTTTCAGATATCTCTGGGCCAAAAACTGCAAGTTACATAACGTGTATATATAACCTGTGCAGAGAAAGAAGAGGAGCCAGTGTTTCCCCTCCTTGGAATCAAGAGACCAGGGCAAGACCAGAACCTGAACATCAGAACCCCTCTAGAAGCAAGGGGTCTGTTGACCAGGAAGGTCTGATGTTGAAATCCATCTTACCATGCCTTACCATAAATGATCTGGGTTCCAGCCCCCCAGTGAGAACTTCACCAGCACTTCCATATGCCAACCTGGTCTACCAAATTCATAAAACCTGCCCCAGAATCCAAAATGGGGGGACAGATTTGAGTTTTGCCTCCTGTCTCCTTACAACAAAGCTTCACAATCAAAGCTTTCTTTCCTCAAAAGCCAATGCCATAACATTGGCTTCTACGCAAGGAGATGGCCTTCTGATGACAATCTGCAGAGGGCTGGGGGTAGATATTCTTGACCCCATTCTCTGTGTACCTTATGATCTTCCATCCCTGCAGCCCCCTGGCCACGGTCTGGTACATGGTAGTCATTCAGTTAAATGTTTGCAAAGTGAATGAATGAATCAAAAGTCAAGCCAAGGGGTCAGCATTGTGGTGTAGCAGGTAAAGCCACCGTCCGTTTTGCCAACATCCCATCAGGAACAGTTGTGAGTCCCAGCTGCTCCACTTCCCATCCAGCTCCCTGTGAATGGCCTGGGAAAAAGCAGCGGAGGATGGCCTAACTGTTTGGGCCACTGCTACCCATGTGGGACACTCAAATGAAGCTCCTGGATCCTGTCTTTGGCTTGCCCAGCCCTTGCGATTGCAGCCATCTAGGGAGTGAACCAGCAGATGGAAAAGCTCGTGTTTTCTATGTAACTCTGACTTGCAAATAAATCTTTAAAAAAAAAGTCAAGCCCAAAGCAATCATATCAAAATCCTTAACTCTCTCCTACATCAAATCCCTAAGATTTTAAAGTTCAAGGTAGTCACATAATATGGTCTTTGACCCAGCCTTGGCCCATGGGATGACTTATGTTAAAGAACTGATGCTGGGGGCCGGTGCTGTGGTGCAGCAGGTTAAAGCCCCAGCCTTGCAACCCCAGCATCCCATATGGGTGCTGGTTTGAGTCCTGGCTGCTCCTCTTCCCATCCAGGTCTCTGCTATGGCCTAGGAAAGCAGTAGAAGATGGCCCAAGTCCTTGGGCCCCTGCACCCACGTGAGAGAGCTGGAAGAAGCTCCTGGCTCCTGGCTTCAGCTGAGCTCAGCTCTGGCCATTGCAACCAATTGGAGGAATGAACCAGTGGATGGAAGACCTCTCTCTCTCTCTGGCTCTACTTCTCTCTGTTACTGTCTTTCAAGTAAATAAAATAATTCTAAAAAAAAAAAAAAGGAACCGATGTTGAGTGCTAAGGCAAAAGTTCAAAGAAAAAAAAAAAATAAATCTTAAAATAATTTGAGAGAAAGACAAATCAAGCACAATGCTAAAACTCAACTGAGTGTTTCCTCAGTGCTACCAGGTTCATTTCTACTGGTTATTTCTGCAGCATAACTCCCTCCTCAGTAACTCCAGAACCCAGGGAAAAGAAGCTCTCTCCCCCTCCCCTGTAAACCATACGATCAATAGTGACTCCCAAACTTCAATGTACAAATGAATACTAATCACCTGCCGATCTTATCAAAATGTAGGTTCTGATAAATTACTTCTGGGGTGAGACCTGTTGACTTCGTATTTCTGACAAGCTCCCAGGTGATGCTGTGCAGCTGGTCAGCTGGCCACACTTTTTGATTATCAGGAGCTTGAAGGACATTTCAGAGAATACATACTGCATGTAGTTTTAAGGGCAAAATTAAGATGCCTCCTGTTCCCACATATCCTAGTTGTATAACCTTAGAGAAATAATTTTTCTGAAGCCCCTGAGCCTTCCTTTTTCAGCACAAACAACACGCCGAATACACAGCTAATAGCAATAATAGCTACTATTTATTGTGTTCTTATTATGCACCACGAATTGTTTCATATTTACAAACTTATGAATAAGACTTAGGTTAGAAAATCTGTCCAAAGGCGTATTTGTAGGCATAGTACCTGACAAACTGAGATCTGATTATAGGCAGTTTGACTCACACAATCTGGAGTATAGCAATACCTCTTCAGATAGCTCCCAGGGCCATTATGAAGATTAAGTAATAATCTGTACTTAACTTTTGTTGTGTTCCCTGATCTAAGCCTCCTCTGAGGCACACTAACCCCTTCATATTTATAACAGCCCCAGCATCAGAACCATCAGAACCATCAGAACCCCATCTCACAGGCTTTAACATAGGCCCAAGCAAGTCAAACA
Organism: Lepus europaeus; assembly: GCF_033115175.1. Classification (NCBI taxonomy): domain Eukaryota; kingdom Metazoa; phylum Chordata; class Mammalia; order Lagomorpha; family Leporidae; genus Lepus; species Lepus europaeus. Next base: position 76,748,455 of record NC_084830.1, on the reverse strand, counting down.
GCCAAAGCTCAGTGTCACAACCAGGACTGGAAGCCAGGCAGTGGAACTGCAGAGCCCGGCCATCTTTCTCCAGGAGAGGAAAGAAACGCGGGGCTCTGAGGCAGCGCTCTGGGGTCAGCGCGCACCTGCGCCCACTCAGGACCGTTTGCCCGCTCTGCTTACTCCCAAAGCAAACCAATCTTCTTAGCTTTATGTAAATCTGTGGGATAAGTCTTTTTCAGTCCACACCCAGAACCCTGAGAGCGGATTATGACTCTGGTGAAATAATTAGACCCCCTAGAAGCATGATTAGTTAAATATCTTTACAACAGACTTACACTAGAATGGTTAACACCTAGTTGTTCCGGAACCCACATCGTCTGCCCCGACACACACACACTTGCACGAGCCCGCGCCCCATCCCGGACCGCCCCGCGGACCACCCCTCCGCCTCGGTGCATCCTGGGAGATGCAGTCCCATTCAGGCTCCAGAATTCGTAGTACAGGCTCCTAGCGCCGGGTGTACCTGCATCCAGACACAAGCAAAAAGGGGCCGCCTCTAATTCCATCAGCTCTCCAACACCGCCCTCTGCTGGCCCGTCGTCCCGTCGTCGGCATCGAGAGCCGGTTCCGGGTGCTCCGGAAGTGAACCTTTCTCTTCCGGATTGAGCGTCCGGGTGGACACACGTGGTTGCTGTGCCGGTTTGTGGGTCGGCGGTGGTGAGAGAAGTCGCTTCAGCTGTGGCCCCCAAAGTGACTAAGCCGAGCCGGAGCCATGGAGGGCCACAGCGTGGAGGAGCTGCTGGCAAAGGCGGAGCAGGACGAGGCAGAGAAGCTGCAGCGCATCACGGTGCACAAGGAGCTGGAGCTGGAGTTTGACCTGGGCAATCTGCTGGCTTCCGACCGGAACCCCCCAACGGGGCTGCGGCGGGCGGGACCCGCTCCGGAGGCCGAGCTGCGGGCCCTGGCGCGGGACAACACGCAGCTGCTCATTAACCAGCTGTGGCAGCTGCCGACGGAACGCGTGGAAGAGGCGCTGGTGGCGCGGCTGCCCGAGCCCACCACCCGCCTGCCGCGGGAGAAGCCGGTGCCCCGGCCGCGGCCGCTTACGCGATGGCAGCAGTTCGCGCGCCTCAAGGGCATCCGGCCCAAGAAGAAGACCAACCTGGTATGGGATGAGGTGAGCGGGCAGTGGCGGCGCCGCTGGGGCTATCAGCGCGCCCGGGACGACACCAAAGAATGGCTGATCGAGGTGCCCGGCGGCGCCGACCCCATGGAGGACCAGTTTGCCAAGCGCATTCAGGCCAAGAAGGAACGGGTGGCCAAGAACGAGCTGAATCGGCTGCGTAACTTGGCCCGCGCGCACAAGACCCAGCTGCCCAGCACGGCCGGCCTGCACCCTACGGGACACCAGAGTAAGGAGGAGCTGGGCCGTGCCATGCAAATAGCCAAGGTCTCCACCGCTTCTCTGGGGCGCTTCCAGGAGCGCCTCCCTAAGGAGAAGGCGCCCCGGGGCTCCGGCAAGAAGAGGAAGTTCCAACCCCTTTTCGGGGACTTTTCGGCTGAGAAAAAGAACCAGCTGGAGCTGCTTCGGGTCATGAACAGCAAGAAGCCCAAGCTGGATGTGACCAAGGCCACCAATAAGCAGATGAGGGAGGAGGACCAAGAGGAGGCCGCCAAGAAGAGGAAGATGAGCCAGAAGGGCAAGAGAAAGGGAGGCCGGCAGGGGCCTGGGGGCCAGCGGAAAGGGGGCCCGCGCAGCCACGGGGGGAAGCGGAAAGGGGGCTCGGGGAGCAAGATGAATTCCGGGCCGCCGGGCTTGGGCGGCAAGAGGCGAGGAGGTGGAGGAGGGGGACAGCGCCCAGGAGGAAAGAGGCGGAAGTAGCAGTTTCACTCTGGGACCCGCACTGTAAACCGAGACCTGCACGTGCCAAATGTTAACATCCAGGGACTGTAGGCGGGTGCGGCGGAGGCGGCTGCTGCCTTCCGAGAGCTTGAGGCTGACGGGACGGGATTGCCCTCCCCTCAAGAGCCTGTAAGTTGTCAGTTCTGCCGGGTTGATGTTTTCCCCACACCTGAGATGGACTGGAGATTAAGGGTGTGCCAGGGAAACAATGTGTTGATCAAAACTGGGAATGAGTTCTAAAAGAGTCATCTTTCTAACTTTGGATATGGGGTGAGGGAGAGCCGGCCACACTTCCCAACCTTAACAGATTGATTTATACTTCTCTGCATTATTTTTATAACAAGTATGTAGATTTATCAGCAGCGGGGAGGTTACAGATATTTTCAGAACTGGGTTTACAAGAAACAGATGTAAAAGTTATTTAATAAAGTGTAACTGTATCAGTGTTGACTTTAACTTTTTTTTACTATGGTGGTAAATGTATAAGGCCAGCAACCTATATTCCTAGTGTTTTCACTTTCTGAAAACACAAAGCAGTTAAATTATAATGGTTTCAGCAAAGCCACGTTTATTAGAAAAATAGCTTCTTTTGGAATCAAATTCAATATTGATAATGTAGTACAATTGTTAGCTGTTTTAAGAAACATTTCATGCTTTACAGCACTGAAAACATTGCTGTAACTCAAGGATTTAAATACCAACAAATCTCATTAATTGAAAAATACTTCAATGTTTCTCAACGTTTATGAATCTACCCCGCTTTTTAGAGCTTAAGTAAAATCTGGGGAAGCCAATGGCCCACAGAGTCGTCCTTAAGTGGAACAGTGCTTACACTGACCTGAGCTGGTTTGATTAGCAGGTGAAACGTTGAAAGCTGTCTTGGCTCTCGTTCCTGTCCCATCAGTTTCTTCCAGCTTGATCTCGTTCAGCTCCTCAGTGTGTAAAGATACATACTACATTTCCTGAGAACTCAGAGTAGATGTAAAACTGAAGGGCTTCTGTCTGCTACAGTGCTGGGAGCAATCCGACTCTTTTTGGTCTGACAATGGATAAGGGGCGTTTTGTCTTTCCTTTCTGCTTCATTGGTGTAAGGTTACTTTTAGGAATTGCTACGAAAGAAAAGACTAATTCACACTCCATAGTAATAATTTACAGAAGGTGCAAACGTGCAGTTGTTACTGTCTGTATACTTTGCACTGGAGAGTTAACTTCCACTGAGACGCAGCTGATTGGGCACTGCCAAGCCTTCCCACCCACAGCACAGTGGGGTCATGGCAGGTTTTAACTACTTGCCTTTCACAGCGCGTTTAAAAATCTGGTGAGTTTTCCCCTTGTTAGGTTTTTTTTCTGGAGTTTTTGTTTGTTTGTCTTTAGGCCTTGATTCAAACAGTGGGCCCTGTGTAAAAAAGGTCCCTCTGGTTTTTGCCAGACCCTTGTTTACAGTTAGAACAGTTTGAATGCAGTGTCTTGATAATTTACTATGAAAAGACTGCTCAGAAAGCCAAGTAGCATTTTAAAAGCCTGTGAGTGGGAAAAAAATACCCTTCCTGGTCTTCCCGCGGCCCCAACAAGTGGAAAGTGAGGGGTTTGAAGTCCAGGGAGACCAGCAGTGCCCAAGACCGGCGGAGCGGTTACCTGCCAGCGCAGTTTCAGAGGTAGGCGGCGAGGTGCAGCTGAGGACAGCGGTTCTGGTTCTGACTCGCGGGAGGGTGGTCCTGAGCCACTGCGGGTTAAAGCTGGGGCAGGTGACCTTGCAGAGGGGCGGGAGGAGGGCGGAGGCTTGGATTGGCCGACGGCGGAGGTGGAGCTGGGACCTGCGAGGAAGACTCTGCGCAGCCATGGCCGCCGCCCGGGCCCGGGTCGCGCACTTGCTGAGGCAACTGCAGCGCGCAGCGTGAGTTGGGGGGCAGCGGGCGGGCAGGGGCCGGAGGACGCTGCCGCGTCTACGCGGGCCCCCGGGTGTGAGCCGCCCGGTACTGCGGGGAAAGGGGGTACCGCAGAGAGCGCTGAGGCGGTGCGCCAGGCAACCTTGCAGTGCTAGGAGAGGCAGGTCTTACCCTGCCTGTCACCGTTAAGGAAACAGTCCCTGGTCCCACGCAGTGGCCAAGACTCGTGTGCCCAATCAACACATTTATCGAGTGTACATTATGTGCCAGAAGCTGCTCTCGGTTCCAAGGCTTGTAGCGATGAAAGGCTCAGGGGAGAAACAGAGGTGCGAACGGGTAGCATGGGCCTGTGCGGAAAGCAGCAGACAGGTGTAGATGGGAAGAAATGCCATAGATTTGCACTGGCACCTACGGGAGTCAGGGTACCTGACTCTTCCACCCAGGTCCATAGCAGTCGCCTGATCAGTGCTGGAGTGAGAGCACAAGTCAACCTGGGACATTATGGGCAAGTCTGAGCTGACAGGTGCAGGGAGGTGGGGGAAAGAGGCACTCAGGCATGTCAGGCAGAAGCAAGACCAGCACCGGGGTGTGAAAGGTGTCCTTCCTGGATCTATCTGAAAGTATAGTCAGAACTTCCTTTCATAGAGTATGGTGAGGCTGGAGAAGACATGTGGTCCAAGATCATAAACAAGACCCACTGGGCATTTGCTGTGCACTGCCCACACACCATCCACTTGCTCTACATGTGCTATAAAGGTCAGTAACCTTAGCCCTTACAGCAACGCTATGCCTTACTGCATTGTTCTACTGTCTCAGAGACAAATAACGGCATGAGAATAATCTGTCCAGTGTCAGACAGCTAAGCAAATGGCATAGCCATAATTTGAACCCCGATACTCTGGCTTCACAGTCCTCATTCTTTGGCAAGTGCCGAGGACTTTGAGTTGTACCCTTAGATGATCTAAGGGAAAGCTGTTGAAGTGATACCTCTCCCTGGGAAACGCTGATACCTTGAGAGGTTCCATGAGAAAAGAATTCCATGGCCAAGTGAGCTTGGGAAACTGTCCCAGGACTGCCCCCTTGAGAAGACAGGTACACATGAGCATTGGAAGGGTTCTGAGAAATCCTGCAGAAAAGGAAAGAAAAACGCGCAGCTCTGCTTAGATTGCCGGTTCGAAATCTGTCCTCATACAAGTCTCGCGAGGCACGGTGCTAATGATCACACAGAAAGGGGTGTCCACCTGGGGCCTTGGGGCTCAGAGAAGAGTGCCCTGCAGGACCGATGGAAGGAACAAAAGTTACCCAGAAGAAGAGGGAAGGACAGTATGTTCCAGGCACAGGGAACAACAAGCTCTAGGGTTTGGAAGGGGCGAGGGAGAAACCAGAAACGGAGAAAGATGGTGGCTCATTCAAGAGAAAGAACAGTCCATTTTCCAGGAGCTCAAACCTGGAGGTGGAGCAGGATGCAGCCAAGTGCAGAGGTCAGAGGGCACAGGAGGCAGGTCTGAACACTTAGGAGCCATGGGAGCCGCTGGGAACCGGGAGTGACATCGCTAGAAATATGCCCCTGGCCACAGCGTGGGGAACAGAGGTGGCAAAGCTGGATCCGTGGGAAGCCAGTTAGGGCCTTGTTAATAACCCAGATGGCCGGCGCTGCAGCTCACTAGGCTAATCCTCCACCTGCGGCGGCAGCACACCAGGTTCTAGTCCCAGTCGGGGCACCAGATTCTGTCCCGGTTGCCCCTCTTCCAGGCCAGCTCTCTGCTGTGGCCCAGGAGTGCAGTGGAGGATGGCCCAAGTCTTTGGGCCCTGCACCCGCATCAGAGACCAAGGGAAGCACCTGGCTCCTGGCTTTGGATCAGCGCGGTGCGCCGGCCGCAGCGGCCATTGAGGGGTGAACCAACGGAAAAAAGGAAGACCTTTCTCTCTGTCTCTCTCTCTCACTATCCACTCTGCCTGTCAAAAATAAATAAATAAATAACCTGGATGAGAAATGACGCTGGGAAGAGAGGGTAGATTGGGGTGGAGTAACTTGTAGCCTTGATGAATGGTAGGCTCCAGAGGGCTGCAAGGCAGCCAGGCACAGCCCCAACACGCACAGACAAGCAGAGTAAACGAGGGGCCAGAGAAGGAACGAGTAGGGAGTCCTGGAAGCCACAGAAACAGTGCACTGCTGCTAGAGAAAGGTGTCCGGCACAGGAGAATCGAGGATCCAGCTGGAAACCTGGGACTTCACAGAGACAGCAGCCTGAGCTCAGGTGCCAGAGAAAGTGCCGGAGGCAAGGGAAGAGAGAGCCAAAGTGAGCAAACCGGGGTGGTCAGGGCCTGGAACTCTTCAATCTGTGAGAAGCATGCAGTGATGGGGAGGCCTGGGAACCACAGGACAGGTGGGGCTCCCAAGAAGGCAACCCGGGGCCAGGGACACAAACCACAGGTCCAAAGGAGAAGAAAAGAGATGAGGTAACTTCAGAGCTTGGAGTGAAGAAAAAAACAGGCGGTAGGGGAGGAAGCATGTGCTCCTAGGGGCATTCTTGCGCATTTCTCTTGCCTTTGCATCTGTTTTCTTGTCCTTGGAGCGCTCCAGGCTGGGAACGCAAAGGCCAGGAGTGAAGCCGCAGCCGCAGCCGCGGGTCGGCGGAGACCGCCAGGTGGCGGCCCGGAGCTGTGGGAGCGCTCGCTCACCCAGCTCGGCTCGGCCTCTCCAGTTCCCAGAATTTTTGAGAGCTTGACCGCCGTGGAGATCCACCCTTTTCCTTCCTCCCCCACCTCCCTCCGCGGATGTTTTCGTTCCACTTTTGAATTTTGGCGGGGTGGAGAGGAAGAGGAGGTCGTGCACTTAAGGAGCCCCTGAGGGGCTTTTCCCCAGGACCTGGGCCTCTGGGCCGCTAAGAAAGAAACGTCAAACCCCGCAGGAGAAAGAGAAGCCAGAGAAAGAGCAGCCCACGCGGCGGGAGACGACCGGGACAGGGAAGGGGAGGGAAGGTTCCCAAAGGGAGGACGCGGGAAAGCGGTAGAGAAGCCAACGGAGACGGGAGGACGGGGCGGGGCTCCGCGGAGCAGCAGGTGGCCGGCCTGAGCGCACAGCCTGGAGACGCGAAGGCGGCGGCCAGGGAGGCCGCGGGGTCCCGGCAGGGCCTCCCGCAGGCCCGGGCCCACACCTTGTTTTTAGAGAAACTCCTTGAAGACTTAGAAGGATACAAGGACCCTTCCCAACGTGGGGAGGTGGGGGGTAGGGGAAGTCAGCGAATCACGTTAACCTCGGGATCAGTTTGGTCAAAGCTCCTGCCCTTGTAAGAGACCAGGGATCCCCATCCTCAACGTGCTTGTGCCCCCCACCAGAAGCGGATCTCGGCTGCCTGGCGACGTTCTGTTGCCAGTGCGTTCGTGCATGGATGACTCTGGAAAGCTCTGGAAGCACTCTGGGTCAGCTTCCGTTCCCTTGCGGTTTCTGGGGCTTTCTATGGTGCAGTGCCTGCCGGTAACCACCAGTTGGAGGACAACCTAGGGGTAGGATGCAGTGTGTGTTTAACACTTCGCTTCGCTTTCCAGTTTCACTTAATATCTTTCTTTTTTTCCTTTTCCCTAGATGCCAGTGCCCAACCCATTCTCATACTTATTCCCAAGGTAATAATAATACATGGTGTGTTTGAATGCCAGCCACAAGCTTGGCTCCCACACTTAGCATTTATGATGCATTTTGCCAAAGGGGAAAGCAAAAATGGTCAGGGTATGTAAGAGGAAGGTTGGTGAGAAGAGTTACCTTTTCACTATGAAGCTGGAAACGTGTAGCTCTAACAGTACAGTATTAACTGAATGTGTGCTACTGACTGCGTGCTTGGCTCAAATATATATTTAATACCATTTACAATGCTTTTTCTATTTAATATAAGAATTATTGGCCAAAGTCAAAAATTCACAGATAGGATTTTAAGAATGGCTGAGGTCATCAAGCAGAATTAATCAGAATGAACTCTAAGACATCTCTGAAAGAAAGCATAGGGGCCCGCACTGTGGTGCAGAGGGGAAAGCTACCGCCTGCAACATGAACATCCCATATGGGTGTTGGTTCCAGTCCTGGCTGCTCCACTTCTGATCCAGCTCCTTGATAATGCACCCGGGAAAGCAGCAGAAGATGGCCCAAGTACTTGGGCCCTTGCCACCCACACAGGAAACTTGAATGGAGTTGGAGGTTCCTGGCTCCTGGCTCCTGGCTCCTGGCTCCTGCCTGGCCCAGCCCTGGCCTCAGCTGTTGCAGCCATCTGAGGAGTGAATGAATCAGCAGATGGAAGATTTCTCTCCGTCTCTCCCTCTCTCACCCTCTGTAACTCTGCCTTTCAAATATTTTTTTTAAAAAAAACAAGTTGATTACTAGAAGAGAGAAATTCTCTGATTCTTAGGTAGCAGTCTATTTTTTAATAATTAAAAATAGTGACAAAGTTTTCAATTCCCGCACACATCATTCATTCTCATACTCCATTGTGCACAGAGCAACAGGAAGCTCGTTGTAGTTTCGTTGTGTCCTCAGAATGTCACATGAATTACTGGCACAAAAAGAGATGTTGCCTCTTGAGAAGAAAAAGCCAAATCTGAACAGCAAGGCAGAAGATGGAAAGGGTGCCGGCCATACAGGGTCCTATGCAGAATCCCAAGGGGAGCAGAGAGTAGCTAACCGAGGGCTTTCCCTGGTCCACACTCACCCTTCATTATCCACCCAGTCATCATCTACGAGGCAGGGGATGCTGAGCCTTTAAGGCCTCCTGGAATATAGGAATATGCAGAATTTTGTCTTCAGCTGGTTTTCGCCAATCCTTAGTGTGTTTCAATATGGAATCCACACTTTTTGGGGGAATACAATTAGCAATCTAGAGACAGATAATCTCACTGTTTTCTAGGATCCAATTTATATCTAATGTATTGCCTAAGCTTTACTAACAGAAATAATAGATTCTATCTTTAAAAAGTAAGGGAGTCCAAGAAATTTGAGTTTTGAGTATGGATACCTTTGCCCTCAGCAAACTTGTCTAGTTCTGACTTCTTACAAAAGTAATGAAAATTATTCTCTAGGCATTTTATATTTATCTCATGACTGAAGACTGATGTAAATAACTAGAGAAAAGTTAGGATAAAATTCATTAATAGGGGCCTCTTGTTGTTCCAGGATGACAGAAAATTGTTTTTACCATGATTAAAATCTCATACTTTGAAAATATATATAAATGTATAAAGATTTTATTGAATTTCACAAAGAAAGCTAAACTTTTTGTGTATGTGTAAGCTTGAGAACTGAAGGTATCTTGCTGTAGCAAATTACCTCTATGAAAAAAATCTTATTTTAAATAAATGATCACAGTGGCTATAAGGTATGTAAACAGGACTTCAAATAGTGAATATAGTAATCACTGTACTTCTAACGATAACCCAACTCTAAATTCTATATAATTTTTATATATTATGTCTTAAAGATTTTTTAATTTTTTTTGCTTTTTTAATTTTTTTCTTCTATTTTTTTATTTTTAATAGGAAAAATGTTTTCAATCACTTTTTCACAAAAGCAGCATCAAGTTAGCATTCCAGTCTCCAAATTCAATTTTTTATTTTTATTCTTTAATGTTTGTTCATTTTTATTTGAAAGGCAAATGATAGAGAGATCTTCTGTCCATTAGCTCACTCCCCAAATACTACAACAACCAGGGGTGGGCCACGTGGGAGCCAGGAGCCCTGAACTCCAAACCAGGTCCCCTACATGAGTCGCAGGAACTCAAGTCCTGGAGCCATTATCTGCGGCCTCCCAGGATGCACAATAGCAAGAAGCTGGATGAGAAGCAAAGTAGCCCAGACTTAACCCAGGCACTCACCTGCTACGCCACAATGCCTGCCAGGGTATTTTTCAATTATTTATTCATTTAGATATTTGAAAGGCAGAGAAAAAGACAGAGAAAGCTCCATCCACAGATTTACTCCCCAAATGCCTGCAAAGGGCAGAGCTGGGCCAGGTCAAAGCTGGTAGCCTGGAACTCAATCTGGGTCTCCCAAGTGGGTGGCAGGGACCCAATGACTTGTGACGTCACTGCTGCCTCCCAAGGTACACATAAGCAGAAAGCTAGAATCAAGAGCAGAGCTGAGACTCCAGTCCAGACACTCTGGTATGGGATGCAGGTGTCCCAAACTGGAGCCTTAACTACTAGGCCAAATGCTCACCCCTTAAAATGCAGGTTTGAATTTTAATTTGGTGTACAACAATGAAACCTTGTTTTGGAAAAGTCTTCAAGGGAAATGTTGCGTTGACTGCTGTATTTTACTCTCAAATAACAATGGCGACTTGCTACCCACTAACAGTATTTTTGCTTTATTTCTGAGGCCTTCTCTGATGCCAGTTTTTACATTTCTAGCTCCTGGACTCTCACCTTCTGGAAGAACAACTGATTATGCCTTTGAGGTAGATGTCACCAGTCCATTCTCCCTTTTATGAAAACCTTCTAAAAAAATTCAACTACAGTATCTTGCTAATGCATTATTATTTTATTTCAAATGTTATTACTTGATGTTCCACCATCTCTATTTGACCAGCTCTGTTCTGTAAGGTGTTAGGATGATGGAGTGATAGTCTTCTGAGAATGTGAGTAATGTCTACAATACTCTGTTCTATTCAGCCATTAAAACAGCCAAACTCCCAGTTCTACAAACTCTCCAACGTAACTGTGAATGTTACATGATGAATCTTTAGTTTTCTAATTAGAACCACTCACGAAGAGGTCAGACAAGTCTGTCTGAAGCAAAAGCAAAGGCACATTCAGTTCTGCTACGTTTATGTTTTATCATACTGTAATTGCAAAAGGACTTGTAATTGTTTGTTTAGGTCCCTGTATCCTCCTGGCCCAGGAGTCCTAAACAGAAGGCTCACCATGGGCCTACTAGTTAACCCACCCGTAGGCAGGCAGTCTAAGGAAGGCCAGTGCTGTGTTCACCAAGAGTCGCCCTGTGGGAACGCAGTTCCATTGTTGCCAAGTTATTCAAGAGATAGAAATCTGGACAGTCATATTCGATATTCTCTTATTTTTAATGATTATTAGCAAAATTTTTAAAAATTAGGAAATTTAAGCATAACACAAATCAAACAAAAAGACTTTGGGTCAAAAGTGACCCTTTTCCATCAAAATAGGTCTTATTTTAGCTGTAACCTTTATGAGGCCATGTTTCTGTTATTCAGAGTTATGTTACTAGAGCCTAGCACAGAGCCTGGAACATAGACATCCAGTAGTCTTGGCTGAGAGGGAGGATGGATGGAAGGATGGATGGATGGGTGGATGGATAGATGGATGGATGGAGACTAGATGGATGTATGGATAGATGAATAGGTGGATAAACAACTAAATGGACAAAAAATACAGAGATAACTGCATTTAAAATCAGAAAGTAAGACATTTGACAGTTAATGTGTAAGTAGGGAAAGGTAGGCTCTTGAAGCTGAGGGAACAACTTAGAGTTGAGGATGTGTTTGAAAAAGATAACTCTGGTAGTGCCCCCCCCCCCCATCCTTGGGGAATATGTTCCAAGCCTTCCAATAGATGTCTAAAACTGTGGATAGTACCAAACTGTATACATGCTATATTTTTTTCTATATATTCCTACATTTTTTCCTAAGCACCTATGGTAAAGTTTAATTTATAAATTAGGCAGAGATAATATAAATGAGTAACAGATTAACAATAATTTACCATAGATCCTTGCAATATTTGCATATAATTTTTTCTTTGTATATTAACACAAGAACTTTCACCTTCAAGGAAGTATTTTACAGCTTCTCTTTGATATATCCCAATTGTCAGCATCATTTTGGGGCCATTACTAAGTAAAATAAAGGTAAAGTGAGCATGAGCACTATAATGATGAGACTGTGAATCTGATAACCAAGATGGCTACTAAGTAACTAACAGGCAGGTAGCATATACAGCAAAGATACACTGGCAGAAGGATGTTTCACATCCCAAGCAGAATGGTGTATAGTTTAAAATTGATGAATTATTTATTTCTGTTGTGTTCTGCTCAATATTTTAAGACCACAGTTGACCATAGGCAACTGAAAACTGAAGTAGAGGAACAACAGAGAAGGGAGAGCTACTATAATTCCAATGTGACTAGAGCCAAGGTTTTCTTAAAGAAGTAAGGTGAGTGTGAGACCAGATGAAGACCATCCTAAGGAGCATATCCTTTATTCTCTAGACAGGGAGGAACCTTTTCAGATGTTCAGAAATGGAGTAGCCAACTCACTAATACCCATATACTTAGATATTTTATTTTTTTTTTTTCCAGATGGCTGTTTCAAATATTAGGTATGGAGCAGGAGTTACAAAGGAAGTTGGCATGGTAAGGTTTAGGGGTGCCTACAGTCTCCTGATGTCAATGTTAAATACTTTTTAAACAAATGCTAACTGGCCACAACCGAATGTTTTAAAAAACATTCAATATTAACCAGTCAAGCCTAATTTATATATATATATACATATATATACATACATATATGTATATATATAATATACTTTTTTTATTATAGGACCTACAAAATATGGGGGCCAAAAACGTTTGCTTGATGACAGACAAGAACCTCTCCCGGCTGCCTCCTGTCCAAGTAGCTATGGATTCCCTAGTGAAGAATGGCATCCACTTTCAGGTTTATGATAATGTGAGGGTGGAACCCACAGATGCAAGGTATTCTTGTATTATTGCTGTAACTTAATTTAGGCAGAAGCCAAAACATATTACTGTTGTTTCCACCTTGCCCTAGGCCTTATTTAATGCCATGGCCATTTGTTTCTGGGAAAAAAAAAAGTGACATGATGATTTTCCTTTTTCCTTCCCCAAGCTTCATGGATGCTATTGAGTTTGCCAAAAAGGGAGCCTTTGATGCCTATGTGGCTGTAGGCGGCGGCTCCACCATGGACACCTGTAAAGCTGCTAATCTGTATGCATCCAGTCCAAACTCTGATTTTCTAGATTACGTCAATGCCCCCATTGGGAAGGGAAAGCCAGTGTGCGTGCCTCTGAAGCCTCTGATAGCAGGTAAAGACCATTTGCTTATTTGTTTTGCACTTGGCAAAAGGCCCTGGGAAAAATGCAAGCTAGTCCACACAGGGTCTTCAAGAAGTTCATGGAACATGCACATTAAGACCTTTGAGATTGTTTTTTTTTTTTTTTTTTTTTTTTTGCACCAACATAAACTTCTATTTTAATTCCATTTTCCCGTGAACTTTTGGGGAGAAACCTTGTATTATGTTTCTGGAACTTCTTGACTTGTCCAGTTCAAATCAGCCCCTTGTTTGGAGACCACAACAGAAATGCATTCATGTAAAATTCTGATCTTCATTCTTGCACAGAGGGAGATGTTTTGGGTCGGTGGGAGGGAGGTCGCAGGTCTAAGCCCCGGAGTCACTGAGTCCTTTTTATGTCTAATCAGACGTAAACCCTGGGTTGTCGAGTTTATCTCTCCACCCTTCTCAACTATGTCTCCTTTTATCAGCCACTGTGGAGTTTGTCATTTTCTTTCTGGTGTTAACTCTTTTCTTCCACATTATGGCTCTACCGCTGACCTTGCCATTGTCTCTTTCTTGGGACGTGTGGCCAGCAGAGCCATGTCACTCTGAGTGACATCCGCTTCGTGCCTGCCCGGAGCACAGACCTGCAGTTCCAAATGGGAATAACCCATGTGTTCCACAGGGAACCTCATGGTTTTCTGCTCCCCACGTTTGTATGGCTGCTCATCTATTGCCATTTAAAGTTTTATAGCTAAAATGCATTACCGCTAACTAGGAAGTATGTTCCATTTAAAGTTGTGTCCTCTGTCTTCCCCTTCTCTGGTAGCATTGTGCGTGAGCCTTGAGCTGAGGAACAGCTTTGACCTGAATGAGGACCCAGCAGGGGGCGGCGTAATTGGGGCGTGGCAAATGGACCCCTGTGGTGAAACTGTGTCAGCGTCACACAGAGGGGTGATTAGTGAAGTTCAGAAACTTGACAGAGCTACAAAACCACAGAGCCGCAAAGGCAGAGCGCCTCTGTGCTGGCTGCCAAGCGCGAATAATGAAGTCTTTTAGAGACAGCAAATAGGACTTCGCTTACCAGAAAGGCCGAAGAGCAGCCTGTGACTGAGCCCCCCAGCTGTAGCTGTCTAGGCTCTGGCGTTAGGGTGCCTAAGGTTTGCAGAGCTCCTGGCTCTCAGTCTGGACATTAGCAAGTCTGTGTGTCAATGTAGGTATGGATATCATGCCTGTGTGTTAGCACAGACACACAGATCCCACACCTAGTAAACACACATGCATGTTATTAATGTAGATAGACACTACACACTGCCAATGTTCATACAGAAACCATACGTGCTAAACACATCCATATATGTCAGCATGGGAATGAACACCATGCATATGTGTTAACACAGATACAAAAGTCACCCATAAAAAGTACACATGCATGTTAGCACAGACACAGACTAGGCATATTAAATTCATATCCACATTCATGCAGATATAGACATAGTACATGTTAAACATGCATGTGCATTAACACAAACACATGCTTCAACACACCTGTTAAACATGGGTGTGCTGAAACAGATATAGACCTCATGCATGCATGTTAATGCAGTCACAGATTTCATCCATGCAAGGGTTACATGCGTGTTAATAAACATATACAGACATCAGGGGAGCAACAGGTTCAGCAAATTTTCCTTCTCTAACTTTGTTCCTTATTCTCACGATTGAATTAAGTACATCCACTGACCTTTCCTTAATACTTTATTGAAATTAATATTGTTTTGTTCAAGTCCCAACAACCTCAGGAACTGGGAGTGAGACTACTGGGGTTGCCATCTTTGACTATGAACACTTGAAAGTAAAAACTGGTAAGAATTTTGCCCAGAATTTTTTTTTTAATTTCCTCTCTAACCTTTTAACCCCATCTTCTTTTTTTTTTAACCCTAATACTTAAAAACCAAGGAGTTATAGAGTTAAGGAAAGGGCATATGTGTATAGACATATACACATATATAGCCATTTGGGGAGTGAACCAACAGATAGAAGATCTCTCTTCTCTCTCTAACTCTGCCTCTCAAAGAAATATATTTAAAAAAATATTTAATAATCTAATAAACTTTCTGAGAATTACCTTCAAAAACCTATTGAAATGCCACATACCCTTATTCTTATTTTTTATTTCAGAGGCAAAAGCATAGAGATAGAAACAGACAGCTCCCATCTGCTGGTTCACTCTCCAAATGGCCACAACATCTGGGGCTGGGCCAGGGCAAAGCCTACACAGCTAGAAACTCAATTCCAGACTCCCATGTGAGTGGCAGGAACTCAATTATTTGAGCCAGCGCTAGTACCTCCCAAGGTCTGCATTAGCAGGCACCCAGAGTCAAGAGCTACAGCCAAGAATCAAATCTGGTAGTGTGCTCGTAAATCAGTTCTCTGGAATTAACGACAAAGAAATGAGCCTTGATTTGTAGCGCTTGCCAGTCTCTGAGGTGTGAATACTCCCAGCATGGCCAATGATGTCATCAGCCAGGAGTTGGGAAGAGACACGTGCACTTGGCTCTTGGAAACTGATAGGCGCTAGCTCCGGCTCAACAGCAGAAAGCCCAGGTTTCTGACTCCATGTCTTTCTGCTGCTGCATGCCGTCCGCCACGTGAGAATGAACCTTTTCACTCTTTTTTATTTTTTAGAATAATTTATTTGTCTAAAGCTATTTAATTTTTTTAGTGGTGCCCCTACCTTTAGCCTCAACTGAAAATCTGTATGTTTTAGGCATTGCTTCAAGAGCCATCAAACCCACACTGGGACTGGTTGACCCTCTACACACCCTCCACATGCCTGGCCAAGTGGTTGCCAACAGTGGCTTCGATGTGCTTTGGTAGGTACTGGTGCCTGACGGAGGGGCTTTTTCAGGACCAGGTCTGTGGACAGCGTTTGATAGGCATTTACTGATTAGGTTCCACTATGCCCCTAGCTTTGGCTGACCTTATCCTCTTTCCTAAGTGAAAACACTGAAGCGGTAAAGGTTGGTGACAAGGTGAGGTCTGGTGTGAAACATAACCCTGCTGTGGGGCAGGGACACAGACTGAAGGAACGCTTGACCAGGCACAGAGTGTCTCGGACCACCTGCCTTTCTGACCACACTGACTAGGGGGAAGGCACAAGGCCGCTGTGCAGAGGATGGCAGGAAGGGAGCAGGCACCCCAGGGTGACCACTTGAATAGGCACTGTGTCGGCGCTTCACGTGCATCATTGCTTCCCCAGTGCTCTTTCATTTTTGAGAGGTTTAGTGGTGGGACCAGAACCTTATTGCTGCTCCCCTGGCTTTCGCTGTGCTTGCTGCTGGCTCCCTAGTGAGGATTTCCACCCCAGACCTCACTCCTCAGCCCCACACCATTAGTTCCCGCAGCCTCCTGAGGGGCATCCCACAGGCACCGCACATTCAGCATGTCCCAAGCTCGCCTACTTCATCCATTCATGCATGCGTACTTTTTCACGTTTTCACATCTCTGAAATCAGGACATAGCTCGAAATCCATGATGTGGCAGCATTGGCTTTTTTTAATGGTCCATAATATAATTTAAATTGTATCTTAAATTTGATGCCATCTAGTAATTCTCTTGATCACTCTACACCTTGCAGCTTCTCCTCTCATCTCTTAGCTCAAGAAGTAGCAGGACTCACATGAACTTCTCCCTTCACTCAGGCCCACACCCAGCCAGAGATCCTGTCTCTTGTCCTGCTTCAATCTCTCGCCTACCTGCTCCCTCATCCTGAGCAAAACTGCCTGCCCCAGCTCCCACTTGGACTATTGCAGAAGTCTCCTCATCTGTCTCCTTGCTTTCCATCACAGGGTCTTTCCATCTTCCCTCCACACTGGCTTCCAGACTGCAATATGAGCAACACACACACACACACACACGCCTTACAAGTCTAGGGTTTTCCCTACCTACCATTTAAAGGCCAAACTGCTAAGGCCCTGGAATGTCTCTAGTGCTCAGCTCTTTATCTGCTTGGAGAACTCATCTTTCAGATCCACAGGAACATTTGCTCCCTGGTGGAGCCTGTGCTGGCCTCCCCACCCCCCGTCCCCCAGCACAACTAACCACCTGTCCTTTGCTCTTTCCCCTTGGGTGGCCTGTACTTTGCTTCTGAGGCACTCGCTTTTCACACGCCTGTCTCCCCACTGCATGGTGAGCTGGGGGAAGACAGGGCCATCTTACTCTCTGCTCTAACCCTGTTCCCTAACATGGGGACTGTCACATCATGTATATACTCAATTATCCCTGTTGAATGAAGTTCACATGAGCAGGGGTGACCGAGTTAGGATGCACCTCCAGATGGAGCCACACCCACGGTCTGCTTCTCAACATCATGCTGCCTACCAAGAGACTGTAGAAAATTGTGTCCCACTTTATTCAGGTCAGTTTTGCTAGGACTAATGATAGGCTGCACCCTAAAACTGGGAATTAAGGGACCTAAGATTACCTTCCCTGACTGTAACTGTATAATCTGACTCACAGACCCAAAGAACTCACTGTCAATCAGAAGGTGGGAGTGGGCTCGGAAGGCAGAATGATGGGAATTGCTCTTCCAGGTACTGAGAAAGAGAGGACACCTGGCCCAAGGAATTTGCACCTAAAGCCTTGTGGTCTGTACTGGAGAGAGACACAGCCATGTTTCAACTTTAGAGGTAATTCTTGTCAGGACTCTATGGATCACCAATTTGCCATCACACAGCTCACCTTTAGGGAGAGAAGGTGCTGAAAGACCAGGTGTAGGGTTGGTGTTGTGGCATAGCGGGTAAAGCCACCACCTGCAACACCGGCATCCCATATGGATGTCCCAGCTGCTCCACCCCTCATACAGTTCCGTGCTAATGCACTTGGGAAAGCCATAGAAGACAGCCCAGGTGCTTGGGCCTCTGCATCCACATGGGAGACCTGAAAGAGGCTCCTAGATCCTAGCTCTGGTCTGGCCCAGCCCTGGTTGTTGCATCCTCTCTCTCTTCTCCCCCCATCTCTCTCTCTCTCTCTCTCTCTCTCTCTCTCTCTCTCTCTCTCTCTCTCTCTCTGTAACTTTGCCTTTCAAATAAATTAAATAAATCTTTAAGAAGAAAGAAAAAGAAAAGACTCAGGTGTCTTCCCCTCAGCAGTTACATTTGTTACTATTGCTGTTATTGTTGCTGTTACTGTTGCTGTTACTGTTACTGTTGTAAATCAGTCATCTGACTCCCAGGTTTTAGTCAGTTTCTGTGAGCTCAGCTTGCTGAGTCTGCCCTGGAGAAACAGATCTGTTCTTCAGCTGAGGATCTCCATGCATCCAGATGGGATGCAGGCAGAAGTCAGCCTCTGAACCCAGCGGGTTCACTGTCACCCTGTCCTCCCCATGTAGACTCCTCATTCCTGCATGGCTCACACATTCCCTGTGAAGAACCACAGAGCCCTTACACCCAGCTACTGACTATATTGTTTTTTTTAATTTCTAATGCCTAGTTCAAAAGAGAGTTATCTGTTTCTCCCATGTATGGGGGAGTCAATCCTCCATTCTAAGGCTGAAAACTTAACTCCCACAAAGCATAGTTCATGTTACCGAGGGTCCCAGTGCTTCATTGGTCTACACGGTTACATTCTCATCCTTTGCAGCTGAGTTAGGCTCCATAAAGGCAGCTCGCTGAAGCTTAGTTCTTGAAATGGCTAACCCTGAGTTTTCACAAAAGAAAAAAAGAATCCGATCGTTTTTTGAGGCCAGGAATGAATAATAGTGAGTACCAAGACTGACAATGTGTAGGCACTGTTCTGAGTACCGTATGTGTCAGCTCATTTAATTTTCACAGCTTCACCTTGAAGCAGTACTATTATTTATCCCTTTCTTTGAGCCTTGTCCTAGGTGGGTGATGAGCAGGTCCAGGGCTGGAACTGACACGCAGGTAGCTGCCTGCAGACTCTGTGTTTTTCCCTCTACACCTTACTCCTCATTGATGTCTAGTGTAACTATGACCCTTTGGCAAAAAAGCAAAGCACAAGATACAAAATGGTAAATATCTTCTACGAGGAAGTCTTTGTTTTTATATCCAGTGCTTGCTTTCAGGGCTCAAATGTTTACTAATTCAGCATCTTTGTGATCTGTTTTCACTGGCAAACAGCCACATGGAATCTGACACACACTGGTCAAAAACACGATAGTGCAATTAATGTCAACTTGGCTTTGTTAATTTCTTTTTTTTTTAAGATTTAATTATTTACTTGAAAGTCAGAGTTACATAGAGAGAGAGGAGAGGCAGAGAGAGAGAGAGAGAGGTCTTCCATCTGCTGGTTAACTCCCCAATTGGCTGCAATGGCCAGAACTGTGCCAATCCGAAGCCAGGAGCCAGGAGCTTCTTCAGGGTCTCCCACACAGGTGCAGGGGCCCAAGCTCTTGGGCCATCTTCCACTGCTTTCTCAGGCCACAGCAGTGAGCTAGATGGGAAGTGGAGCAGCCAAGACTCAAACCGATACCTATATGGGATGCAGGCACTGCAGGCAGCAGCTTTACCCACTGCACCACAGCACCAGCCCCTTGTTAATTTCTATAGTAAGCAATGAATGACTGCTATAGACAAGGGACTGACTGGTAGAAGGTACTGACTGTGACCTTAGTGCTAAATGGCTTATCCACAGTGGAGTGAATGCGAGTGCACTCTGTCATCTGAATGGGGAAAGGAAAAAAACATCGCTCTCAATGTGTGTTCTTTTAACTATGTCTCGTTAGCCATGCCCTGGAGTCATACACTGCCATTCCCTACCATATGCGGAGCCCCTGCCCTTCCAATCCCATCACACGGCCAGCGTACCAGGGCAGCAACCCAATCAGTGACCTTTGGGCAGTCCATGCACTGCGGATCGTCGCTAAATATCTGAAGAGGTAGGTCACCCTTCAGGGGTAGAAACAGGAGGGAAAACCACACTCTGCCCTCACATGAATCTGACATGCCTGATCCTGAGATATCCTGAGTACCTCTGCTCACTGGTCAAGGGACACCAGACTCTGAAGTGGTCACAGGAATGGGTGGTGGGTGAAATCAGGGCCCTTCTGTCTGAAAAGGCAAAGGTGGCCAGTGGACAAAACAGGAACCCCTAATTTATGAAGAATGTGGATGCAATGAAGGGAAGTTTGTTCATCAGAGCCTCAAAATGTAAGCTAGAATGAGAGGCAATGCCCTTCGAAATTGGGCTACCCAAGACAGAAATGAGAACCACACAGGCAGCGGTCAGCTTTGTACATCCAGACCCCACCGAAAAGCACACAGAAGTGACCCACTAAGCAAATTCACATGAACTCCACTTAGGAAATAAAGGTGTAGAGACTGCTATACAGGGAGATAAAAAGGACAGAAAATATATAAAGATTCTTAAAAGCCTTTGAAGGATTTAGGACTAGAAACATATACACATGTATCTTCATGGCCATGGGCTATTGGAGAGTAAATAGCCATAGGCTACTGAGACAGCAAAGACGCCCCTAGAGATGAAAGCTGACATCTGCGACATTAAGACATAGGCAAAGTCAGACTCACTTTTCTACAAGGCATTTTCATACCAAAAATGTTGCTGGAAAGTGCACATTTTGAAAAAACTCTCCATAGCTTTCCAACTTTTTTTTTTTTTTTTTGCATCAAAACAAACCTACCTTTTAATTCCAATTCTCCATGAATCCTTTGAAGTACTCTCGTGTTTACATATAATAGAGAGAGACCACATGGGCAGGTAGGCCAACACATGGACACAGTGCCTTCTCTCACCTTGAGCCCGAAGCTCTTCTGGGATAAGGCGACTTAGAGATGCATTTTGTAGTTGAGCAAGGGGATGGGACAGGCAACTCTTTCGGGATCATGGGATACCTCCTAGGAAGCAGAGCAGCGTGTGACTTGGCAAAAGCTATCAACCTAAAAAACAAATTCTCCAGAGATTCGTTAGTTTTGGGGGGAAGTGAACATGGCCATGGGAATACATGTGCTGCAGTACACTGTGTGCTTATTTGGGGGGATTGAGGCAAAGGGAAGAATGTAGGGGAGAATTATGTAAAGTATTTTGAAACAACAATCTTTGGCTACAGAGATCAGTCACAAGGGTGGTGTCAGCCCAAGGGTGAACAGGAAGTTGCTGGAAAGACACCCTCACAGAAGCATTTTCTGTATAAGGTTGTGTTGGTCTCTGTGCAGGGTTGTGGTTCTGGCAGAGTCTGACATGCCATTCTCCCAGTCAGGCATTCACCTGAGATCCCCTCCTTCGGAACCCCCCAGTTTAATGTATTCTAATTTTTGTCAAAACTTGACACAAGTGACTCCGTTTAGATTCGATATTTCACAGAGTGGAATGGGGACCTTGTCTGACAGGGACAGAATGCTTAGCACAGCCACATGGGAGGTGAGCACGTGAGATGGACAGAAGGAAGGCTGAAAAAAGAACCATCATCTGCCACTCCACCTTGTTATTTGGAGAATAAGGAACTAATATGGGGTTTAGGGAAGAAGGCACAAGTTCCTATCCATCTCAAATGAGAGGAGAAAAAAAGGCCTGTGGTACCTTTGTGTCATAACAGATACCCTTACTCAAGGTAAAATCTGAAGCCATCAGGTAGAAGTGGGTTGGCTCCGCCGTCTTCAGACTTCCTGCCTGGGGCAGGGTTTCCAAGCAGTGTGTGCAGGAAGTCTGAGCTGAACCTCAAAAGGGCTTTTGAGAATTTGCTTGTCCAAAGTGGCACTGAGGACACCCAGAGCAAGCAAAGGTTCTCCCTGCACTAACATCCCCCTTCCTCAATATTAGAGTAGGTGTGCAGTTTCTTAGCTTCCGAAAGAGGCCTTCAGTGGCTCTGGTTGGGGGCAGTCACACAAAGACGGCTGGGTGGGCTGGCTTTGTCCCACAGGCTCGCTTCAGTCCTTCTTGCCCTGTGCACTCTGAGAATCCATTCACGGCAGCCATCAAGGTCATTGACAAATGAAGAAGAAGAATGAGTTCAGGGCACTTCCTAGACCAGCTCTTACGACCCAAGGGTCAGGGCTTTGCCTCTCACACACTTGCATATCACATGAGCAGCCTGACAGCGCATTTATTATGCCTTTGCTGAAACCGTGGATGAGAAAATATATTTCCCTTCAGTTCTCATTTAGAAGACAAGACGTCGTTTGGATAACTTCCCTGATTTTTCTTCCTGCCAGGTAGCATTTCTTTTTAATTTTTTCCAGATCTTTCCCTAAGGCAGCTCTTTATCCAGTAAGAAATGCCAGGGTTGATGTGTTATTGTTAGGTATTTATATCATCCACAGGGCTGTCAGAAATCCTGATGATATTGAAGCAAGGTCTAATATGCACTTGGCAAGCACTTTTGCTGGCATTGGATTTGGAAATGCTGGTGTTCATTTGTGGTGAGCAAATTTGAGATTTCATTTCTTTCCTCGAGGTATTGCTGTCGGTTTTTAATGTTTATAATTCAAAACAGGTGGTGAAATTTAAATATTTTATAGAAGGAAGAAATTTAACTTTAGGTCATTAAATGTTTTCTTAATTCAAATGAGGTTTATTGGGTCATGGGTTTTTTAAATAACAGATTTTTAAGATATAGGTATGTACTATACAAATCACTCATTTAAAATATACAATTGAATGGTTCTTAATATACACGCAGAGTTGTGCAACAGTCATGATTAATTTTAGAGCATTTTATCAGCCACAAAAGAAATCCCGTACAACGTAGCTGTCCCCCCCCCCCCCCAGTACTAACGAACTACTAATCTGCTTTCTGTCTCAATAGAGTACTTCATTCTGGACATTTCAGATGAGCATTTAATATGCAGTCTTTTGTATCTGGCTTGTTTTACTTAGCATAGAGTTTCCAAGGTTCATCCATGTGTCAGTACTTCGTTCCTTTTTATTGCCAAATAGCATTCCATTGTTTGGATATACCACATTTGATTTGTCCATTCATCAGTTGACAGACATTTGGGTACCGTGCTGTATTTGACTATTATAACTAATGTTGCTCTGAACATTCAAGTCCAAGTTTTTATGTAGACAAATGTGTTCTTTTCTCTTCTGAATACAAAAGAGTGGAATTGCTGGGTCCTATAGTAATTCTGTGTTTATATTTTGAGGAACTGCCAATTGTTTTCCATAGTATTTGCACCATTTTACATTTCCACCATCATGGATAGGGGCTCTGATTTCTCCATATCCTCACCATGTGCTGTGGATTTTTAAAACATCAAATGCAAAATTTTCCCCTAGTCTCTCACAAATAGAGAGGGATCAGAATATTTCCGATAGCTCGGTATTACTCTGTTTGATCAAAACTTTACTGGAATGTTTATAATTTAAAACCAGTGAACACTGAGAATTAAGAGTAATCCTTGGGGCCAGTGCCAAGGAAGAGGAGCAGCTGGGACTCAAACCAGCATGGGCTGCTCCACTTCTGATTCAGCTCCCTGCTAATGCACCTGGGAAAGTATTGGAAGATGGCCCAAGTGCTTGGGCTCTTGCACCCACTTAGCATACAAGTACCTGGTACTCTCCACCCACACGGAAGACCCAGATGAAGCTCCTGGCTCCTGGCTCCTGGCTCCTGGCTCCTGGCTTTGGCCTGGCCCAGCCCTGGTTGTTGCAGTCATTTGGGAAATGAACCACTAGATGAAAGATCTCTCTCTCTGTCTCTCCTTCTCTCTATAACTCTGGCTTTCAAATAAATAAATAAATCTTTAAAAAAAGAAGAAGAAAAAAAGAATCAAGAGTAGTTCTTGACTAGGGCAAGTGGTCACCCTCTCTAAGTCTGTGCTAATGGGGGCATAAGTTGGTAGCATCTTTCCAAAACACACGTGACCAAAATATACCCAGAGCCTGAAACATTTTTATATCACTTGACCCACTAATTCACTTCTAGGAATCTAGCCTAAAGAAATAAGAAATACCCATGTAATGACCAAGACATTTCCTTATAGGGATGTTCACCTAGTGTTATTTATAGTTGAAAAAATTTGGAAGTAACCTAAATTTCCAACATTTTGGGAACAGTTGGTTAAAGTACAATAGATACTAAATAAAATAAGTGCATTAAAAATAATGTTTTAAAATAGGAAAGTATTTGAGAAAATATTCTCAAAGAACATTAAACAACAAAGACAATGCATAAACTGTATACATATATACAACATGATCATAAATTAAATATATGCATAAAATAACTAGAAATAAATAGCACTATGGATAATTTTTATTTTCTACAAGGAACATAGACAACTGTTGATAAAGCAGTCAATATAAAATATTGAGTAGTGGGATCAGCACTGTGGTACAGCAGTGCCAGCATCCCACACAGGCACTAGTTTGAGT
Organism: Lepus europaeus; assembly: GCF_033115175.1. NCBI lineage: Eukaryota > Metazoa > Chordata > Mammalia > Lagomorpha > Leporidae > Lepus > Lepus europaeus. The sequence goes on along the minus strand of NC_084830.1, from coordinate 76,724,300 downwards.
CCTAGCTGCTCCACTGCTAATGTGCCTGGGATCCAGACCCCTGCTAATGTGCCTGGGAAAGTATCAGAGGATGGTCCAAGTCCTTGGGCCCTTCCACCCACATGGGAGACCCGAAAGAAGCTCCTGACTCCTGGCTTCGGATCAATCCATCTCTGGCTGTTATGGACATTTGGGGAGTGAACCAACAGATGGAGGACCTTTCTCTCTGTGTCTCTACTTCTCTCTGTAACTCTTTCAAATAAATAAAATAAATCTTTTTTTAAAAAAATATAATATTCAGTAGTATAGAAAATTGCATTTTTAAAGCTACATGGACCCTTTCACATCATGAAAGAGTGTTTAGCAATAATTTGGGGAGTGAAAGAGGAATAGTACATTCCAATGTACCCAGCAACTCAGCATCAATAGCTTCCAATATGGGAGCACCTTTTTTTGAATAGACATTCATACATATATTTACCAAAATATTTCCCCCAATAAATTGTAAAGCTTTTGCTGAATAAGCACAAAGTCACCCAGTAACCCATGTTAAAAGACTTAAGACATTTCAGTAGTGTCAGGCCTTTTGTTTGCAGTATAAAAGAGAACTTCAAAAAGCTCATGGAAAAAAATAGAACTAAAATATAAGCTTGGGGTCAGTGCTGTAGCGTAGCTGGTAAAGCCACTGCCTGCAGTGCTGGCATCCCATGTGGGCGCAGGTTTGTATCCTGGCTGCTCCACTTCCGAGCCAGCTCTCTGCTATGGCCTCAGAAAGCAGTGGAATATGGCCCAAGTCCTTGGGCCCCTGCACCCATGTGGGAGACCCGGAGAAAGCTCCTGGCTTCTGGCTTCAGATCGGCCCAGCTCTGGCTGTTGCGGCCATCTGGGGAGTGAAGCAGCACATGAAAGACCTGTCTCTCTCTCTGCCCATGCCTCTCTGTAACTCTGCCTTCAAGTAAATAAATAAATCTTTTTAAAAACACATATAAGCCTATTTTGGCTCAAAAAATCTTGAAATTCACATATAATTTTATTTTAAAAATGTATTCATTTGAGTTACAGAGAGAGAAGGACAGACAAAGAGAGAAAGAGAGGGAGAAAGAGATCTTCAATCCACTGGTTCACTCCCCAAGTGGCTGCAACAGCCAGGGCTGAGCCAGGCCGAAGCCGGTAGCAGGCACTTCATCTGGATCTCCCACATGGGTGCCAGAGGTCCAAGCACCCGGGCTATCTTCCACTCCCTTCCCAAGCCGTTAGTAAGGAGCTGAATCAGAAGTAGAGCAGCTGGGCGCCGTGGCTCAACAGGCTAATCCTCCGCCTTGCGGCGCCGGCACACCAGGTTCTAGTCCCGGTCGGGGCACCGGTCCTGTCCCGGTTGCCCCTCTTCCAGGCCAGCTCTCTGCTGTGGCCAGGGAGTGCAGTGGAGGATGGCCCAAGTGCTTGGGTCCTGCACCCCATGGGAGACCAGGAGAAGCACCTGGCTCCTGCCATCGGAACAGCGCGGTGCGCCGGCCGCAGCGCGCTACCGCGGCGGCCATTAGAGGGTGAACCAACGGCAAAGGAAGACCTTTCTCTCTGTCTCTCTCTCTCACTGTCCACTCTGCCTGTCAAAAATAAAAAAATAAAAAAAAAAAAAAGTAGAGCAGCTGGTACTCTAACTAGCGCATCTACCTGTTAGACCACAACACCAGTCCTTGCATAATTTTCAAATGTTAAAAATGTATTTGAAAGACAGACAATCAGACATAGAGAGGTAGCACCTGCTAGTTCACTACCCAAACACCTGATGACTGAAGCTGGGCCAGAACTAAGACCAGAAATCAGAAACACAGCCAGGTCTCTCACATGGGTGGCAGGAATCCAATTTTTTTGCCATCACCACTACCTCCCAGGGTCTGCAGTAGCAGGAAGCTAGAGTCAGGAGCTGGAGCTAGGAATCAAACCCACTAGGCTAAATGCCCATTCCCATAGTTCTTTATAATACACATTTCCCATGAACTTTTAAAAAATCCCTCACATTAATTGTAGTGCAAAAGTTTTTCATAATGTTTGTCTTTTGAATTATCTAATAAATTTTCACTTTTCCTATTTGTTCACTAAGAATTCAGGAGAATGTAAAGGATTTTTCAGTAAAAACAAAACCCATGATGTTCTTTTCTTGATGACAACAAAACCTAAATAAATCCTTGAGGTAGAATTCAGGCAGGAGAAAACAGTCACATTAGAATTAGTTGACACAGCCTCTGTGGTTCCTGTAATTACTTATGACTTAGCTTCATTAGTGTAGAATATTGGGAAGGTTCTATCAGTTATTGGGACAGATCATTTTGGGGGCCAGCTTGCATGTCGTTGAATGGCATTCGAGTCTCTGATCATTTAAATTTGAACATTTCATAAGTTTTATCAGTGAACATAAGTTTTATTAATGAATATAAGGAGATGGATATTATTATACCCAAAAAAAAAAAAAAAAAAAAAACAGACTGTAGAACTTTGTCCAGAGACTGATGGGCTCTCTTAAGAGTATCTTTGTATTATTGACCTGAATTCTGATATCTGCATATCAATGTTAGGTTTTCTTTCTCTTCTAGCCATGGGATGTCTTACCCAATTTCAGGCTTAGTGAAGACATATAAAGCAAAGGATTATGATGTGGATCATCCACTGGTGGTAAAGACAAAGATAATATATTTTTAAATGAAATCTTAACATTCCTCAAAGTTTCCATAGATATACTGCTCAATTTGCGACTGCTGGGAGTGCAGGGGAAGCCACTTAATGTCTAGACTCTGCAGGGAGACCAGCTCTGCCGTCGGTTTCTCCCCAGCCCCATGGCCTTTCTGTGGTGCTCACGTCCCCAGCGGTGTTCACTTTCACGGCCCAGATGTTTCCAGAGCGGCACCTCGAGGCGGCGGAGATTTTGGGTATGGACCCTTCCTCGTCAACCTGTGACCCACACAGGGGAGCTTTTCTTGGGGTTACTGCTGAAGAGAAACCATAAAGGACAATACCCAAAAATGTTGCTTTGAGACAGCTCAGTGAGATGAGAGTGACTTGCCTAGCGTCCCACCTAGAATGAAAGTGCTCTGATCTTATGCTGCTAAGAGTCTGCTAACAAGGAATCAGAACCAAACACTGATTCTGTTAAGTTTGTCGTAATACTGTTTCCTCTGTTTTCACCCACAAGGAGGGTAGAACTCTTTATGTACTATTAATGTTATATGTAGCTTTTGCTAGGTGCAGTTTGATAATAAAAGGATAGGGAATCTAAATAACTAGAAACTTCATGAAAGTATCCAAGAGAGTAATCTATTTGCCATACTGCAGAATACATAACATCTATCGTTAGATACACATGATGCTTTTTGAATCTTACTGGACATAAAACTGTATTCAGGAGAGCTTCGGTGGAAAGTAAAATTTTGATGATTTACTGAAACAAGAACTCTTTTAGGTAGACGTGAGTGTTGGATTAGCTTGCGAAATACCATATTCCCCTGCTTATGTGGAGGGTAGGAAGGGAAAGGTGAACAGAAACCCTCATTATGCTCCTAGCTCCAGCCGTTGGGGAGACGCTTCCCAGGCAGTGAGGACTGACCACAGACATGCCACCGGGCACTGCTCCCCTCTGCTGCCCTCTCACACACACATGCATGCGTGCGCGCACACACACACACACACACACACACCCCACCAGCAGCAGCAGCACCACCACCACCTATTGTGCTCCTGCCAGGGCCAGGTATGCGCTGGGAATGTTAATGACAGAAACCCAGGGCAGGGAGGCAGCCCCGGGGCTCTGAGTTTCCAGCATGAGCCGCAGGAAACAGTGCCCACTTGGCCAAGGATCTTATGTCCCTTCCCCTTTCTGGTTGTAGGTGCTGGGAGTCAGCTACTTTGCAAATACATGAACAGTGTGAACAGTGGGGAGCCCAACATAAGCTAGATTTATGGTGACTGGGCAATCTTAGAGAACTTCAAGTTCACAGTCCAGGCAATCTGCAACATGGCTGAAAATGCAATGCCTCTGATAGAATTCTGATGGAAGATACCTCTCTCTCTCTCTCTCTCTCTCTCTCTCTTTTTCTCTCTCTCTGTAACACTGCCTTTCAAATAAATAAATAAATCTGTAAAAATCCTGACCTTACAGATCCTTACCACTTGGCAACTTCTCACCTCACTGTTAACATTCTTATCTACATTTAATGCACTTTTTTTGAGAGTTTTCATGTTCTTGGTTCTGCTTGGTTGGTTCTGTACTACTTATTGAGAGGAACACACTGATCCCTTAGCAAGCCGAGTCCACAATAAGAAAGAAAGAAAGAAAGAAAGAAAGAAAGAAAGAAAGAAAGAAAGAAAGAAAGAAAGAAAGAAAGAAGGAAGGAAGGAAGGAAGGAAGGAAGGAAGGAAGGAAGGAAGGAAGGAAGGAAGGAAGAAAGAAAGAAAGAAAGAAAGAAAGAAAGAAAGAAAGAAAGAAAGAAAGAAAGAAAGAAAGAAAAAGGTTTATTGCTCTAGAGAGGAGCTATTTCCTTCCCTGGTCCCAGACAATCCATTTTTGTCACACTTCCTTTCTTCCTGTTGGCTGGTTAATGCTGTCCCTCTGGATCCCTGTCTCCCAAGGTGTTTGCAAAGGACTTGTTTTCTAGGCTGCTACTGTGAGAGCAGACGTTGAACATGTGTGCCTCTAGGTGTCAGCAAATTCCAGACCTTGAAAATCACACATGCTGGGTCTCTCCAACAAGCGCCCATTCCTCCTCACCCCAACACCAGCCTTCTTTCTGTGCCCCTTTTCTTGGCTCTGCTGCTGAACATGTAGGAACTGGGAAGTCCCTGAGAAACCCGAGAGTCAGGTTGGCTGCCCAGGCCGACTTCTCTTACAGAGCGAGGCTCCCGGTGTGGCTCAGGCCGGCCATGCCCATATGTCTCCTGTGGGTCTGACACCAAGGTGCCCTCGCTCGTGGTGTTAGGGAGATAGCTGTGGTGCACGTTCTGTGTGCAGCTGACCCTGTGACTGAACGACACCCAGACCCTGCTTCTTCCGCTCTCTCCACAGTCAGTGCTTTGTGTCTTCCAGGAGCGGACATCCGCAGCGCCAGGACCCAGGACGCAGGGCCCGTGTTAGCAGACAGGCTCCGGAAATTCTTATTCGAGCTGGACGTGGATGATGGCCTAGCTGCTATTGGTTACTCCAAGGCCGACATCCCTGCCTTAGTGAAGGGAACACTGCCCCAGGTAAGAGACACGCGTGCGCCTCACCCCCTGCTAAGACGCCCAGGGTTTCCAGAAAGGCCTGCTCCATTCGGGAAGTGTTAGCGTGGATGAACGCCCTGCGGTCCTCGGGCAGTTTTCAGGTCTCCTCAGCACCACACAGTCATTCCCCCCTTTCGCAGGGGGAAGGGCCCTAGGCCCCTGTGCCTTTATGTTCTTCCATAAAACTGTGGCTCTAGGGAAGACGTTTTCAGTACAGCTGAAAGGATCCTTTATGAGAATTCAGGGCAAAACTACCCGTTGATGTGGAGCTGTGGCAACATTTTCCCTTTTCCCCATTTCTGCTCGTTGCTGGGCCCCTGTAAAAACTACATGAAGCCGTTCCCAAGGGACCACTAATAGTATTTTCCATCAAAAATGGTTGCAAATCCTACTGTTTTGTAAAGACTAGGTCTGGCCTTTAAATGAAACTATTACCAAAGTTGCTTTTACATAAATTTGGGAAATTGTATATTTTATATATATCTGTGTCCCTTTGGGTCTTATTTGTTTAAATGTTTCTAAAGAATGAAACAGAGCTGCCATATCTTCTATTCAGTCCAATTGTAATAGCTGTAAAGGTCCCTCTCCCAGGTTAATACAAAGAGCTCAACCCTCACTGGACTTTTCTTGAGCTAGCATGTCAGATCCTAATAGGCCAAGACCCTGTTCGATGCAATTCCCTACAAAGGAGAGAGCTCAGAGCCACAAACACTTGGTTAGTGGATCACTTCGTGCTCGGCGTGCCAAGCAATCCCTTACCTGTAAGCAAGGTAAGTAAGGACCTCAAGCTAGTGTCTCCTGCCCTGTTCCATCAGTGGTTAGATGTTGACAGCCTCGTCACTCAAATAAGATAAGATATGTAGAGAGGCAGGCACTTGGCCTAGTACGTTGCCACGTGGGGTGCCTTCATTCCATATTAGAGTGTCTGGGTTCAAGTCCCGGCTCCAGTCCCAGTTCCAGCTTCCTGCTAATGTGTGCTGTGAAAGACAGCAGGTGACAGCTCAAGTGCTTGGGTCCTTGCCACCCACATGGGAGACTCAGATAGAGTTCCTGGTTCCTAGCTTCAGCCTGGCTTAGCCCCAGCCATTGTGAGCATGTTGGGAGTGAACCAGTGGGTGGGGGATTTCACTGTGTCTCTATCTGTGTGTGTGCCTCACTGCCTTTCAAATAAATAAATAATTTTTAAAAGATAAGATGTATCCATATTGGGTTCATAGACTCATATGTCCATAGGAACAAGGTAGGTAATGGCAATAAACACAGTAATTTAATTCAGTAAAGAGTTGTAAGCACTTTGGTGAACTGGAAATCATCTAATTGGGTGAGCAGCTATTCAGCTACAATTTATTATCAGTGAGCTGAAATTCAGGGCCTGAAGTTGATAGAGCTTCCAGCTTTCAAGAAAAATCAGCTATCTTGATATTTGTGTTGAATTCCCTGGTTTCCCAATGGAAAAACAAAACATGGACCATAAGCTACCAGTTTAGATTTGGGCCCAGTGGGTTCAACTGCATCTGAGAATATAAAAGGATGAGAAATATAAAGGAATGGCTTCAAAATATAGCACAGTCCCTGAGCTAACTCATAAGTCCTTAGTTCTAAGCAGTAAGTCTGAGAAACTAAATAACCAAAAAAAAAAAAATGACTTTCTAATGCCATCACAATTATTGTATCAAAACTTACAAGATTATAAGTTCCATGAGGACAGGAATCTGTCTGCTTTGCTCATCCATCCTTTGTTGTCCTGAACACAAACTTATTAAATGAACACAGACCTGCAGCCCTCTCCTGTATCCTCTGTCCAGGTTTGCTTAATGGCAAAACAATAGTAAGTTCTTGAGACATCTCCTATGACTGACTAGGATTCACCTGAAGACATGGGTGTCCAACAATATCATAAATTGCATGATCACCATAATTTTAATGTAGCTTCTGGCTTTTATAGCATAGGCCCAGGGAACCTGCACATTCTGCAAGGGGACCTCTGAAAAGCTCTACTGGTTTAGTCCAGGAAAGAGTTTTTGGAAATATGTTTGTTTACCTCTAAGAATGATAGGCATGACTCTCAGATGAAAGTGTCTGATAGCTTGGCCACTTAATTGGTGGTAATAGTACAGCTCTCAGCCATCAGCACACACTAGCAAATGTTTACTGTCCTTATTCTACTGTCCTTGGGCTTTTACTTTTTTTTTTTTTTGAGAGGCAGACAGAAACTTCCCATAATCCGTGTCTTCCACATAAGTGGCAGGGACCCAGCTCAAGCCATCACCTCTGCTTCCCAGCGTGCTCATCAGCAGGAAGCTGGAATCAAACCACAACTCCAACCCAGACACTTTGATGTAAGGATCAGGCATCCAAAGCAGCATCTTAACCACTGTACCAAATGCCCATCCCCAGACTTTCACTTAAAGATTTATTTTATTTATTCAAGAGGCAGAGTTATAGACACAGAGAGGAAGGGAGAGAGAGAGAGAGAGAGAGAAAGGTCTTCCATCTGCTGGCCCACTCCCCAAATGGCCGCAATGGCGGAGCTGGGCCAACCTCAAACCAGGAGCCAGGAGCCTCCTCCAGGTCTCCCATGCACAGGTAGGGGCCCAAGCACTTGAGCCATCCTCCACAGCTTTCCCAGGCCATCAGCAGAGAGCTGGATCAGAATAGGAGCACCCAGGACTTAAACTTGCACCCATATGGTATTCTGGTGCCATAGGCAGAGGCTTAGCCCACTATGCCACAGCGCCAGCCTCCAACTTTCACTTTCAAAAGATATTCCAGGGACTGACACTGTGGCGCAGTGGGTTAAAGCCCTGGCCTGCAGTACCAGCATCCCATATGGGCACCGGTTCTAGTCCCGACTACTCCACTTCCAATCCAGCTCTCTGCTATGGCCTGGAAAAGCAGTAGAAAATGACCCAAGTCCTTGGGTCCCTGCACCTACATGGGAGACCTGGATAGAAGTTCCTGGCTCCTGGCTTTGGATCGGCACAGCTCCAGCCATTGCAGTCATTTGGGGGAGTGAACCAGTGAGTGGAAGACCTCTCTGTCTCTCTCTCTGGCTCTACCTCTCTCTGTAACTCTTTTAAATGAATTAAAAAAAAAAAAAAAACTATTCCAGACAGCAGTGGCTCCAGACCAGCATTTGAGAACATCCACTGAGTTAATTGGGAATCATCCTGGCTGCCTCCATGTAAATGTGATAATGAGAAATCTTAGAAGAAAACCTTCAATAGACAAAATAAATTTATTGGCCGGCACCACAGCTCACTAGGCTAATCCTCTGCCTGCAGCACCAGCACCCCTGGTTCTAGTCCCAGTTGGGGGCTGGATTCTGTCCTGGTTGCTTCTCTTCCAGTCCAGCTCTCTGCTGTGGCCCAGGAAGGCAGTGGAGGATGGCCCAAGTCCTTGGGCCCTGCACCCCCATGGGAGACCAGGAGGAAGCACCTGGTTCCTGGCTTCAGACTGGCGCAGCACGCCGGCTGTAGCGGCCATTTGGTGGGGTGAACCAATGGAAGGAAGACCTTTCTCTCTGTCTCTCTCACTGTCTAACTCTGCCTGTCAAAATAAATAAATAAATAAATAAAAACAAAATAAACAAAATATTTATTATTTTCACAAAAGTTAGGAGGTAACTAGAATCTCTTGAATGTAAGTCCTGTCTTAAAGTAGGAAAACAGGTTCTCCTCGAGCTGAGTTCACATTGCAATCCCAAGGTAGATTCTGCCTGTTTTCCTTCGATTACATTTTCATGATTAGAGAAACAGTTAATTTTAGTTAACTAACACTAGTCCCATTTTGAAGTCAATGTGATCAAAAATAACTTATCTACAAGTGTGTAATCAGATTCGCAGGACATTGGAGGGAATCTTAGAAATGAGCTTGTCCAGTCTGTGGATGAAGAACTGTGGAGTTTTGGTGTTTGGGCTTTGGCAGCAGTGAGCATGTTACAGGGTTGCTATGGCAACATCAAAATTTTTATACAGGCAGTAGACTAATCTTCACTTATTAGTGTCTACAGGACTTAAGGTGGTGAGAAGGATATCCTGGTTCCTGCAAAGGACACTGCTAGAAAGGTTATTCCGTGCGGTCAACGTTTGATAAAGGTGCTTTTATGTTCAGCAATGAGCAAGCGGTTTTCTCTGGAAGGAACAACCAGGCCAGTATTCTTGACCAAACAACCACAGCCCGTACTGGTGGCAGCAAATAGCAGCACTGTGTCCCAGGGCTTCCAACTGCCACGGCTGGCCTGCAGGGGGGGGGGGGGGGGGGGGGCGGGCACGGGCCAATTAATCATCCAAGCTGGATTTCTGAAATCTCTGGAAAGAAACATTTACGTTTCAAATCAAAACATTTCACTACTAAGGAGAGCTGTCGGCCCAAATGAGCACTTCCACTCCCTGGTAGCAGGGCCAGCTGAAATGTTGTTATTTTATAAATACACTAAAAGTAGAAGTCTGGATTCATTTCAGTGCCCATGTGCATGAGTTGTTCTTCAGTCTTGCATGTCTATAAATAATAGCTCATTCCTTGACACAGCCTAACTCAGAGTTTAGCATTCTGCTGGCATAGCTGATATGTGTGAGACATGTCACAAACTCTGCGTCCTTGCCATGTTTAACCAATCACTGGAGGCTAAAAATGTGAACGAGAAACTCAGCAGGATTTGATCTCAAGTACTTGAGAGTCCTGAGCGACTTCACCAAAGATAAGCAGGATCCTGTTTAAGGCCTTTGAGCCTCTCAGACAAGACACCCTGGTTAGAAACAGAACAACGGGGCACTCATCTGTAGTCACAGCAAAGCTGAACTTTAGTTCTTTTTATATTTTTTATAAAGAATGATTTTATTTTTATTTGAAAGAGTGAATAGAGAGAGAGCGAAGGAGACCCCCAGAAAGAGAGCTATCTTCCATTTGCTGATTCACTCCCCAAATGGCCACAACACCTGAGGCTGGTCCAGGCAAAGACCAGGAGCCTGAAACTCATCCTAGTTTCTCATGTGGGTAGCAGGGGCCCAAGTACTTGGGACATCTCTGCTGCCTTCCCAGGTGCACCAGCAGAAAACTTGATTGGAGGCAGATTAGCTGAGATTCGTATAGGATGCCAGCATTGCAAGCAGTGGCCCCAATCCCCTGAGCCACAACTCTGGCCCCTAAAATCTTTTATTCATTATTTGAAAGGCAGAGAGACAGAGGAAGAGATCTTACATCCCCCGGCTCATTCCCTAAAGGCTCATAACAACTGGAGCTGGGCTAGGGCCAAAGCCAGGAGCCAGGAGCCAGGAACTTGATCTGGGCCTCCATGTGGTTGGCGAGGACCCAAGTACTTGAGCCATCACCTGCTGCTTCCCAGGGTGTGCCTTAGCAGCAAGCTGGAATCTGAAGACTCAGACCCAGGCATTCCAATATGGGGTGTGGTGTCCCAAACACCAGCTTAACTACTGCACCGAACACCCACCTCTGCACTCCAGTTCTTGACCCTGCCACAAACATGTACAGGTAACTGTGAACAGTCTCTGCCTTAGTAGGGATTTTCAAAATTGCAGGGTACAAAGACATCCAACAGAATGAGAGAAAATATTTGCAGACAACTTATCTGACAAAGGATTAATATTCAGAATATATTAGGAACTCAAAAACCTCAGCAATAACAACAACAACAAAACAGTTAAGAAATGGACAAAGGACCTGCACAGACAGTTCTCAAGAGAAGAAATACAAATGGCCAACAAATTATGAAAAAACTGCTCAACATCACTGGCCATCAGGGAAATGCAAATCAAAACCACAGTGAGATATCACCTCAGCCCTGTTAGAATGGCTATTATCAAAAAGACAGAAAGTCTTATACACTGTTGGTGGGAATATAAATTAGTACAGCCACTGTGGAAAACAGTGTGGAGATTTCTAAAAAAAAAAAAAAAAAAAAAAACTAGAAATAGATGTAATGTATAATCCAGGAATCCCACTACTGGCTGATACAATTCCAAAAGGCATGAAATCATTGTATCAAAGAAATAACTGCTCCATCATGTTTATTGCTGTACTGTTCATACTAGTCTAGATATGAAACTAGCCAAAGTGTGCACCATCAGATGAGTGAATAAAACAAATGTGGCACATAAGCACAATAGAGTATTATTCAGCCATAGAACATGAAATCCTGTCATTTTCAGCAAAATAGTTGGATCTGGAAGACATCATGTTAAGTGAAATAAGCCAGATACAGAAAGACAAACATTGTAAATGGGTACCCAATCAGAGTTAAATCAAAAGAATAAGTTCCTAGTGTTACACAGCATAATGGAGAGATTACAGTTCACAGTAACTTAGTGTGTGTTCTTTCAACAAATTGAAAAGAAACTCCAAGACTGCAATTGTCAAAGAAGGAAATGTTGATTACCCTGATTTGATCAGTATACATTTGATATATATATTGAAATGTCACACTGCAGCCCACAAATATATACAATTATTATTAATTTTAAAGCTTTTCTTAATTCCTCAGGATCTGCTAGGATGTAAATTTTGCCTTTGTCTCACCCATACTCAACAGCACTGTTCTACACCCTTCTCCTATGTATCCATCCATGTACTCTTTCTTCTGTTTTATTTCTTTTAATTTTTTAATATTCTTTTAAAATTTTTATTTATTTATTTATTTATTTATTTGAAAGTCAGAGTTATATATATAGAGAGAGAGATCTTCCATCCAGTTGTTCACTCCCCCATGGCCAAAAAGGCAGGGGCTGGGCCAGGCTAAAGCCAGGAGCCAAGAGCCTCTTCCAGTTCTCCCACATGGGTGCAGGGGCCCAAAGACCTGGGCCATCCTCAGCTGCTTTCCCAGATGGACCAGCAGGGAGCTGGATGGGAAGCAGTGCAGCCAAGACTCAAACCAGCACTCACATGGGATGCTGGCACTGCAAGCATGACAGCTTAACCCACTGCCCCACAGTGTCAACCCCAGTTCATTTTCTTAATTATGGTAAAATACACGTAAATGTTATCATTTGGCATTTTGAAGTTGCAATTAAGTGCCATCAAGTATATCCACAATGCACAATCACCACTAACCATTTTCAGAACTTTTTTTTTTTAAATCATCCTAAACAGAAGCTCTTACATCCATTGAACAATAACCCCTGATAGCCTGTCTTCTACTTATCTGTCTCTGGATATCCTAGGTACATCATGTATGTGAGATCATACAGTAATCATCCTTTTGTTACTGGCTTATTTCACTGAGCTTAATGTCTTCAGTGTTCACCCGTGCTGTAGCATGCATGAGAACTTCACTCCCTATTGTGGCTGAACAATATTCCATTGGATGATATACCACATTTGCTTACCCATTCATCTGTTGATGGACTTTGGGTTGTTTGCACCTGTGGGCCAATATGATGAATGCTGCTGTGCACCTTGGTGTCCAAGAATCCATCTGAGTGCCTGCTTTCAAATCTTTTAGGTAAATGCCTAGGAATAGCATTGTTGGATCATATGGTGATTCTATGTTTAATTTTTTGAGGAACTACCAAGCTATTTTCCTCAGTGGCTGAGCCATTTATTTCCATTTACATGAGGTTTCCAGTATCTCTGCATCCTTGCCAAGACTTGTTATTTTCATTTTTAAAAATATTGTAATTATTTTTTGAGTAAACCTTTTAATTGTACATTATAGTCAAAGGTTTATTGGCTACACTAAATAAAGAGTTCAACAAAAAGGTGAAAGGACCATAGTCCAACAAGAAAACAATCATAGACCACCCACAATAATCAAAGGAAAAGATGTCCAACTTCACTCATCTCAGTTTAAAAATAGTCACAAAGTCACTCAGACTATAGTAGTATATGTCATTCCTATCAATTCATTGGACTCTTTTCCACTTTTCTTTTTAAAAAGATTTTATTTATTTATTTGAAAGTCAGAGTTAGATAGGGAGGGAGAGAGAAGTCTTCCATTCACTGGTTCACTCCCCAAATGGCTGAAATGGGCAGAGCTGGGCCGATCCGAAGCTAGAAGCCAGGAGCTTCTTCTGGGCTTCCTGCGCAGGTGCTTGGGCCATCTTCTACTGCTTTCCCAGGCCATAGCAGAGAGCTGGATCAGAAGTGGAGCAGCTGGGACTCAAACCAGCATCCATATGGGATACTGGCACTGCAGGCAGCAGCTTTACCCACTACACCACAGTGCCAGCCCCCTCCCCGCACTTTTTAAAAATAGCCATCCTAATGGGTGTGAAATGGTATTTCACTGAGGCTTTGATTTGCATTTCCAAGACTAATGATGTGGAGCTTTTTTTATGTTTATTGACTATTGTCATTTTCTGTTGAGAAATATATGTCAGGTGCTTTGTTCATTTTTTTAATTGAGTTATTTGAGGACTTTGTTGTTGAGTTGTAGGAATAATATTTATATTTGGGACATGAATTCCCTATCAGATGTATGATTTCCAGATTTTTCTGCCATGTTGTGGCTTTTTTCACTCTCTTGATGGTGTCCTTCAATGCACAAAAGCTTTTCACTTTGATGTGGCCCCGTTTCTCAGTTTTTTCCTCTGCTGCCTGTGCTTTTGGTGGCCCAGCCAAGAAATCCTCGCCAAATCCAGAGTCGTGAAGATTTTCCTCTGTTCTAAGAGTTTTAGGGTTTTCACTGTTACAGCAAGGCTGTGGATCCATTTTGAGTTGATTCTTTTAAATATATACATTTTTCTTCTCAGTCTTCCTTTGACCTGACAAATCCTTGCTGAGATCCTACCGAATACTGTGCATTGTATGGGACCAGGAAGGAGGAATATAAGGCCCCTTTCCCCCTTGGTTCTAGCGAGGGGAGACAGGCAGCGAGCATTTATTAAAAAGATGTAAGTGAAATCATTTCAGATAGGGATTCGTGGATTGAAGGAAAGCCTGGCAGGTGAGACAGAGCCACCATCTGTGGGGACAGTGGAAGGGAACCCCAGAGGCGGGGGGTGGGGGGTGGGGGGGTGAAGACTGGGAGGAGCTTTCAAGCCAGGCCAGGGGAAAGGCTCTGGGACAGGGTCAAGGTTAGCATCCTCCTGGACGGGGACCAAGGACCACTGGGTGGGGGTCAGAGCTGGGGCATGAATCAGGGCCCGATCAGGGCAGTGTTAGAGGCCACGGTTTTGTTCTAGAACAAAAATTCTAGATAGCAACAGGATATCAACCGGAAGTTATCCCAGAGCATGAAGTCCAGGAAAGATGCAATCCAATTTACACAGGGGGAAAAAAAAAAAAACACTCTGGCAGTCAGAGAGAGAGGATGACCTCCAGGGGGCGAGAGTGGAGCAAAAGTGAAAACCGACCCCTGAGTTGCTAACAGCAGGCGGAGGCGCCGCGTCTCAGATGCCTTGGGCTCTGGAGGTTGTGCTACAGGGGCGGTGAGCGGTGCCTGCGCTGGTGCTTCGTTCTGGAGCCAGGCCTGACAGACTCACTGATGGGCTGAACTTGCAGAGCGAGGGAAAGAGGCCTCCAGGCTGACTTGGATTGCCTCCTAAGCTGTCAGCTCTTGTTCTGAGATGTGGAAAGTAGAAGGCACGACCGTGGGGAGACAGAGTTCTATCCTGCGCAGGTAAACTTTGAGATGTCGATCACCCCTGCTGACCATCCTCGTGAACTCAGCAGCTCACTAAGGAGCACCTGCTGACTGCGGCAAGCACTCTGGTGGCTGCTGGGCAGATAGCGGTGAACGCCACCCAGCCAGTCCTGGGGAGCTTCCTTTTTCTACCAGGTGTGCTCCCCAACACCTTCTCATCAGAAAACAGACCCAGAGGCCCAGGAAAACGGAGGCCCCCAAGTGGCACATTTCTTAACTTCATTTAGACCCTGGGGTAGTCCGCATGCTTTTAGACCAGTGTCCCAAGGATAAAGGGGCTGATGATGGGAACAGAAATAGCTGTAGGATGTGCTGGCTGTTTTCACATACTTGACTACTAGTAATTGTTGGAGCAATTAAGCTGATCACTGAACTAGTTTGGGGAAGTAGAGGCAAAACATTAGTTAATAGAAAAACAGGAGTCACTCGGTACACCTTTCCTAAAAGTTCATGTCTTACTGGATTCCCTTAGAATATGCCTCTGTACCAATGCCATCTCACTAGTCCAAATGATCAATTTCAGTTCACAATTGATGGCTCTGATAGGTCTAAGAGTCAAAGGGATCACACAAACAAGACAAGTGTCTGCTGATACTAACTGATAGAATCAAAAAGGGAGAGAAAGATCCAACATGGGAAGTGGGATACACAGCAGACTCATAGAATGGCAGACGTCCTAAACAACACTCTGGCCTCAGAATCAGCCCTTAAGGCATTCGGATCTGGCTGAAGAGCCCATGAGAGTATTGTAGGCATGGAAAGCCAAGATACCATGGAAAAGAAAAAAAAAGAAGAAGAAGACCTAAATGAAAGATCTCTGTGAGTGAGATCCCAGTGAAAAGAATGGGGCCATCAAAGAAGGAGGTACCTTTCTCTGAAGGGAGGAGAGAACTTCCACTTTGACTATGACCCTATCGGAATAAGATCAAAGTCAGCGAACTCTAAAGGCTTCCATAGCCCTGGCAACTCATGACTAGAGCGTAGGGAGATTACTGATGCCATGAACAGGAGTGTCAAATTGTTAAGTCAGCAACAGGAGTCACTGTGTACTTACGTCCCATGTGGGATCTGTCATTAATGTGTTGTCTAATGTGCAGTGATGCTATAACTAGTACTGAAACAGTATTTTTACACTTTGTGTTTCTGCGTGGGTACAAACTGATGAGATCTTTACTAATTATATACTGAATCAATCTTCTGTATATAAAGATAATTGGAAATGAAAAAAAAAACTGGTGTTAAATTGGAAATGGCATAGAAAATTAATTATTTTTTTAAAAAAATATTTGTAGGATCTCTGTCTTTAATGTGCTGTACACGATTATTTAATGTTATAACTAGTACTCCAACAGTATTTTTTTTCACTTTGTGTTGCTATATGGGGGCAAACTGTTGAAATTGTTACCTAATATATACTAAACTGATCTTCTGTATATAAAGAGAATTGAAAATGAATCATGATGTGATTGGAAGGGGAGAGGGAGTGGGAAAGGGGAGAGTTGTGGGTGGGAGGGAAGTTTTGGGAGGGGGAAGCCATTATAACCCATAAGCTGTACTTTGGAAATTTATATTCATTAAATAAAAGTTTAATAAAAACAAAATAAAAAAAAATGCTAAATAAAGACCATGAACCAAAAAAAAAAAAAAAAAAAAAGAATATGCCTCATGTCCAAGTTACAAAACCCATAGTCTTGGAAGTCAAGAACAATTGGCTCGGTTTTCCTTGGCTGGGAGTGGACTCTGCATGGAGAACCTGGCTGGGTTGTTAAATGACCCAGTCTGGTTCTTGTCACTGGTGCTTTCTCCAGGACTGCTTTGCCTCTGCTCCTTTGACATCAGGGTGATTGCTACACCCCTGAGTTGGAAATGACCTTGTAGGAGGCAGACAAGAAAGGTGATCTTTTTTTAAAAAAAAAAAAAGTGTCTGTTATCGAGTCATTTCTTATGACTGAGTTAATTTACCCAACTTAGAAGCTTTTACAGACTGTCTTTTCAAAGCCCTGGCTAACTGCTTGATCTACTCTTCCAGGAAAGAGTCACCAAGCTTGCACCCCGTCCCCAGTCTGAAGAGGACCTGTCTGCTCTGTTTGAAGCTGCCATGAAACTGTACTGATCACCATTTTAACTGATGGAAGAACCTCCTGCCATTGTAGTTCTGGAAACAGAAGTTGATCCAGATAGAGTTTTGTCTTTTCACCTCCACATGTAACTTACCTGAACATGAGATAACGGAGCCTGCAGGAGGTTCCTTGATGCCCAGAGTCAAGTTATTTCCATTCAAACTACACAAATGCCCACTGGGTCAGACTCTGGGGCCACACCTCGGGGTCAGTGTTCCCTGCCTAAGCCCCACAGAATAGTCTACTCTGTTCCCTTATTCCCTGTTCAAGCAGGCAAAAACTCAGGATCTAGCAAAAAGTGTAAATTTACATATTCTGGGGTGGTTATGGTGTCACGACAGGTTAAAGTTGCAATGCCAGCATCCATATTAGAGCTCTGGTTCGAGAGCTCTGGCTGCTCTGCTTGTGATCCAGATTCTGTTCACGCATCCTGGGAGGCAGCAGATGATGGCACAGGTGCTTGGGCCCCTGCCACCCATGCGGGTGACCTGGGTGGAATTCCAGGCTCCTGGCTTCCGCCTGGCCCAGCCCTGGCTGTTGCAGGCATTTGGGGAGTGAACTTGTGAATGACAGACTCTCTCTCTCTCTCTCTCTCTCTCTCTCTCTCGTAGATGAAAATAAATACTTTTTTTTTAAGTTTTAAACAACACCCACATCCTATACCCAATAACTGCATGTCTATAAATGTATCCTCTGGGAAGGGTATTTCTGGCAGTATATTTTCTAATTAAAAAAAGATACAACTTAAACATTCGTTAATAATATATGGACAAATAAATCACTGCATATTAAACAAATGGTGGAACACTGTGATGCCATTAATATGATATAGTAAATAGGTTGCAGTTGTTTGTTAGGTATTGAAAGTTGGCAAAGAAAAAATAAGTTGCCGAACAATTACATATTAGTATGGTCTGGTTTTTACTTTTTCTATTATACATAAATATATGTCTATGTAAACATGGAAAAGAAAGATGCATACCAAAATAGTAAACGTTTTGGCTAGAGAGATGGAATTCGGAGTGTGAGAAAATACTTTATATTTTGTACTTTTTTTTTATTGTATAAGCATCTAGGTTGCTTGGATTTATTACAGCAAAGATATATTACTTTTCTAATTTAAAAAAGTTAAACAAAATCATTTTAGTGTTTTAGGTCAGCATTCACCTTATTTCACAAAAAATAGTAACAAATATTTAAAAGATAAAAAATCAATCAAAAGGGGTAAAAAATGAGAGACCAACCCTCTGGCGAATAAATTGTTCTTTTGAGAAAAACACCAGCATCCTTTGTGGTAATTCCCTCTTCAGACAAATGTTTCTGGTGCTCAGAGTAAATTCGTTTACGAGCAAGCAGCTTGGCAGTTCACAGCTATCAGCCTTGCAAGTGGGAGCTCAGTAGCCTGGCGACCTTCCTCCCTGCTGCTCACAGTCGACAGAAAATCCACAGCTCAAAGGCTACCACGCTGAAGATTGCCTGCCCTCGCACCGGCAGCACAGATCCCTGAGCACTTACAGGCTTACTTGGGTTTTAAATAGAATCAAAGTTTTATCTTAGACATAAGTGCTATGTATAAAACTTCAGAATTTATTGAGAGCATTACTGTGGTATGCAGCTGCCTTGGCTCCCTGTATCTCTAGAACAGTCTTTATTTTGTTGATATTTTAAAATAATATTCGGGGGAGGGGGCCTTCAAATTATAAACATAAAATGTGTTCCATGCCCAAAGCAAGCACTACAAAGATAAACACAGAACATCCAAAAGGTAGCAATTGTCAAAAATTTTGTGTATGTTCTTCCAGCAATTTTGTAAGCATGGACATATGTAGTCAGCTATATTTACTCAAACATGTGCATTTTTACTTAGAAATGACATCATTATGATATAACTTCAATTTTACAGAACAGCTAAATTCTTTATATCAAATGCTCCCAAACAAGTATGAAACAGTACCAACAGAATTTCAGCTACATCTTCCAGGCAATCCCAACAGAATTTCAGCTACCCCTTACAAGCAATCCCAACAGAATTTCAGCTACCCCTTACAGGCAATCCCAACAGAATTTCAGCTACCCCTTACAGGCAATCCCAACAGAATTTCAGTTACCCCTTACAGGCGATCTCAGATTCCTTGGAGCTTTTTGGGAAGATCACAGAGTCTGAGAGCAGAAGCTCCCAGAACATTTGAATGAGGCAGAGAACAGTTCCACTTGGCCAATGTGAGATCCTTCAGGAAACTTTAGTAGAAGTTGCTAATGGTCTCTAAATATACTGGCACAAATAGGAGGGTACTTCAAAAACTTTATGGGAAAATGGGATTAAAAGATGAGTTTACTTTGGAGCAAAAATTTTTGAAATCTAAGGATTGTTTTCAGAGTAGACATTTTCCATGATTTTTTTTTTTTTTTTGCAGTACTCCTGGAGGGTATGCGTATATATTCCCTCACCCTCACCATCCCTCACAAAGTCCAGGTATGTTACAGAACTCTTACAATACGATCATCCCTCAGTATCTGAGGGGTTTTCATTCCAGGAACTCCCCTATCATACCCAAAACCATGGATGCTCAAATTTCTTATGAAAAATGACGTAGTATTTGTATAGAACCTGTGCAGCTTCAAGTCATCTCCAGATCACTTATAATAGCTAATATAGTGTAAATGCTAGGTAAATAGCTGTTATATCATGTTATTCAGGGAACACTAAAAAAGCAAATAATATTCAAGCCAAATTCCTGGTTCCAGCTCTTGACTCCAGCTTCTTGCTAATGCAGACCCTGGGACATGGCTATAGTGGCTCAGGTAGTTGGGTCCCCGCCACCTATGTGGGAGATCTGGATTGAGTGCTGGAGAGAGCACGGAGAATCTACGAAGTAGTGGGAGGCCAAAGCGGGTTATGCCCACACATCACTTCATTCGAGTCACATGGGTTTAGCATGGTGCTCAGCATAGAGCAAATTCAAGTTTTACTATTTGGAACTTTCTGGAACTTTTTTAATATTTCTGATCCTTAGTTCAGTGCACCTCAGATGCAGGACCTGCAGCTACAAAGCAATGACTGCATATTCTGCAATGTGATGTGGCATCATGGGGAGAGCATTCTTAGACTAAGGTAAAGGCCCTGGGCTTTGCTCCAGTCTCATCTGAGTCTTTATTCAACCAAGCCCTCTTCTAGCCCACATATGCTCTGACTAGATTTTATACATTGCCTACTCTGTACTGTGAGATTTTAGGTGTGGGGGATTTAGCGTAAGATAATCTGAGATATAAAAATGCACTCTCTCTCTCTCCAATGTCTGATGCCTTTACTAACAGAAGCCAGATGTCTGAATGTGACTCACCAGAAGTATCTGGTGTTCATACTGATGATGACTCCACAGAGGAAGAATCTAAAGGTCACGCATGAGGAAACAGATTCAGGAAGGCTTCATGTTTTTTCTCTTGATACCCATCATTTTGGTCCTTACATTTGAAAATGTGTATTTGTGGCTTATCAACTATTAAAAGAGAGTGAGATGGATGATTAGGCCCATTTCTGTAAGCCAAACACTTTGACATCGAAGAGACAACAAATTTTTATTCATTTCAAATCTATTCCTCTGTTCATCTCCTTTAAAAATAATTCTTAGGAATCGTAGCTCCATTTGTATTTGCCAAGACAAGGAAAATTGAAAGATGGTGTTCAAGAGTTTGTACAAGGGGGCAGGTGCTTAGCCTAGAAGCTAGGATGCACACATCCCACAGTGATGATAACCCAAGTGATTGAGTCCTTACCACTCATTTGGGAGACCTGGATTGAATTCCCAGATCCCAGCTTTGGCCCTGTCCAGCCTCCTGTCACTGAAGGCATTTAGGGAGGGAATTAGCACATGGGAGTTCTATCAGTCTCTGTCTCTCTACCTCTCAAATTACTTAAAATAATTTTTTAAAAGTTTGCATGAATTATTCCTGTTTCATAGAACCATTATATAGAGTGGCATTTTCACTTAAAATCCACATCTTAATTTCTTTTGTGATACAAAGTGCTAGTTTGTTCCAAGAGTTTCTGCATCTGTGATTCGTTGTTGAGTGTCGTAAACTCATAACTGACCCATTTTGCACTCCTGTCCCTTTGCCATGCAGGAGGAGCTATGGTGGACTTGGCATTGTTTTAGTAGCTGTGGACACAGCTGCGGGGTGTTTTCACATGGTTGGTGAGGGAAGTCCGCTCCAGTAAAATACAGACACATACAGTATCAAAATAGAGGAAAAATTGCTTTTCTGGCCTTTTAACCCTAAGAAAGATTGATGATTGTTTGGATTAGAAACTGTACCCTAATGAGGAACTGTGTCTCTGGGGACAAGGTATGAGAAAGGGGACCGTTCACCTCCAGGTCAACCTTGCATAGGTTGTGAGCCTGTGATGACCAGCCGCCACAAGCCAGACAGCTGCCTGGGCTCCCCATGAAGTGCCTGGTCCTCAGGGAACTGTTGGGGACAGGGCCATCACCATCACAATGGCCTGGAGGGGAGGCAGTCTCCAGGGCCAAGCCATGCTTTCAATGCCCAGAAATCAGTTCTTGAAACCCTAGGTTGAATTACTGGCAGCTGGGGTGGGAGGATCTGGTTTCTCAAGCTGTTATTCCCTGTTTTTCCAACCACTTCAATCACTCTCGGAGTAAATACAATCTCCCTAAATTGCAATAACCAAGGTTTTGTCCTGTGTGAAATCCTTCATGAAGCTATGTGCAGGACAGCCAACTTCAAAGCAACTCATTTAATTCTATCTGGTTTTGAATATTGGCTTTTCATTTGGGGGGGGGGGTTAATTAGTTTGCCACTTTATAAAATTGCAGGCTGATTAAAATAATCATGAGAGAAAAGGAGGGAAAAAAACTACTCATCATCTCATTACCCAAACACAGCTGTTAACATTTAATGTATTTCCCTTCCATCTTTCCCATTTGAGTGGGGTAATCTTCAACTCTTCCCTTCATGCATGACATTCAAGGCATTTTCCATGTCACTCCATAATCATCATTTTTAAATGTATACAATAGGGGCAGGTGTTTGTGCAGCCATCAAAACGCCACTTGGAAGGTCCACATCCGGTATCCAAGTGCCTGGGTTTGAGTCCCAGCTCCACTTCATTTTGTTTTTTAAGATTTATTTATTTTTATTTTAAGGCAGAATTACAGAGAGGCGGGGGTAGGGGAGAGTGAGAAAGAAATCTTCCATCCATGGGTTCACTCCCCAAATGGCTCAAATGGCAGGAGTGAGCCAATCCGAAGTCAAGAGCCAGAAGCTTCCTCCTAGTCACTCATGCAGATGCAAGGGGCCCAAGCACTTGGGCCATCTTCCACTGCCCTCCCAGGCCACAGCAAAGAGCTAGAGCAGAAGTGGAGCAGCCGGGACTCGAACCAGTGCCCACATGGGATGTCGGCACTGCAGGCCATAGCTTAACCTGCTATGCCACAGTGCCACTGCCACCACCACCCCAACCCCCAGCTCCACTTCTGATTTCAGTTTCCTGCTAATGTACACCCTGGGAGGCAGCAGACGATGGCCTAACTGCTTGGGTGCCTGCCACTTACATTATAATCCTCTTCAGGTACCCATATAAGTATTTCTGTTTGATACAAAAGTTTTAAAAGTAGAGACTCCAAGAGGTCAAATCCCTTTCTCAGATTTACACCTAAATCCACCTCGTCAGACTACATCCCAAGGCATTAGTTCAACAATATTGAGGGCAAACCTAATATTGATAATTGGTCTGAATTATTATATGCCAGGCCCTATGCAGGCTTTATTGCATTATCTGCTCAAACAGCCTGATGAAATACATGTTACCCCCATTTTACTGATGCTAGTACCCACCTTTAAAGAGGTGGTTTGACTTGGCCAAGGCCATGGTGCTAGCAAGTTGTAGTAAATAATTTGCTTTTTTAAAAAAGATTTATCTACTTACTTGAGAGTCAGAGTTACACAGAAAGAGAAGGAGAGGCAGAGGGAGAGAGATCTTCCATCCACTGGTTCACTCCCCAGATGGCCACACAACCAGAGCTGCACCAATCCAAAGCCAGGAGCTGCTTCTGGGTCTCCCACATGGGTGCAGGGGCCCAAGGACTTGGGCCATCTTCCACTGCTTTCCCAGGCCATAGCAGAGAACTGGATTGGAAGAGGAGCAGCTGGGACTCGAACCCGCACCCATATAGAATGCCACTGCAGGCAGCAGCTTTGCCCACTATGCCACAGCACTGGCCCCAGGAACCCAATTTCTTAAGTCATCACCACTACCTCCCAGGTCTGCCCTGGTAAGAGACTGGAGTCAGGAGCCAGAGTCAGGAACCAAAACCAAGCACCCCAATGTGTGGTACAAATCTCTCTCTCTCTCTCTCTCTCTCTCTCTCTCTCTCTCTCTCTTTTTAAGATTTATTTATTTGAAAGTCAGAGTTACACAGAGAGAGGAGAGCCAGAGAGAGAGAGAGGAGAGCCAGAGAGAGAGAGAGAGAGAGAGAGGTTTTCCATCCGATAATTCACTCCCCAGATGGCCCCAATGGCCGGCGCTGCACCAATCTGAAGCCAGGAGCCAGGAGATTCTTCCGGGTCTCCCACATAGGTGCAGGGGCCCAAGGACTTGAGCCATCTTCCACTGCTTTCCCAGGCCATATCTGAGAGCTGGATTGGAAGAGGAGCATCCGGGACTTGAACTGGCGCCCATGTGGGATGCTGGCACTTCAGGCAAGGGTGTTAACCTGCTGCACCACAGCGCTGGCCCCCAAATCTCTTAAGTACTAGGCTAAATGCCCACTCCCCAGTATGGCTTTGATAAATTACAAATTGTCCAGGTTTTCCCTTCATTAAAATTTTTCAGTGGCTTCTCATAGCCTTCAAGGAAAGGCACACACAAGGGGCTAGTGTTGTAGCATAGCAGGTAAAGCCACTGCCTACAACGCCCCCATCCCATAGGTGCAATGGTTCAAGTCCCAGCTGCTCCACATGAAATCCAGATCCCTGCTAGTGCACCTGGGAGAGCAGCAGGGTATGGTCCAGGTGCTTGGGCCCCTGCAACCATGTGGGAGACTTGGAAGAAATCCATGGCTCCTGGCTTCGGCCTGGTCCAGCATTTGGAGAGTGAACCAGCAGCCTCTCTCTGTAACTGTGCCCTTCAAATAATCTTTAGTTAATTTAATCCTTCAATCTAAAATAATTTATTTAAAAATAAATCTTGAGAGAGAGCGAATGAGCGAGAGAGCGCACAGACCCTAGCAGACAGGCTGGCCATCACAACCTTGCCCTTGCACCCCAGTGTAGCCCTGTGTCTCCAGCAGGCCTTCACTGTGGTAGCATTGACCTCTCCAGCTTCCTACACATTCAGGAACTTTCTCAGGCCTCCTTGTCTTTGGTCAGGCTACTCCTTGTGCCAGAGATACTGTCCCAAGCCTCATGGCAAACTCCTGCCCATTCTTCACTCCTCAGCCCTGCCACCTCACCACCACCCTCTCCCTAAGGAAGTCCGGGAACCTGCTTCCAGGTCACCTCCGAACCCCCATAACATCCCTGCATGCCTCTAATTAACACTGTGTACTGTAAACACATCTCGCCCTATGTGCAGTCGTGTGTTTTCTTGTCTGTTCTCTAGTTTGACAACACACGGGTGAAAGATTATCTCAGCTGCTCCTCATGTAGCCTAAAAGCTGACACACGCAGCAGCCAGTTGTTGACTGCATCTGTAGACTCTATAGAGAGGATGAAGCAACCTTGCTTTCTTACTCAGACCACATGATTTCTCCTTGACCAGAATCTCAAACTTTTTGATTGAGTGAATTTGATCTGTGTGCCCTATCAGCTGTAACCAATGAATGGTGGACCCAACATCTCTTGCCCATTATATTAGGAAAACATACTGGCAAAAAATAAAACATGTTCTAGGATCCACATTTTTTTAAAAAGATTTATTTACTTATTTGAAAGGCAGAAAGAGAGAGACAGGGAGAGAGAGAGACAGGAAGAGATCTTCCATGTGCTGGTTCACTCCCCAAATGGCCTCAACAGCCAAGGTTGAATGAGATCAAAGCCAGGAACCAAGAACTCCATCAGAGTTTCCCAGGAGAGTGGCAGGGGCCCAAGACATGGGTCATCTTCTGCAACTTTCCCAGGCACATTGGATTGGAAGCAGAGGGGCCAGGACTTGAACCAGCGTTGTGATATGGGCTGCTGATGTTGCGTCACATCAGCCCCTCTAGGATCCACGTTCAGATGGAATGATGTTCAGAATGCTGGGAGGCAGCCTGGGGAACCCACAGGGGTTAGAGGAGTCCCTTTCTACATATCAGTAGTACAGAGGAGGAGGAACTTTGTAAAGAACAGGCAACTATTTAAACACACACCAAAAAAAAATCTTCCAACCAGGAGTAACGCCATTAACATCTAAGCAGCTTTTCCATTGTGAATTTGACATTTCCTCTTTCTTTAAAGGCCAATTTGACTGCTTATGATTTTTTTGAAATAAAATAATAAAGCCATCAACACACAATAAAAGCTATGCCCGATTAATAATCACGGGTCTCTGGAGTACATTCCGTGTTAAAGAAAATGTTGAATTACTAGGCCTTCTCTTTTAAATCCCTTAAACCCTGCAGCTTTAGGATGAGGAACTCAAACTCTTCGCTGGGATCTTAATTTTTATGTGGCTTCTTATTACTTTTTTATCCCTTCTAAAACTCTAAATCCCTTCAACATGGCTTCAACTGCTTCCACAGCTGAACTGCCAGCAGGCTGATCTTTTCATTGGTGGTAATGGATTTAGTTTGATTGCTGACACGGGAACAATGAGAGGATAAACAATTCCATTTGTGACCATGAAATCCCCCATCTGTTGAGTGCATCCGTGAGTGAAGTGCGCTGGGCAGAGACAGACAAATGAACCTGCCATGCATGATGTTAATGACATCCGTCACACAAGCTGAACATGTGGCTTCATAAATCAAGAGCTGATAGCAATTCTGGTTGCTCATGTCATTAACAAGTCATCCGTATAAATACCTAAGAATTTACCCTAATATTGAGCCTGGAGACCTGACTTGCAGTTCTGAGCTTACACACATAAAAAAATTTTAAAAATAAAAAAAAAAAGGTAGTAAAAGTAGCCAAAAAATTATCCATCTCAGTAAAAAATTAATTATTTAATTAATTAGCAAAAACTTTTTGAGATGCACACTCAAATCTTTTGCAGATGAAATCGTGTGATGTCTAAAACTGATTTCAAAATAAAATGGGATGTGGGAATGAGTGGAGAGATGGATGAAAAAAATTGCCCATGAAATGATCATTTTTAAAACTGAGTGATGGGTGCCTGAGGGTTCATTATACTAGATCCTCCACTTTTGTATGTGTAAAGATTTATTTATTTGTTTGAAAGGCAGAGTGGAAGAGGCAGAGGCAGAGAGAGAGAGGTCTTCTATCTGCTGGTTCACTCCCCAAATGGCTGCAACAGCCAGAGCTGGGCCGATCCAAAGCCAGGAGCCAGGAGTTTCTTCCAGTTCTTCCACGTGGGTGCAAAAGTCCAAGGACTTGGGCCATCTTCCACTGTTTTCCCAGGCCATAGCAAAGAGCTGGACCAGAAGAGGAGCAGCTGGGACTCCAACAGGTGCTCATATGGGATGCCGGCACTACAGGCGGCAGCTTTACCTGCTATGCCACCACATCAGCCCTTTGTGTGTTTTAAATTATTCACAATGAAAAAATAGAAAATCGGAAACAGATGAAGATAGGTGGAAAATGAGAACTTCCATTATGTAGCATAAGCGTTTTTGCCTGAGTCTATATTTTCTTAAAGAAAAAGAAACAAACATGCTCAAGTCATAGCTCAAGCATTTAACAAGGCACAGGGGCCCTCACCAGCAGACTGGAAGGCACACGTTGAAGAGGAAGATCAGGTAACACTGCAGCGTGAGCCCTCAGGAAGCCTGAACCCCCCACTCCTGTCTTCCTTTTGTTTTTCCCTGTGGTGGGCTTTCTCTTGTCCCCACGTCTGCATTCCGTGGCCTCTTCTCATGGATTCTCATCTAAGATGCTTTAATTTATGTCAAAGAAATGGAAGATGGAAGAACAATGGGAAAGGAGAACAACCAGATGGGAAGTGACAGTGCCTGTGCAAGGGTCTGTTCAGTTCATTTCTGTTAGGAAATCCGCAGAGTGGCACCCAGGGCACCATGTTCCTGGTCCAGCTGCCTCCCCCAGGAGAAGCACTGAGCATGTCTTCATGAATCCTGAAGGCCCGAAGGGGAGGAAGAGAAATCTGTGCTCCTACAAGCTCATTGCCACCTCCCAAACTATATTCAGATACAAATAGAATGTTTCTATTATTTACTCAAGATGAACCTGCCCAGTACTCACTCACTCTGCCCAACAGCCCGCAGGCAGGGGCCGGGAGGGGTGTCCGCCACTGACTAGCTCACACAGCCTCTCAGGGGCAAACAAATAGACAAGCAGTCACTACTCAGCGTGAGGCCTGCAAGGGACCACAGACCCCTAAGCTGCTTTGGGAAACTTTCAGCAAAAGTGAGGCTGGAACTGAGCTGCTGAGGTAAAGAACAGGCATCAATGAAGACAGTGGGTGGACGAGCCTCTGCAACGGGGCTCGCAACATGGCCACCAGTCCCACGTGGCTACTGAGTCCTTGAAATGTTGCTAGTCCAAACTGACGTACTATTTGTGACATACACACATCAAACTTCCAAGACTTCACATGGAAGCAGTCAACTATCTCATTCACACTTTTTCATATTGACTGTATATTGAAATTATGAGTTTGATTATATTCAATTAAATGTCATATATCTAATCCCTCATCTGAACTTTGCACCTTTTTAAAAGATTATTTATTTAAAAGGCAGAGTAACAGAGAGAGAGAGAGAGAGAGAGAGAGAGAATCTTCCATCTACTGGTTCACTCCCTACAATATGCACGGCTGAGTCAGGCCAAAGCCAGGACCCAGGAACTCCTTCAAGGTCTCCCATGTGGATGGCAGACACAAGTACTTAGATCATCATCCACTGCTTTGTCAGTTGCATTAGCAGAAAGATGGATTGGAAGAACAGCTGCACTAAAACTGGCATCACAAGCAGTGGTTTGATCCACTGTGCCACACCACAAACCCCTGAACTTCCAACTTTTTGTTTTGTTTTGTTTTGTTTTAAAAAGTTACAGAGAGAGAGGAGAGGCAGAGAGAGAGAGAGAGAGAGAGAGAGAGAGGTCTTCCATCCGATGGCTCACTCCCCAATTGGCTGCAGTGGCCAGAACTGCACCGATCCAAAGCCAGGATCCAGGAGCTTCTTCTGGGTCTGCGACATGGGCCATCCTCCACTGCTCTCCCAGGCCATAGCAGAGAGCTGGATAGGAAGAGGAGCATCCGGGACTCGAACTGGCGCCCATATGGGGTGCCAGCGCTTCAGGCCAGGGCATCAACCCACTCCACCACAGCACCAGCCCCACTTCCAAATTTTTAATCTATAGTTGGCTACATCTATCTTGTCATTGATCCCACCTGTTTTGACCTTTACATATATATATATTTTTTTTTATAAAACAGCCAAGACTTGAACTTGCACTCAAATGGAATGCCAGTATTGTAGGTAGTGGCTTAACCCACTGCCCCACAATACCAGCCCCTTCCCTCTTGTTTTGATACATGGCCTTTATCCTCTACTTACTTCCCACGTACATTTGGATCTATTTTTTCTTTATTTTTAAAAGATGTATTTATTTATTTGAAAGGCAGAGAGAGAGAAAGTTGCATCTGCTGGTTCATTTCCCAGATGGCCACAATGGCCAGAGCTGGGCCAATCCAAAGCCAGGCGCCAGGAGCTTCTTCCTGGCATCCCAATAGGAGCAGGGTCCTAAGTACTTGGGCAATCTTCCACTGCTTTCCCAGGCACATTAGCAGGGAGCTGGATCAGGAATGGAGCAACCAGGACTTGAACACATGCCCATATGGGATGTCAGTGCCACAGGCAGTGGCTTTACTGTTATACCACAATACCAGTCCCTAATTTTTTTAAGACTTTATACTTAATACTTTAAATTTTGAATTCTATATACTGTATACATTTCTATTTTCATCCTTTCTGTCTTTGAATAAAATTTACACTTATTAAAAACAAGAATAAACAGAAAATATCCATTCACCAAATTCCTTGTCCTAGAGACAGCTACTTCATGAGTTTTTTGTATTACCAAATACAGTCTATCTAATTCGAAAGACTCATATCCCTAGGATCTTATCCCAAGATCTCCAATTAGACTTCTAAGAATTTATCCTGCTGGCTGATTTGAACATGGATGTGAAAAATACATGTTAAGAGCACTTGGTGCGGGGCCGGCGCCCTGGCTCACTTGGTTGATCCTCTGCCTGTGGCGCCGGCATCCCATATGGGCGCTGATTCTAGTCCCAGTTGCTCCTCTTCCAGCCCAGCTCTCTGCTATGGCCTGGGAGGGCAGTGGAGGATGGCCCAAGTCCTTGGGCCCTGCACCTGCATGGGAGACCAGGAGGAAGCACCTGGCTCCTGGCTTCGGATCGGCACAGCTCCGGCCATAGCGGCCATTTGGGGGGTGAACCAACGGCAAAAAGGAAGACCTTTCTCTCTGTCTCTCTCTCTCACTAACTCTATCAATTAAATTAAAAAAAAAAGAAAGAAAGAAAGAAAAAAATACATTAAAAAAAAGAGCACTTGGTGCCATGTGGTTAGTACAAGCAATGACTGGAGCGATCTGAGACTTCATTAAGTGTATTTTATGTGCTCGTTTTAAGATAGGTTTACATGTACCTGTGTCACATGGGAGCCTATGTTCCATGAAACAGAAAAATCCCCTACAAACTGATCTAAATAATAAAGGAGATTCATTCGATCACATAAAACTATTATCCAAGTTAATTTTGGGAGGCAAAGGGGAGCAGAACAGAGGGGAGACAGGATACGAACTCACAACCAAAGCGAATTTATTCAAGGGAAAACAAACTCTGAGGGGCCAACTGCCCGCATGCACACAGACTGAACACGCGGCAGAGGGCCTTATGTATCTTTACATGGGCCTTATATATCTTAGAGTGGGCTTAGGGTTGGGGTCGGGGAAGTGGGCAGAGATGAATTTCTTCTTACAGGTGTTTTGAGGGTTTTCAAACTTGGAGAAGAATGCAGAGGGTGGGGTAGGAAAGGGTGCTGGGTGTGGGACTGAACTGGTCTCTTCAAAGACAGCAGGGACAAAGGAACCCATCTGGGAATTTGATTTATTTTCAGGCAAGGAACTAAAATGGCTGAGGTTTATGTCCTTGCTCCATCAAATTTCACCCGTTTCTTCTCATGTTTTTGTGACTACTACAACATTTTAAGTTAGGCATGTGACTGGCATTGTATTTCTGTGGACCACACTGCTCCAGGGTTCCCCATGTGCTAGGGAATCTGAAGGAATTCACAGGCTGTGCTGGCCCCCGGAGTCAGACGAAAGAGGAGAGGAGTCATTTAATACCTCCCCTTGGATATCTGGTAGCCATCTCAAACGTTACAGGTCTGAAACTGTGCTCCTGAACTCTAGGGGGTGCTGTAGTCACCACCCAGAGGTGCCAGCACCAAGGCTCTCCTTCCCCCAGATGCTGAGGGTGTGTGTTGGTGACCGCCAGCTCACAGCCCGGCCCCATGCCAGTGCTTGCCTTCCACTGGGGAGAGCCGCCTTGCCCAAGGCCCCACTCCTTCCCAGAGCTGCCTCCAGCCACAAGAGGGCAAGTAGGTCCTGGCTGCCTTCCCCAGCTTGGGGTAGGTCCTCGCCAACTTTGGGACTCCTCCTTAGCAATGGCTGAGTCTTTTGTTGCCAGAAACTTCCTCTGTCCAATCCTGCATTTGTTTTCCTTCTCCCCAGGTGCTGAGAGCACTGGCCTGCAAACTTCCAGCATGTTCATTTCACCCCAGGACCAGCCCCAGCTTCTGGAGAATTTGACCGGCAACATGCTCTTCCTGCCAACTCTCTTGTTTCTTCCACCTTAACTCCCCCTCTTTCTCCCACACCCACAGCCTGTTGTTCAGAAATCCTATCTGTTCTACCTTCAAATTCTACCCCTCTGCCAACTGCCTGATCTAATTAACCCTCAGCTGGGGTACTGAGCCCTAAAGACTTGATCAGACTGCAAGCACTGGTCTCGCAGAAGCTCTGCAGGCCATTTCCCAATGACTTTCCTTGTCTTCCTCCCTGAGCTTGGATAAAACTGTGGCTGTGTCCGAGAGCACAGGCTTTGGGTTAGGGCTGTTTGGGCTCCCAGCCTGGCTCAACAGCTTCGTCCCTGCATAACCTTGCACAGGTAGTTCTCAGCCCGGGGCAAATATGTTCCCCAGGAGACTTTTGGCAGTGTCTGGAGACAATTTTGGTTTCACACGCAGGAATATTTCTGTTCTCTATTGTGGGACCATGGATGCTGCTAAATCCCCTGCAATGCACAGACCAGCCCCCATGGAGAAGAATTTTCCAGCCCCAAATGTTGCTAGTGCCAATCACTGCACTAGACCAATCACTAAACTGCTCTGTGCCTCAGTTTTACCACCCACAAAGTGGAAATTAGCACTAGGCCTGCTCAGAGGCCTATGAGAACTAGATAAAATAGCGAGCAAAAGCCTCATGGCAGAATGCCTGGCACATAGTAATGCTAGTTTTTAAAAAGTATTATTAAGTTTAAACCTAAGTCTGACTATCTAGTTGGTGAGTTTGTCTGCTGCTCCTACTCAAGCCTGATTTCGAGCTTCCAACACTTAAGGATGCCTGGCACAAGGAGAGTGGGGCGTGTTCCCCTCCGGGACCAGGAAATACACTCCAGGTGGCTTGCCTGGCTTAGCACATAAAAAGAGCATGCCCATTTCAATTTGAATTTTAGAGAACAAGAAATTGTTTTTAGTATTAGTATGCCCCACACAAAGTTTGAGGGCATCATTATAATGTTCAAAGACCTACGTGTTATTTATGGTAATGTAACTAGGTATGCTTATTGTGTCTGACAACCCCATGGTCCAAGCACCTGCCCTCTGGGGCACCGCTTTGCCTAACTGAAAGACTGAAGCCAGCTGTCTTCCTCACAGAGGAAATGAAACGAGACTATTGTACTTATGAAGGTAACAAATGTGTCTCTGGCTCTACAAAATAAGCCCCTGAAGATTCGACACAGAGGTTCCTCAGAGGCCCTCAGCCTGGAGCCCCCCAAGTGTGCAAAGACTGATGCTCTGGGGGTGGCCAGGGCTGGGGACTACAGGTGGAAGAACCAGGTTTGGGAATCACAACTGACCTGAGTTAGAGACTTTTTTTTTCTTCAAGATTTATTTTTAATTTATTTGAAAAGCAGAGTTACAGAGAGGAGAGGAGAGGAGAGACAAAGAGAGAGCAATCTTCCATCTACTGTTTCATTCCCCCAGATGGCCACAATGGCTGGGGGCTAGACCAGGCCAAACCCAGGAGCCAGGAGCTTCCTCTGGATCTCCCGTGTGGGTTCTGGGACCCAAGCACTTGGACCATCTTCTGCTGCTTTCCCAGGCCATGGCAGAGAGCTAGATCGGAAGTGGAGCAGCTGGGACTCAAACTTGCATCCATATAGGATGCTAGCATTGCAGGCAGCTGCTTAACCCTCTGTGTCGTGATGCCCCCCCCCCCTTTTAAGCCTACTTCTCTTTTTTTAAACAAGATTTATTTTTATTTATTTGAAAGGCACAGTTATAGAGAGACCAGGAGAGAGAGAAAGAACTCTTCTATCTGCTGGCTCACTCCCCAAACGGCTACAACAGCTAGGGCTAGGCCAGACTGAAGTCAGGAGCCAGGAGCCTTCTCTGGGTCCCCTTTGGGGGTACAGAGGTCCAAGCATTCAGGCCATCTTCCTGCTGCTTCCCCAGGCAAATTAGCAGGGAGCTGGATCAGAAGTGGAGCAGCCGGGACATGAACCAGCTTTACCTGCTACACCACAGTGCCACCCCGAGACTCTGCTCTTTGAGAATGGTGGCAGGTCCCCTGGCAGGATTGCTGCAAGGCTCATGTACAAAGGGTCTGGTACTTTGTCTTTGGGGTTCCACAGCAGCATCAGTGTCGGGCACATGACCAGGTCTGATACATGAGCTGTATAACACAAGTCAGGAGGCCATGCACAGGCCACCATTCATGTTGAGAGCCGTTAGCCATCTGCTGAGCCACTGAGTCAACACCTTTGGGGTGCTTTTAAGGCCACATACTCCTGGGGACAGCTCCAGAACTATGGAAACAGAAGGTATTGAGGTGGGACCCACGTATGTGGACATTTATCAAGATGCTTAGAGGATCTGGTATGCAGCCAGATTTAAGAACTTCAGGGGCCAGCACTGTGGCATAATGGGTAAAGCCACCGCCTGGTGCCAGCATCCCATAAGGGCGTGGGTTCGAGTCCCAGCTGCTCCACTTCAGATCCCGCTCTCTGCTATGGCAGGGAAAGCAGTAGAAGATGGCCCAAGTCCTTGGACCTCTGCACCCACATGGGAGACCCGGAAGACGCTCCTGACTCCTGGTTTCAGATCAGCTTAGTTCTGGCCGTTGTGGCCATTTGGAGAGTGAACCAGCGGATAGAAGACCTCTCTCTCTCTCTCTCTCTCTCTGCCTCTCCTTCTCTCTGTGTAACTCTGACTTTCAAATAAATAAATAAATCTTTAAAAAAAAAAAAAAAGAAAAGAAAAAGAAGAAGAAGAACTTCAGACCCACATCTTGGAATTTGACTTTGTTAAGAACCCTCTTAACTTGGCTAATCCTCTGCCCGCGGCGCCGGCATCCCATTTGGGCGCCGGATTCTAGTCCCGGTTGCTCCTCTTCCAGTCCAGCTCTCTGCTGTGGCCTGGGAGTGCAGTGGAGGATGGCCCAAGTCCTTGGGCCCTGCACGAGCATGGGAGACCAGGAGAAGCACCTGGTTCCTGGCTTCTGATCAGTGCAGCACGCCGGCTGTAGTGGCCATTTGGGGAGTGAACCAATGGAAGGAAGACCTTTCTCTCTGTCTCTCTCTGTCACTGTCTATAACTCTACCTGTCAAATAAAAAAATTTAAAAAAGAAAAGAACCCTCTTCTTTCTTCTGTTCACTCACGGTTCTCAAACTTTAGTGAGAATCATGGAGACTTGTTCGTGCACAGCTGGCCTCCACCCCAGAATTTCTGATTTGTCAGGCAGGGTGAGGCCTGAGAATTTGCATGTCTAACAAGCTCCCTGGTGATACTGCTGCTGCTGTCCGGGATCATTTCACTTAAAAACCACCATGCCACATAAAAGCATATTTACACCATCAGGGTGCTTTTAAATACCTACACCTGGGTGCTAGGTAATTGTTTTTAAATAAAGACCTGCACTCCTCATAATTAGAATGCATTAGGGTGAGAAATTTCTGGTCTCCTTAAAGTGAACTCCCTGCTCTAACTCCAAAGTGCGTCCTAGGGCCAGCAACATCCTCCCACCCAGAGCTTAGGATCCTGAATCTGCATTTGGACAAGCTCCCCTGGAGACTCCTATTCATGGAGAGCATGGAAACACTGCTTGGGTTTCAGTGTGAATGTGCCTCCCGTGGGGCAGGCCTCCAGAGCGCTCTGGTTGGACAAACACAGCGACAGCATCACTCAGTGCTTCCCATTCACCAGACGGGCAGCAGCATCCGCTGAGCATGCAGGGCAGACAGAAAGGTTCCCACCGATATCACTTGACTGCCCTTTAGGTAAGTGTAGGGGCCAGGCTGTGGCATAGTGGGTGAAGCTGCTGCCTGTAGTGCCAGCATCCCATATAGGCGCCAGTTCGAGTCCTGGCTGCTCCACCTCCAATCCAGCTCTCTGCTAATGTACCTGAGAAAGCAGTGGAAGATGGTCCAAGCCCTTGGACCTGGACCCCTGCATGTACGTGGGAGACCCAGAAGAAGCTCCTGGCTCCCGACTTTGGATCTGCCCAGCCCCAGCTGTTGCAGCCATTTAGGGAGTGAACCAACAGATGGAAGATAGCTCTCTCTCTCTCTCTGCCTCTACCTCTCTGTAACTTTGCCCTTCAAGCAAATAAATAGATCTTAAAAAAAAAAAGTAAGTGTAGGAGCTAAGATCGACTGTGTGTGGGCACCCGTGTGTGATGAGCAAGGAACCCTCAGCAGTGAATCCCAGAATCTGAGAGAAGAGGATCCTAAACCAGAACAGAATCCCCTTGTCCTGGACAGGGGTTGCCACTGCTACAGGGGAAGCAGGCAGGAAGATTAGGAGGAATAAGTGAACTGAGTGAGTCTCTCATGATTTCTGCACAGAGCAACCCTGCAATGTAACTCCACCCCCTTACGTGTCAGTCCAATGCACCCATCTTCCCACGATACACCTGTGTCTTCTCAGGGACCAGGAAGGAGGAAACAATATTAAGGCCACATGGAAGTTAAAAGGCACGTGGAGGCACCATGAAATTCTCAGGAAGCCTCACACACGCTAGACTCTGCCCAAACTCCACCCCGTTTATATATCCGATTAAGGTAACACCCCTGCCAATAAAAGGGATTGTTACACATGGAAGTGGCCTTTTTGTCCATTTGGCCTCTTGCCCATGCTGTTGATCCTTCTCCAGCCTCCTCCCATGCATTTTCCTATTAGGCAATTCTCTGGCCCACTTAGGAGGGTATCCCCCCGCCCAGGCTTGGCTATGCGCATATGGGAATGCATATTCACTCTCTCACTTCAAGTAAATCCTTTCACTTGTACACTGTATTTACTGCCTCTGCTTTTAATTCTCATCTCTGAGGGGACAAGAACTTTGAATAAAAACTGAAATACATATTTCCATAACACCACCGGTGTGTACTGATGCATGCGGATGATACAGTTTATGTTCCAAAACGAAGACTCAGCCATTTGGCCCTCTGCAGATTGTAAACTACATGGGCTGGGGCTGACATGTGGTGGAGCAGGTAGAGCTGTCACCTGCAGCCCTGGCATCCCATATGGGTGCTTGTCGAGTCCCAGCTGCTCCACTTCCAATCCAGCTCCCTGCTAATGTACCTGGAAAAGCAACAGAGGATGGCCCAAGTGCTTGGGCCCCTACACCAATGCGGGAGACCTGGAAGTAGTTCCTGCCTCCTGGCTTCTGTCTGGCCCAGCTCCTGACATTGCTGCCATTTGGGGAGTAAACCAGCAGATGGAAGATCTCTCTCTCTTCCTCTCTCTCTCTCTCTCTCTTTGTCGCTCCCAATTTCTGTCTATAGTTCTGCTTTTCAAAAAAAAAAATTACCTGGGCTAGAAGGATCTTGACTGTCTAATACTATCAAGTATTAGGCTCAGAGCACTAAAGCTAAATAGGATCATTTTGGCAAAAAAAAATTTTTTTTTGAAAGATTGTTAATATCAAGTATTCCCTAGGGTATAGAGAATAAAGCCCTCACATCCTATTTTTGAAATTATCAACTGGAATACAACTTTTGGGAGGCAATTTGGAAAAAAAATCTCTCCAAATTTTATTATTTATTTAAAAGGCATAGCAACAGAGAGAGAGAGAGAATGAGACAGGGAGAGACAGAGAGAGAGAGAAAGAGAGAGAGAGAGAGAGAATGAGACAGGGAGAGACAGACAGAGAGACAGAGAGATCTTGCACCCACTGAATACTTCATTTTTGTCTTTTGGCCCCTGTGTGTGTGTGTGTGTGTGTTCCCAAGATTAAAAAAGTATACCATGCTCTATAGAAAGCAACATTTGCTCCTATAATTCCGTGCATCTGGGGTTATAGAAATGTCACTGTCCCTGCCCCATGTCTTCACATGACCATTCTCACATCACAACAATAAGTCTTCCCAATGGGGACCTTCTGGAAAAACAAGCTATTTCCTTGACTCATGTTTCCTTCATTTTGTAGCATGCACCAGCAATCTATCCAAGATCTATATACTAGGGAGAAAGGAGGGCATCCCCCAGCAAGCCCACAGTTGTTGACAGCCATAAGATCAGAGATAAGCACAAAGGGGTAGGTCAACACACTGGCAAAAAATCCTGTGACAGCTTGGGAATAACTCTTCATTTCATTCATGGTGGACACCCCACTGTCCAGCGCCAAGTGTTGGCGAGGTAGGCCAATGAGTTTCAGAGCCACAAGGAAACCATGTCAGCCAGGAAGTGAGGAATAAAGACCCGCAGAAAACCCTAGGATGGCTTCTTCCCGATAGATGGTTACTATGGAGTCACAAAGTCTGCAGTACTTGGATTCTCTGCCAATGAGTTGCTCCGTAGATCTCAGTGTGGCCACGGGGAAGGGGTGTGTGATGGGGGCGGCAGTGGATCGAGCAATCACCTCTCACGCTGTCTCTGACAACCTGGTCAAAGGAAGTTGGGACTTGTTTCTGTGCATTTCCAGGTCCCAACTCCCCAACCTTGTCACTCTCCTGGTAATGCTGTGAAACTTCACCATGGACTACAGTTCCAAGGACCCCTGAAACAGTCTTGGAGTTAAGCCTGTGAACAACCCACGCTTCCCATCCATGCTGGCAATGTGCTGAGCGTAACAAAAGAAACCAGGAAGCTGACATACTTGCTGCCCAAAAATATTGCCTCCTATTGTTGGAGGGAGAGGCTCATACCCAACCTGGATGAGCACCTTTACGTACATGAGCAGCTGGGACAGGGTGGTGAGACTGGAGCCCAGGGGTGCACCTGACTGGCCATCCGCCATGATGGTACCTGCAGATGGACCTTGGCCCCTGTTCTTTAATATTGCCTTTTATTAAGTACATGATTTAAGAAAATTCCAGATTCCTTTTTAATATATTGGTGCTAAACCAAGTCACCCTAATTTTGTGCCTAATCAACAATTTTTTAAATGTAAAATATGTTTACGTTTAATTTTGTTAAATTTTCTTACAGGTTTTAGTCAACATTTCAGTCTATTTCTATTTCCCTCTCTGTCTGTAACTTTACCTTTTAAATAAATAGATCTTTTTAAAAAATAAAAAAAGAATAGAATAGAATGTGTGGTTAAGCACACTAGCCTTGGAGTTAATAGGAATTAAATCCTAATTCTGCCACAACTAGCTATTTTATTTTTTAAGATTTATTTATTTACTTGAGAGGCAGAGTTACAGAAAGAAAGAGGGAGAAACAGATAGAGAAAGAGGGTCCTTATCTGCTGGTTCACTCCCCAAATGCCACAATGGCTGGAGTTGGGCCGATCTGAAGCCAGGAAACAGGAAGTTCTAACATGTCTCCAATGCAAGATGAGAGGTCCTAGCACCTGGGCTACCTCTGGTGCTTTCCCAAGCCATTAACAGAGAGCTGGATCAGAAGTGGAGCACTGGGACTCGAACCGGCACCCACACAGGATGCCAGCACCTCAGGCAGAGGCCTAGCCCACTACACCACAGCACTGGCCCCAAAATTAGCTGCTTAATATCAGAAATATTCCCCAATCTCTTTATGCCTCAGTTTTGCCTCCTAAACATGGCCAAAATAATGCCTAGTCTCATCAAGTCATTGTAGATTGAGATTAGGTATCAGGCAACTTCGCTCACAGCAAGCAGTTAATCAGTGTGATTCCATCACCGTAAGTATTATGAAAAATTACAGCTGTCATGGTGTAATAAAAGGCAGTGGGGGCAGGCACTGTGGCACCGCAGCTAAATCCGCTGCTTGGGGTGCTGGCGTCACCTATCAGAGTCCTGCCTCCTCCTCTGCTTCTGACCCAGCTCCCTGCGGATGCACCTGGGAGGTAGCAGATGATGACTCTAGTATTACATCTCCACCACCCACATGGAGACAGATTGAGCTCCTGGCTCCTGGCTTCGTCCTGACCCAGCCCTGACTGTTGTGGGCATTTGGGGAGTGAACCAGTGGATAAGATCTCTCTCCTTCTCTGTCTGTCTCTCTCTGCAACTCTGCCTTTCAAGTGAATAAATATTTTTAAAGGCAATGGGTTTGGCAAGATACATCTATGTTTCAACCATAACCCTATTGTACCTGTGTATGTCATTCTCTTGATAGAGAGACAGAAAGATGATGAGGATAGAGGATAGGTATAGTCAGAATATATAGGATAAAATATAGGGTATACAGAGGGTATATAGGACTGTCTATAACCTATATGCAGGGCGTAATAGGCTATATAAGATAATAAACATGAAAGAGA
This sequence comes from Lepus europaeus, assembly GCF_033115175.1. Taxonomy (NCBI): domain Eukaryota; kingdom Metazoa; phylum Chordata; class Mammalia; order Lagomorpha; family Leporidae; genus Lepus; species Lepus europaeus. The sequence goes on along the minus strand of NC_084830.1, from coordinate 76,685,218 downwards.
GATATACTCAGATACACAGAATAATAAAGATATGACCTTCCTGTAATGGGCTCTTGGGTGTGGAGCATTGCCCATACCCTGTCTAGGTACCTGAAGGGTTGTACAAGGAGATGCTAAGCACACGACTCTAGAAATGTCAGCCTTGTCATGCATTGGCATGAGGCAAAAACACTCTGAAGACAGAGTTCCTTTGTTTAAAATAGAAAGTTAAAAGGAAGCCAAGCTAACACATGACAAATGACTGATTATCCAGTTCTCCTAGACAGGGGGAAAAAAAAAAAAAAAGCCCCTTCGCTTCTGCAACGAGAAGAGGAATTGTCGGTACCCAAATCCCCGTCTCCTGTTCTCCTGTTTGGTAAAATTCTCCAGCCAAGCCTGGCACGGACTGAGTAGTAGGCGATTTCACTCCACCGTCCGTTCACAAAAGACTTCCAAATTCACTGCGGCAGACAGCGCAAGATAAAAATGTTAAATACATCCTCCCTGGGAGGAGACTGAAGCCTCCACGCTCAATCGAAGGTTTGCAATAATAGGATTCATAAAAAAAAAAAAAAAGGACAGATGGGATTAGAAAATGTTGCAGTGAAGACGGTGGAATGAGATGAGCTCACAGCACCAGGCTGTCTTTTGTGGACCTGCACAATGATCCCCGAGCCAGACTGGATTAGCGACGCTCGAGACTAGGGGTCTGGAGAGCGGAGTCCGTACCCGGGCACTTTGGGGAGAACAGGCTGAGACGATGCATCAGATCTACAGCTGCAGCGATGAGAACATCGAAGTGTTCACCACCGTGATCCCTTCCAAGGGTGAGTACGGTTGCCCTTGACCGCTTCCCTCAGCGTGGCCTCTCGCGCAGGAGGGCTTGGACAATCCATCACGTGCTGCTTTACTCCCTACGCTCCAGCCTCGGGTTTCTGGCTTTTCCCAGTTTTAATTTTCATTCCCTGTTGATTTTTTTTTTTTTTTTTTTTTTCTGGAAAGGAGGCACAAGGATTGAGAAACAATCCATCAAGGGGAAAGCGAGGGCAGTTAAACACTCCCTGCCTCACTCTTCAATCGGTACCCAGCAGGCAGAGTGAAGCCATTGCTAGGGAGACCGAGGAAAACAGCCTCCCCGGGGCCGCCAGGCAGAGTTCATTTTCTCCACTGAGCAAGTGGGGGCCTGCTGGCTCCGACACTTGAGTTGCCACCGAGCCGTGAAATGTGAGCAGTCATCCTCCCAGGAGTGGCCTTGAAGTCCCGTGGAGCAGGCGGGGCACCCTGAGCTCTGGCTGACTTCTCACAACCCCAGGGCTGCCCTGCCTAACTTAACCTGGAACTTTATGAGCCCTTGTGAGCTGGTTCGATCCTGGGGAAGGGCTGGGTGGGAGGCTCAGTCGCCTCCCAGTGTCCCCGCTCCTGGCCAGTCCCCTTGCCCCTCAAAGCATAGCCCTCTCTCCTGCTGCCTCTGTTCTCGCCCTGCAGCCCCTGTCTCGCCAGGACAGCCTGTGACTCCGGCTTGGCTCTGCTCCCATTGTCAGACTGGAATGAAGTGGGCTGGATGTTTTTGCTGCTGTTGCGACTCCACATTCAAACAATTCCTTTCTTCCTCTGGTGTCAGCCGCCGACAGGGCCACTGCTTGGAGGGGGCGGGGCGGGGGCGTGGGGGAAGAGATACAGGCTGGCCACAAAGAAGCAGCCAGCAGAACATAAACCAAGCTTTAGACATCTACTGCCAGACAGAGACAGAGAGAGGAGGACAAGGCAGCAGTTTGCCCCAAGCGCAGGATTCTCTCGGGAGACTCTGGAAGTCAGAGGCGCCGCTTTGGGGTCAGTAGCCCAGGGGAACTCAGCGTGGTGCTGCTCCCAGGGGCACGGTGCTAAGAGGGCAGAGCTGATGGCAAGTGCGTCCTCCACACCGGGCAGCAGGAGCGAGCTAGACTGACGTGTGTGGGTGTGGACACAGAGCTGAAAGCGTGATGTTGAGTGAGAACAAAACCAGGCTGAAGACTCCTATCTGTATGATAGCATTTCTGGAAACTCAGAAATGTAGAACAATGTTATCATCCGTGCCTTCTGCATCTGTATCTGGAGACAAGTAGTGATCTCAGGAGCCCTGGGGGAGGGAGGGACCGAGAATTAGGGACAGCAGAAGGGGCACCTAACCGTTACTTCTGGTTTTGTATATCTTTTCCACACTAATAAAACAAAGTGGAGCAAAGATGAAGATATTAAACATGCCTATTTTCTATACTTTTTTTCTGCTTCACAAACTGACCAAGAGATTGCTGCTATTTCTACACTGTGCAATCTTGGGCAAGTTACTTAACCTCTCTGGTCCTGAATTGCCTGTTCTGTAAAAGAGAAAAACAGAATTTACCTCCTGGGATTATTATAGGAAAGAAATGAGCTAATCTATATAAACCTTCTGGATAGGTAGTAAGCACAATTAAAGGCTTCATTTAGAAAGTTTTCTATTTTTATTCTGTATTAAAAGCAATGAATATGTCCAGAGCCAGATCAGTATTTAATCCTTTGTTCCCTTCTGGGCATTTTCATTCGCGGCCCCCTGCTGGTATCAAACCAAGCGGTCACCTCACTGCTCAGGAGGGTTCTCTAGAAAACCAGTTTCTGCGGTCTTCCATTGGATCAGGAAGCGATGAAACCCGCCTCTGCCTACTCCTTGCTTTGTCCCTGCCTTCTCAGAGCCTTCAAGCCGACAGCTCTCTGTGTGCTAGCAGGTCTCAAGTCACTGCTCACGGGAGAATCCGCACATCCCCTTAATGTAGATGTGTAACTGGCTTGACTCTGTCCAACAAGGGGTCCAGCCCTCCCAAAGGCCACATTTAGCCATGTTTATCAACGTGCGATGGCCAAAGCTTTCTGAGCATGAGCTCAGCAGCCTGGGCTGTGTGTCCCAGTGGTCAAGAGCGTGGACCTTGTTCCGTCATCTGTTGAGTGACTCCTGGACTCTTACAGTGGAGTTAATGAAGAGCATCTACCTCACGGAGTGGTTGTAAAAATGAAAGAGATAAAGATAAGCCGTCACTTACGAAGGTTCTACCTGCGCTGCTATCACTTTATTGTTGAAGGATATTCCTCTCCCCAACACACATGTCCCAGGTTCAGGAAAAAAAAAAAAAAGTTTGTGGAAAATGTATGGGTGTTTAGCATAACTTTTAAGGTACTACTTGGGAGATCTTCATCCCATATCAGAGTGCCTGGGTTCAAGTCCTGGCTCTGCTTCTGATTCCAGCTTCCTGCTGATGCACACCTTGGGAGGCAGCAGCTGCTGGCTCAAGTAGTTGGGTCCTGCCACCCATATGGGAGACTCAGACTGAGTGCCTGGTTTCTATCTTCAGCTGGCCAAGTTCTGGCCTTTGCCAGCATTTGAAGAGAGAACCTATGGATGAGAAATTCTCTTTCTCTCTCTCTGCCTTTCAGATAAAATAAAGAAAGAAAGAAATTTTTAAGTTCATGAAAAATGGAATTAAAGGATGTTGATTTTTATTGCAAAAAATCTGAAATCCTTGCAATTTTTCATAATGCACATTTTCTATGAATTTTTTGAAGACTCCTTGTGTCTGCATATTTTTAATGGAGCCATCTTAATATTTGACAAAAATCTCAATATTTAACAAATATTATAGTGTTTTTTAAGTATGTTAAAAGCACAGGACATAGATCAAGTCTGTAACAGATTAATATATGTGTATTGTTAGTTCCTAGAGATAAAGGGAGCCCTTTAAGAAAAAGATTTTATGCACACAATTCACAGTAAAAGAAACAAAAGAAAAGCTGTGGTTTTTCTAAGAAGTAAGAGAAGTTACTTCCTGAATGGTACCACAGTATTTAAAACAATTATTTTGAGAATAAGCAACAGTTGGGGGGAAGAAAGGAAAGACAAAGCAGCAGGAAGAAGTGGGAAAGTTCCAGAAAGAGAAATCCTAAGGGAAAGCTCCAGTCTCTGCACATTATAACCTGTTCCTTCCAATTGCCCTCATTTTCCATATCCTTTCTTTTATTTTTTATTTTTTAAGGTTTTTTCTAAAGGTTTACTTATTATTATTTGAAAGGCAGAGTTACAGAGAGGCAGAGAGAGAAAAAAAAAGAGAGAGAGGTCTTCCATCCACTGGTTCACTCCCCAGATGGCCACAATGGCCAGAGCTGGGCTGATCCGAAGCCAGGAGATTCTTCTGGTTCTCCTACGCAGGTGCAGGGGCCCAAGGACGTGGGCCATCTTCTACTGCTTTCCCAGGCGAAAGCAGAGAGCAAGATCGGAAATAGAGCAGCCAGGATTCAAACCAGCACCTGTATGGAATGCTGGCAGGTAGTGGCTTTACCCACTACACCACAGCGCCAGCCCCCAACAGCCTTCATCTTACAGAGTAAGAGGGACATCACCAAAACCACCACTAATTCCCAGGAATTTACTGTTTTGTCAGGTGCTGAGCCAAGGGTTTTAGACAGATTAGTTCATTTAATCCTAGACATGGCCTTCTGAGGCAGGTGCTATTATGATCCCAGTCTTACAGATGAGGAAAGTAAGGCTTAGCGGGGTGAGTCATTTACAAGTCCCAGTGGTCAAGGTGGTACTGGGGCCTTGGATATTAACGAGCACATTGTACTCCAGGCTCCACAGCTGTGGGAAAATTACAAGGACAACCTCTCCTGTCACTTCACTACTGCGTGATAAGAAGTCATTTCTGTTCTAAGTAGGGCAGGGGCATGCTGGGATTTCAGTTCCAGATCCAGGTAGATTATCCCAGCAGCATTGTGGGAACTGGATGTCCAGGGTCTCCTTTTAAACAAAATCCATGCCTTTTCCCAACAAAGTACTATAATATTTTCTTGGCTAATTGATTTATTTAAATTTGTGGTGAGATACATGAAACATGGAATTTGCCACTTTAACCAGTTAGTACATGTAGTGTTGTTCAACCATTACCACCATTCCAGAACACTTTCATTATCCTCAACTGAACTCCGTACCCATTAAACAGTAACTCCCCGATCCCCCATGCTCCCAGCCCCTGGGTAACCACCATTTTAGTTTCTACCTTTGCAAATTTGACTAGGTGTTCCATGTTAAGTGCAATCATACAATACTTACCCTTTTGTGTCACTTAGTTCACTTAGCACAATCTCAAGGGTCATCCACATGTTGCATGTATCAGAATTTCATGCCTTGTCAAGGCTGAGTAATATTCCATTGTGTGGACATACCGCACTGTGTTTACCCATTAGCCTGTTGGGTTGTTTTCAACTTTCAGACTTTGTGAATCATCCCGTTATGAAGTTGGGCGTACTCAACCAAGTAGCACCTTACATTGCTATGGAACCCTGCCTCTTCTTCCCACCCACTCTTCTACGATCCCCCCTGCCCCGTCTGCTCCCCATCCAAATCTTTAGTGTCATTACTGCAGCTGTGTTGGTCCCATGAACATCCTCTAAAAACATTTCTTTATCTCTCTTTGCAGTGTCCAGTCCAGCCAGGAGAAGAGTCAAAAGCTCTCAACACCTCTTGACCAAGAATGTAAGGAAACTTTAGTTTTGATCCATTTAATTGACTTTCATAAAGATCAGTGTTGGCTTCTTCACTCTCTCTCCCCTGCTCTCAGTGACCGGAAGGGTTTTCTGTGTCCTTCACTTACCCAAAATAATAGACAAATGTCAACCAGGCGCCAAAACAGCCTGAATCAAAACCTCTGGTCTGTCATTTTCCCCAGAGACAATAAACATCCTTTCATATAGACTTTTTGTTGCTGCTGTTTAAACAGACTATGATGTGATAGAGCCTCCCTGAGCCAGGTGTTTTATTGTTGGCATTTGGAATGTTCCATTCTTTCACAATTACTCTATCACTATTGCTAATTAGCATAGCAATGAGTTAAGTTGTTCTCCTTTGGACTAGATTGTTGGTGTCTATGCCTCAAAGCAGAATTAACAGGTAAAAAGATAAGAATAGTTTACCCACTCATCCATCAAATATTTCCATTCCTACCATGTAAGAGACCCTGTTCTAAATAAGAATATCTGTGATTCCAGAATTTGGCGCAAAGTGAACATTCAATAAGCATTAAACAAAGTGAAAAATGTCCAGGTCCAAATCTATATTATGTGTTATTGTCTGATGATACACTATCTTGAAATTTGCTCCTTTCATTTAACTGTAGATCTCAAACATCTTTTCATGCCAATTAATACATATAAATCCACTCCATTCTTTATAGTGGCTGAATAGTATGCCATTGCATGAATGTACTAGAGTTCCTTTAGCCAAACCAAAACCAAAGTAGTTTAGATTTATTATTTAACCAAATCATCAATAAATGGAGTTTCCCATTTTTCTATGAAAACAATTCTACAAGAAATATTCTTTTATGTTCTTACGCAAAATGTCTTTGAGAACAAATTAATAGAAATAAAAATGCTGAGTCAGAGGATATGAACTTTGAAACAATTTTATAAACATTGCCAAGTGCCCAGCAACTACACTTTAAACTACCTTTTCCAGAATAGCTAAGACGATCAGTTCTGTCTTATGGCTAAGATCAAGTGCAGAATAGCTAAGACAGTACTATGTGAAGGTACTTCAAAAAGTTCATAGGAAAATGGAACTAAGAGATCAGCTTATTTTGGTGGAAAAGATTTGAAATCCACCCATAATTTCATCATAATATGTATTTCTATGAACTTTTTGAAGATACCTTATCCTTAAGGCATCAGTATTATTACTCTGACCAGATGAGAGGTGGAAATATTTTAATTTGCATTTCTCAAATTATTAATGTGATTCTTCATCTTTTCATTATTTATGGATCATTTTGACATTTCCTCCCACCATCAACTTCTTATTCATGCTTATTTTTCTGTCACGTATATGCTTTTTCATAAGCTCTTTCAAGAACGTTTTATACATTAACAAAGAGAAGGGCTTTTAATGGATGGAAAATCTGGTCATAAGATAGAACTTCTGATCTATCTCTAGTTCCTGAAAACTTAAGCCCAAAGTCTAGAAGCAACATGTTTCAAGTTTTCAAGGCCCAGTAGATGAGATGGTGTCACATTGAAAAGCAAAGGAGGAAGGAAGACCTTTCTCTCTGTCTCTCTCTCACTAACTCTGCATGACAAAGAAAAAAAAGCAAAGGAGCTGTTTGTAGGTAATTCAGAGTACATCTTCCCAACTTTTCAGTCAAGAAGCTGGACTCCATTCTTCAAATCCTGAAGCTCCCTTCAGGTGGGACAGTTCAGGAGTGAGTTTTGGAGGGCAGAGCAAGAGAGAGAAAGGGAGAGAGACCTTCCATCAGCTGGTTCATCCCCCAGATGCCTGCAACAGCCCCAGTCAGGCCAGGCTGAAGCCAAGAGCCAAGAACTCTCCCAGTCTCCCACATTGGGACACGGACCCAACTACTTGAGTCAGCCTCTGCTGTCTCCCAGTGTGTGCATTAGCAGGATGCTGGAATGGAAACACAGATGCTTCCAGCCTGTTGAAGTCGCCTCTGACCAACAGAGAGGTGGTCTTCCATCCTCTGGTTCACTCCCCAAATGGCCACAGTCAGACTGATTCAAAGCCAGGAGCTTCTTCCAGGTCTCCCAAGTGGGTGCAAGGGCCTAAGCACTTGGGCCATCTTCCACTGCTTTCCCAGGCCATTAGCCAGGATCTGGCTCAGAAGTGGAGCAGCTGGGATTTGAACCAGCCCCAATATGGGGCTTAGCCTACTACACCACAAGTGCAGGCCCCCTCTGCATTTCTGATTTCCCCTGATAGTTGGCCTTATCATTCTGCTTGTAAAGTCCAGCCCAGCCACACAGATACTTTCTCATTAGAAGAGATGTGTGAGCTCTTAGTCCACCTGCCCCTCTTACAGTTGAAGAAAAAGAGGAAAGAGCTGTCTCTGGTCTCTTGTCTCTTCAACCAACCTTTTGAGCTCCTTTATGTCTTCTCTAAATTGGTGGTCAGAAAGTGATTGTGATCAGTTATCTTGCCTAGGCAATACTTCTCTATTTATGACTGGATCAATATTTACAACTTTCCTCTGCCCCAAACTCTTATTTAAATTTCTTTTCCACCCCTTGGGCTACCATGTGGACAGATGTCAGATTTCTTCTGCCACAAGTCTCTGTTCCTCTCCGATGGTTAGTGCCAGGGTTTGACTTCCTCTGTGATCCCTCTGGAGTTGCATTTCCTTCTGAACCCAGGACACATCCACATCCTGTCCCCTTGCTACAGTCGCTCCAGTTTCTGTTTCCTTTTTGATTCTTAGGCAGGCTTGCGGTGATCATCCTGATGCTCCCCGACCCTGACATCGTAGGGGTAGCTCAACAGAATAAGCTCATGCCAAGATGCAGGTCAGGTCAGCCTTTCAGCAGATCGGAGCCACTTCCAGCTGACGCACAGTTAGCCTGGCTGGCAGCAGGAAAGACGGAGACATCACATTGCCAATGTCACACTCTCTCCAGATTTCAAGCTTGTGGGGGAGGGATGTGTGTGGTGATCTCCTGGTTTTTTGAAGTGCACTGAGTAATCGGTCGCACTTGAACAGTCTGATGGAAATACAGGCATCCCTGTGAGTTCCGCAAATATAGGGTTCAGGAGGCAGGAAGCAATGGTTCCCAACTTGGCCCTGGCCCTTGACTTAAACTCACAGCCCTTCTCGGCTTCAGTTTCCCTATGTGTGAAGTTAGGGAGTTGGTCCAGAACATTTCTGTGGATCCCTTCAGTCCTAAACCATAATGATTCTCTACGATGTGGGTCTTTGCTGTCTTTCTAACTCCCGACCAGCCTTCTAAGCTGGCGAACGAACAAGCATGTATGTCAGCCGATGAACCCCGGGGCTTGTGTGTGAGCCAGGTCTTCTCATTCTCTCCCTGACCTCTCTGATACCACCAGAGGAGCAAGGATTTATTGTTACAAAGGCTGTTGCTCCAGTGCCTTCCCCTATTTCAAGCAGGCAATTGCAGGAAAATTCCAGCATTAAAACCCTTCTGTCTTTCCCCCTTCTCACCAACATCTCTCAACCTCCGACCCCACGCCAGATCTCCAGTGTTGCCTTATACTCAGTGTTAAAGGGCCTGCTGTTAGGCCAGCCCAGACGGTGTCCTAAAGACCAGACAGCAGGGCAGGCTGCCAGGAGCCTCTCAGGTCACGGTCATCCTTTCAGCTCTGTGCCCTGTAAGCTGAGCATGCTGCCCTGGCGCCATCTCAAAGCTCTCCTTATGGTGGAAACCAAGAATCCAGCACCAGGCCCAGCTGAGAAACGGGAGCTTTCTGAGCCAGATCTCTTCCCTCTTTCCTTCCCTGCCAGCGGGCATCCTTTGAGGGGCTGGAGGTCATGTGAAGAGATGCTCGGTTCTGAGTCACCACCTGGAGAGTACCCCGTCTCACCTCCGCCCCCAGGAAACCTCCTCCATCCACCCATGGGCTGCTGGCTGAGCAGCCGGTGCCTCTCTGCTGCCTCCCATCCCATGGTGCCGAGAAGGGGTTGGGGAGGTGGTGTTTCCAGTTTCTGAAAGGGAGCAGATGCCTTGCTCAGGAAGTGCTGGAGGGTGGTAGGGTCTCCCCATGTGATTCAGTCAGCTTTTCATTACTACAATGAAATACCTGAGGCAGACTAATGGATGAAGGAAAAAGTTTTTTGCTTACAGTTCTGGAGGTTCACAGGCCAAGGTCAGGAGCCCTGTTTGCCCGGACTTTGTGCTTGCTGGCAGAGTCCTAGCGTGGCTCAGAGCACCCCATAGTGAAAGACGGGGTGCATATGTGTCTGTCCATGTCTATGGTCTCTTTTAAGGCCACCAAGATTTAATCATGGGGACTTTACCCTAATGACCCTTACCCTCAAACGCAAATACAGAATAATTGTATCTTCACCCTTTTAGTGCGATTAATCAAAACTTTTGGGGCTCAAACCTCTGAATTCAGGAGGCAGGGGGGACAGGTTGTAATCAGATATTCAAACCATAGCACCATGGTCTACCTCTCAGGTTTTCACTTCCTGCCTTTTTTCCCTTTCCACAAAGTGAGTGTGAAAACACCACACCAGGGTTCACTCCTCCTCTCAGATGATTAATGGGGAAAAAAGGTTAAAAAGTCAAGAATAGGTGTGAGGAAAGGTCCCCGGCAGAACCATGTGGGCATTAATTAAGAGGCTCTGGTCTGGGGCCCGTGTGTGGCATAGCAGGTAAGGCCGCCTGCAGTGCCAGCATCCTATATGGGCACCAGTTCTAATCCTGGCTGCTCCACTTCGATCCAGCTCTCTGCTATGGCCTGGGAAAGCAGCAGAAGATGGCCCAAGTCCTTGAGCCCCTGCACCCATGTGGAAGACCCGGGAAGAGGCTCCTGGCTCCTGGCTTCGGATCAGCACAGCTCCAGCTGTTGCAGCCATCTGGGGAGTGAACCGGTAGCTGGAAGACCTCCTCTCTCTTTCTCTCTCTCTCTCTCTCTCCAGCTTTGCTTTTCAAATACATTAATTAATTAAATATAAAAACAGAGGCTCAGGTCCCTCCTGTTGAATCCTGCATATTCATATTCCTGGGGCCCCCGCTGGCACACAATACATGTGTCCAGTGTCCTGGGCGACCTCGTGGCAGAGAACAGTGCTGAGGAAGGACAGAGAGCAGGGGGGACAGCTTGTGTGGGGGACAAGCACAGACCACCCATCGCTGCATACCATAAGCTGCCCTCAGCCTGCCTCATAGGCTTGCTGGAAACCCCACAAAATTGCCACCTTTTGCAGTGCCCAGAGAGATTTTTTTTTCCCAGTCCCAGTAGTGAATCCTAAATGCTTCTGCTGTCATCAATCAGCTTTTTTCAAAGGCATAGAATAAATGAGATTGGATCCCAAAAACAGGTCTAGGGAGAGCTGATTTCCTAACCCCATGTAAGATGAAATTTGAGATATATTAATTTTCTTTTTTTTAAAGATTTATTTATTTATTTGAAAGTCAGAGTTACACAGAGAGAGGAGAGGGAGAGAGAGAGAGAGAGAGAGAGAGAGATCTTCGATCCAATGGTTCACTCCCAAGTTGGCTGCAACAGCTGGAGCTGCGCCGATCCAAAGCCAGGATCCCGGAGCTTCCTCCAGGTCTCCCACGCGGGTGCAGGGACCCAAGGACTTGGGCCATCTTCTACTCTTTCCAGCAGAGAGCTGGATCGGAAGTAGAGCAGCTGGGTCTTGAACCGGCGCCCATGTGGGATCCCGGCACGGTACTGCAGTCCAGGGCATTAAACCGCTGAGGCATAGCGCCGGCCCCGAGATATATTAATTTTCCAAGCAAAGGACTAAACTGAAGCCAAGAGTGACAGCTTCTCTTATTTTCCTCCATGGGAGACATAAACATTTGGCCTTCAGAAGGCTTATGACTGCTCTCAGCTGCTCTGGAGGACTATGCAGTGTGAAGAGAGAAAGGTGCCTGGAGACAGCTCCACTCTGACCGCCATTCATGGTGCCCCATCCAGCCAGTGCGAGCAGAAACGCCCCTTCCCACATAACCACCAAGTGCCCAAGTGGGCCTAGAACTTAGGTCTGCCTGACCCCAGTTGGAGTTACCTTCTTCACCGACAACCTGATGAAAGAGGGGGAAACATTATTTTAATTTGTGTTTAATTAATTACTGTCATTCAGCATCTTTTCATTTGTATTTCTGCTGTCAATCGCCAGATTTTTTGCCCAATTTTTCTATTAATTTTTTTCAGCTTTTTTTTTAAAGATTTATTTATTTATTTGAAAGAAAGAGTTACAGAGAGAAACAAAGGGAGAGACAGAGCAAACGAAAGAGAGAAATTTTCTATACACTGGTTCACTCCCCAAATGGCCACAATAATGTGAGCTGGGCTGATCCAAAGCCAGGAGCCAGGAGGTTCTTCTGCATCTCCCACATGGATGGAGGGGCCCAAGTACTTGGGCCATCTTCCACTGCTTTCCCAGGCACATTAGCAGGGAGCTGGATTGGAAGTGGAGCAGCTAGGACTCAAACCAGCACCCATATGGGATGCCCGTGCCACTTTACCTGCCATGCCACAGTGCTGGCCCCAGTTTTTTTCAGCTTTATGGATTTAGCATTTTGTGCAGATAGGTAAAAGTCATTGTAGGTAACAAACACTATATTGCGCTATATTCAATTCTAGTGTTTGCTGTGGTCGCTGTTTATCACTTAATTTTTTTTATTTATTGCTTTTGAGAACCAGAGCAAGTTCCCATCTGCTAGTTCACTCTCCAAATGCCCACAGTGGCCTGGCCAGGAGCCAGGAACATAATCCAGGTCTCCCACATGGGCGGCAGGAACCCAATTACTTGAGCCATCACCACTGCTTGCCAGAGTCTACACAAAAAGCAAATTAGAACCAGATCTGTTGCCAGGAACCAAAGTCAGGCAGTCCAATATGGGACACAGGTATCTCAACGGCTCGGCCAAACACCCACTCCCTGGTTGTTGTTTAACAGGCAGCTTTGATCTGTCTGGTACTCATTCCAGAGAATGTGGACAGGGACCTATTTCCCCCAGTGACCTGATTTTTATCTCAACAATATTTATTAAAGATCCAATTTTTCTCCAGAGACGAAATATCATTAAAAAAAAATGTTCTTTATTTGAGAGGCAGAGTTACATAGACAGAGAGAGGGAGAAAAAGAGAGAGCGGCCTTCCATCCACTGGTTCACTCCCCAAATGGCCTCAATGGCCAAAGATGGGCCGATCCAAAGCCAGGAGCCAGGAGTTTTTACCAGGTCTCCCATACAAATGCAGGGCCCAAAGACTTGGGCCATCTTCCACTGCTTTCCCAGGCCATAGCAGAGAGCTGGATTGGAAGAGGAGCAGCCGGGACTCAAACCAGCAGCCATAAGGCACCACAGGTAGAAGCTTAGCCTACTATGCCACAGCGCCGGGCCTCATGCTGTTTTTTTTAAAAACATCCATTTTTGGGCCGGCGCCACGGCTCAATAGGCTAATCCTCCACCTGCGGCGCCGGCACACCAGGTTTGGGGACTAGATTCTGTCCCGGTTGCCCCTCTTCCAGGCCAGCTCTCTGCTGTGGCCCGAGAGTGCAGTGAGGATGGCCCAAATGCTTGGGCCCTGCACCCGCATGGGAGACCAGGAGAAGCACCTGGCTCCTTCCTTCGGATCAGTGCAGTGCACCAGCCACAGCGGCCATTGGAGGGTGAACCAACGGCAAAAAGGAAGACCTTTCTCTCTGTCTCTCTCTCTCACTGTCCACTCTGCCTGTCAAAAAAAAAAAAATCCATTTTTGTTTCAGCATCCCCCAAAAGCAATGCCATGTAGACAACTGAACAGGGTCCGTCAAAGGCTAGGCTGCAAGGGCTGAGACAGGGTCTGCCTTACTTGGCGACAGACAGGAAGCCCTGGGTTGGGCACGGAACGTGGTCTGCCGGACAGCTGCAGAAGCACGAAGCAGGCGGATGGGCAGATGCAAACTTCCATGAGGCGGTCGGGTAATGGGCTTGAGGACATTCAGAAAGAAGGACCCAGTGTCCTCATCGTGAATACAATATCCAGGATCTAAGCCCAACTGCCAGGATTCCCTTCAGGCTGCTCTCGTCTGTCCAAGCTTCTGACAGAAATCATTTCAGTGATGTGCTGGAGACCAGTTCTCTCTCAGTACCCTCAGGGGTTTGGACCCAGGACTCCCTCCCGCCCTTGGATACCAAAATCCACAGATGTTCAAGTCCCTTATTTGAGGATTTTTCAAAAGTTCATGAAAACTTGGAATTAAAAGAAATTCATTTTGATGCCAAAATTTTTTGAAACCCATGCAACAGAGTACAAAATGGAGAACAATTTGCATATACCTACACACAACCTCCTGTATACTTTAAATCTTCTGTAGATTGCACCTAAAACTATGTTCATGGTATGGAAATACTTGTTCATCTGTATTGTTTAGAGAAGGACAAGAAAAAAAAAAAAAGCTGCACATGTTCTGGGCAGATGCAGGAGTTGTTTTTTTTTTTTTTTTCCTTGAATATGTTCAAGGCACTGCTGGTTGAATCTGAGAATATGGAAGACCACCTTTATTTTTATTACAATTTTGAGGGCCCCTTTGGTTGTACTGTACTTCCCCAAATAACTGCAGCAGGTGATCTTTGCATTAAGCACCTGTTCCAGTTTCCTGGGATTTCCTTTGGCACAATCCACGCGCTGGAAGTTCACCCCAACACAGGCACTCTGTATCCGGGAGGAAATGGGGGTCTTTAGGACTCAGGTCCGCCCCATTTTGCCAGCAGCTTCCTTCCTTGTAAAACCCGAGAATCAGATGGGCCTGCGGCTTCTGCCTGGGTCTTCCCTCCACCGGAGCATTCAAAAAGCCCCCTCCTCTGCAGGAACAAAGGTGTCATTCCCCGGGGCTTTCTTGGCAGTCTGGCGACACAGAAAACAGCTCAGCCTTTCTGGCCAGTTTTCTAGCCACGTTTTTGCAGAGCTCCTAGCGTTCCCGGGAGCGAGGAAGATGCCCCAAGTCCCATGTCAGCATAAGGCCCACCTGCAAAGCTCCAGTGCTGGGGGCCGTGGGTCCGGAAGTGCGAAGAGAGGCAGGAGCTGACCCGCCTTCCTCTGCCCGCAGGTGGTGATCGAGTCGGACCTGTACGCGCCTCGGCCCCTGGAGCTGCTGCCGCACCGCGGGGACCGCCGGGACGCAGGGGATGCACGCAGGTTTGGCCGCCTCCAGAATGCACGGCCGCCAGGGGCCCATCCCGCCAAAACCCCCTCCAGACCTGGTAGGTGAGCCCGGCCCCAGCTCCCTACAACCTCCCTGGGCGCCGTGACCCCTTCGAACCCGCTGCGCGTCCACCACAGGGCGGCAGCGGCGGCGTGTGCGTCCCGCCTAGCCTGTTTCCAGTGACCACCGGGGTCGTGGGCCTCAGACATGACGCTCTGGAGGATAGTAAGCCACTGCCCATGAAGCAAGGGAAGCTCGCCTTGTTTAACAGAAAGAGAAAGAGAGAGAGAGATTGATTTCACAGTCTCTTCATGCATGAACTGGCATCTTAAAATATCATATTAAATTTGAATGATGTAACAAGCAATAAAAATAATTCAGGGACAAATGTGTTTTGAAACTGGTAATGTTATTGTCTTATCTTAGATGCTATTTTTAAGAGCAGTTTCCACCCCAAGCAGTTAAACAGGAACCTGGCCTTAGTCCATTGAAGTCCAGGCTGCTATTTAGCCATTTTAATGGTGGTATAGGTTATTTCTGGTCTGCCCACAACCTAAAGGTGTTCATGTTGTAATTGAAAAGACACACAACAGTCTAGGTGTTCCTCTCGAAGCCTTCAGACATCAACAGTTTTGCACTAGTTTATATCAAGAACTCAAAGAAGACTTCCTCCATTCATCTTTTCCCCTAAGTTTTTTTTTTTTTTTAATCACTGAGAACCTAGTGATAGTCCTGTTCTTCTGATCCTATGTATAAGAATGCATACATTGAGCTATATTCTCCAGCTATGTGGTTACATAGAAGTCTGTGCCTGTCGGGTGAGAGCACTAGCTACACCACAATCTGCCTTGCAAATTAAGTGATAGAATTTTCTCTGTGTCTATGTATAGGTGAGTGGGCATCTGTGTGTGAAAAGGGAAAACGAGACAGACTATTTCTCTTTGCAAAATCATAAAGTGAATTTATTTATTTAAAGATTTATTATTTATTTCTTTATTTGAAGGCAGAGTGACAGAAGGGAGAAACAGAGAAAGCTTCCATCCCCTGATTCACTCCTCAAATGCTAGCAACAGCCATGGCGGGGCCAGGCTGAAACCAGGGGCCAGGAACTCCATCCAGGCCTCCCAAACAGGTGGCAGGAACTTGACTACTTGAGCTGCCTCTCAGGCACATTAACAGGAAGCTGGACCAAAATCAGAGTAGCCAGGACTTGAACCTGACATTTCAATATGCTATGTGGGTATCCCAAATAATGGCTTAGCCCACTGCACCACAACATCCAGCCCGGTAAAGAGAGTTTAGAACCATGCTTCTCAAATGTTAATGTGCCAAATCATCACTTTGTTTTTATGCAAATTCTAACTCAGTAGGACTGGACGGGCCTGAGATGTTGTATTTCCAACAAGCTCCCAGATGCTGCTGCCCCAGGGACAACAGATTACAAAGCAGCAATTTAGAGATGATCTAATGCAGTGGTTTCTCAAAGTGGGGTCCTAGGAGCAGCAGCAGAATCTGGAAATTTAGAAATGCAAATGTTGTTGTCTCAGACTGCAGAATTAGGATGCACTGATTGATCTGTGTTTTCAACAAGCACCGCAGGTGATTCTGATGTACGCTGCACGTAGAGAGCATCTGATCTACGCAGCTGTCCCTCTGCCAGTTTACATAAAAGGACACTGAAATCATAGGGACTGTTTTGACCTAGCCAAGGGCGCACTGCCTGCTGGCCTCAGAGCCAAGATTAACTCCCAAGTCTCCTGATTCCCTAGCTACTGCCTCTTTCCCCAGGGAGTCATGTCTTCCCAGCTCTCGTTTTAGGGGCTACTTTCCTTCCTTCCTAGTAGCCTGTCAGTCTTTTGTTCTGAGAGACGAGAGCAGTAAGGTATGAGATGGAGAGAGTCTGCCCAGTCACATGCATGGAGTGTGCTAGTCAGGTTTTAAAAAAAGAGATTGAGCTGGGCATTGGTTCAATTCCTTCAACTCCCTCAATCTGATGGATTCCAGAGGGGGTGGGTGGGAGTGTTTCTGAGTCAAAGCCAAACCCAAGTGCTCTCCACAGGAAAAGCCAGGCACCAACCATAGGCATCTGGTCTACCATCCTCTTATCAGAAAGCTGTAGGTGTCTGAGGGGTATAGGGCCAGTGTCTGATATCTAAGGACTTGCTATTTTTCCTTTTTTTTTTCCTTGAACCCTAGGAAGTTGACTACGACCTCCGCAGACACCAAAGCCTGCAGATGCTCAAGTCCCTTCTGTGAAATTGGCACAGTGCTTGCAAATAACCTAAGCACTTCCTCCCATATATTTAAAGTGGGCCGGCGCAGTGGTGCAGCCTGGTCCAGCCCTGGCCATTGCAGCCATCTGGGGAAAAAACTAGCGGATGGATTCTCTGTCTCACTGTCTCTCTCTCTCTCTCTCTCTGTAACTTTGCCTTTCAAATAAATAAATCTTAAAAAAAAAAAAAAGCCTACAGGATACTTATGATATGTAATCCAGTGTAAATACTATGTAAAAATTTGCTTTTCTGTACTTCTATTGTCTAGGGGAAAATTACAGAGTAGAAGGTCTACACATGTTGGGTACAGATTCAATTTTTTCCCCAAATATTTCTTTTAAAGATTTATTTATTTGAAAGGCAGAGTTACAGAGAGAGAAGGAGAAACAGAGATCTTCCATCCACTGGTTCACTCCCTAAATGGCCACAATGGCAGGAGCTGGGCTAATCCAAAGCTAGGAGCCAGGAGCTTATTCTGAGACCCCACGCCATTGCAGAGGCCCAAATACTTGGGCCATCTTCCACTGCTTTCCCAGGCACATTAGCAGGGATCTAGCATGGAAGTGGAGCAGCCGGGACTCAATCTAGCACTCCTATGGGATGCCAGTGCCGCAGGTGGCAGCTTAACCCACTGTGCCACAGTGTGGGCCCTTTGAGTTTCACAGAGGGGAGCACTGTGTGAAATAATTGATCTCAAAGGTAAAGACTTAACTCCTGATAACCTTTTGAACCTCTTATGATCTGAGGCCTTAGGAAGGAAGGAGAAGCTGGGCGCATATTCTCTGAGCACCTACTGCATGCAGACACAGTGCTAAATGCTCCCATATGTGTGGGTTGTTTTTAATAGACCTCATTTATTTAGAACAGTTTTGGTTCACAGCAAAGTTGACCTGAAAGTATAGATTGCCCGTATACTCCTTCACCCTCCCATGCACAGCCATTATCAACGTCACCCACCATGTGTTAGGTTTGTATCTGAACCCGCATTGACACTGATCTTATCTAGACCTTAGTTCCAGCCCCCAAGGAAGAGTGGCAAAGGTGCAGGTGACCCCAGTCAGTGGTTGTCCTAGGCCTGACCCTACTGCCTGGTTTTGCTGCTTGGGACAAAGGCCTTTAAATTCTCTTCTGTGATTGACAAGCTAACTTGATAATTGATGCAGAATGGGGTGGAGTGTGGGGAGGAGGCAGAACATGGAGTACCACTGAGTAATACCTCCTCTGTTCCACTTTGCAGTGGGGATTTCAGAGCCCAAGGCATCGCATCTGTGTGGGAATCGAGCATATGGAAAATCCTTGGTAAGTGAAGTAAGCCTGGTTTGTTGTATCTGTTTTTAACTTCTCCCCATCACTCTTTCCCCTGTGTCGTGAAGAGAAACGAAGTGTCCTTTACCACTGGCCTGAGGCTTGTTTGGAAAGCCTGCCTGGCCATCTTTACTGGGAAAGCCGTCCACAGAGTCTCCCTTGTGCACTGGTGGCACACTACCAGCCACGCCTCTCTCGCAGAAATTCAGCACTTAGGAAAGCAAAAGGGCATCTCACACGAGAGAACTCCAAAAAATTGGTGGAAAATGGAGTGCAAAGATAATATGCATTTTCTACCACCTTTTTGAAGACCTACATCCATCAGGGGAAAGAACTGGTTTCTGTCGTAAGCCCTGCCGGTGCACGGGCCTGACCCATTCCCAGGTGCAGCAGGAGGGGAAAGACATGTAGAGTTCCCAAGCACTGTGAAAACACGAAGCACGGATGCCTTCAGCAGCTCGGGCTGCTATAACACAATACGAGGAGCTGGGTGGTTTACACAACATTTTCTCCCCTTTCTAGAGGCTGGGAACTCCAAGATCAGGGTGTTGGCAGATTCAGCACCTGCAAAGGTCCTGACACCCTGGAGCTTCTTCCAGGTCTCCCACATGGGTGCAGGTGTCCAAGGATTTGGGCCATCTTCCACTGCTTTCCCAGGCCAAAGCAGAGAGCTGGATCAGAAGTGGAGCAGCTGGGACTCGAACCGCCACCCATAGGGGGTTGTGGGTGCCACAGGCGGAGACTTAGCCTACTATGCCACAGCACTGACCCCCCTCTTCCTTTACTTTTAAGGACACTAACACTATCATAGGGGCTCTACCTCCATGACCTCATCTAAACCTAATTTCTTCCCAAAGACCCCACTCCCAGTACCATCATCGTGGCAGTCAGAGCTTTTATGTATGAACTTGAGGGGGATGCCAAGATTCAGTCCAGAACAAAGCCATTCCTCCACAGCTAAGCAGGGCTGGGTGTAGGAAGGCTCTTCTAAAAGTTTGTGGAAAATAGAATTAAAAGATAAGTTTGGGCATGAGCCTTTGGCTCAGTGGTTTAATGCCCACATCCCATATCAGAGTGCCTGGGTTCGAGTCTTGGCTCCCTCCATTCCAGCTTCCCACTAATGTGCACCCTGGGAGGCAGCAGGTGATGGTTGGAGTAAGTGGGTCCCTGCCACCTGTGTGTGAGACCCAGACTGAGTTTTGGCCTTCTAGCTTTGGCCTGGCCCAGCCACAGCTGTCGAGGACAACTGAGGAGTGAATCAGCAGATGGGAGACCTCCCTCTCCCTTCTCCCCTCTCTCCTCTCTTCTCTCTCCTACCCCCATCCCTTCTTTCCTCTCCCTCCCTGTCTCCCTGCCTTTCAAAGAAAGAGAATTGAAAAAGCTTAGTTTTGTTGCAAAAATTTTGAAACCCATGCATAAAATTCATAAAATGCGTTTTCCATGAACATTTTGAAGGCCCCTCAGGTACAGGAACTTCACACATGGCTGCGCCAAAATAAACTTAAAACCTTTTTATTCTATTTTCCGTGAACTTTTTGAAGCACCCGCCTGTCTTCACTCAGGTGCTGAGAGGCCACCAGGTGGCACAGTAACTCTGCCCATAGCCTCTGGGCAGCTCAGGAGAGAAGGGGGTGGGGGTAATGCTGCCCTTGACCTGGAATTTCCCAGCGATGGCAGGAATGTGGTGACTTGAAGCCTTCCACAGGGCTTGGGGTGGAGGAACATTCTGGACTTTGCCCTGGTGAGTCCAGCAGTTAATTTTCAATGCTCTGGGAGTGCCAAGGGGGGGCTAACCAAAGGGTGAAGTCCCAGCCTCTGCCGCTCACCATGCAGGCTCTCTGGGGACCAAGAAACTGGGTAAACACAACACAGCGAGCCATTGAAGCACAGAGTGGGTGGGATGTCTCAACGTGTCACACAGACGCTAGTGCTATGGAGACCTGAGGACACAGAAACATCAGCCTAGGCCAGCAGCTTCTGGGGAAGGCTTCCTGGAGGAAGTGGTGCCGACGGGCAGGCAAGATGAAGCATCACCAGAGAGTGAAGACAAAGTTGCAGGGTTGTGCATAGGCACTAGGGAAGGCAGGGCCACCCTGCTGGAAACGGAATACTTGATGCATGTGGAGAGTAACCAAAGGTCAAGGTGCATAGATGAATGGAGAATCCAGTGTTGGGGAACCTTGAAGAGCGAGAGACAGCCCTGCAGTGGGGAGTCCCAAGAGTTCGAGAGTCCAGGAGGGCAGGGGACAATGCAGTGGGCCTGGCTGAAGGTCTGAAGTGACTGCTCCTTGAATGCCGCCCCAGGTCTAGGCAGCCTCTGCAAAGCAAGAATGTTCAGGCCTGGACTTGAACTCTTACTTGACAAAGTAAGAATCTGGATACCAGCCGGCGCCGCAGCTCAATAGGCTAATCCTCCGCCTTGCGGCGCCAGCACACGGGGTTCTAGTCCCGGTCGGGGCACCGATCCTGTCCCGGTTGCCCCGCTTCCAGGCCAGCTCTCTGCTGTGGCCAGGGAGTGCAGTGGAGGATGGCCCAAGTGCTTGGGCCCTGCACCCCATGGGAGACCAGGAGAAGCACCTGGCTCCTGCCATCGGAACAGCGCGGTGCGCCGGCCGCAGTGCGCCTACCGCGGCGGCCATTGGAGGGTGAACCAACGGCAAAAGGAAGACCTTTCTCTCTCTCTCTCTCTCACTGTCTACTCTGCCTGCCTGTCAAAAAAAAAAAAAAAAAAAAAGAGAGAGAATCTGGATACCAGGGATGGAGGTGAGGCTCACGGGTTGAGTTGTCCTCTCCCAAGTGTCTCTAGATCAGTGGTTCTCCAAGTGGGGCCCCCGTGGGGTTCCTGCAGCCTCTGGGAGCTGGCTAGCAATGCAGGTTCTCAGGCCCATGTCTGATTCTCACAAGGCCTCAGGGGCATCTGCTGCCTGCCAGAGTGTGGGGTCTCCTGCCCAGGTGGAAGGGGGATCCAGCCAGTGCACCCGAGAGAACGCGGGTCCCACCTCACAGTCCCTTCCCTTCTGCACCACAGCTTCCTCCGGTGCCCCGGATCTCCGTGAAAGCTTCTGCAGCGCCAGCGGCGGAGGCAGCAGCCGCAGGCTCGGAGAACAGGGCTGCACTGGCCAGAGGGTAAGCACTGTACCTCCCCACGTGCTGCCTGCAGGGCCCCTGCCCTGCCCAGGGCCTGCACACAGCAGTAACAGGTGGCCTGGTTTCAGACTCTCACGATGCTAAAAACAAAACCCACGCCTGCTGTAAATTACCTTTTAATGAGGGCACTAATCCTGGGTCTGCACTGTGCCTCATCAGCAGCTTCCATAGGATTAAGCCGAAGTGCTTTTCATGGTTTCCACTTCATTAACGCCACTCTGTAGGCTTGGAGAAGTGTCACTGGGAGGGCTTTGGTTACTGAGATGAACGTGGTCGTGAGCCACACTCAGGATCTCCCATGGGCACTCCGAGGTCAGAAATAATGCCTCAGGAGCCAGTTTAGGGGTCCCTGCCCACAGGTGTATGTAGAATGTAAAGGTCTCAATTCCAGCTGACAACCCCAGTGTTCCTGTTAACACCAATCTGGAACCAGCCACCAAGGTGACAGGAACGAATGCTTGGCCCGGCACCCCGCGCACGACTGCGGTCGGTGTCGCACTAAGCAAAAGTCTTCAAGTTGATTCAGTGTGGACTCCCACGTGCCCCCGCCACCACTGCTCCAATCCTCCAAGCTGCGGGCAGCAGAAAAGTGGCTTATAAGGGATGATGAAGGTGTGGGCTCTCGACTAGCATCTGCTTTCAAGTCTAGCACTGTTGCAAACTCCAACTCCAGGCAAATTACCTAGTCCTCCACAGCCTTTAAAAGGGGGCTGGTGATGTAGCACAGCAGGTGAAGCCACCGCCTGCAATGCTGGCATCCCCTATCAGAGCACAAGTTCAAATCCTGGTTGCTCTGCTTCTGTTCCTGCTCCCTACTAATGCCTTGGCGAGAGCAGCAGAAGATGGTCCCAGTACTTGGGCCCCTGCCACCCGTGTGGAAAATGCAGATGGAGTTCCTGGCTTTTTTCTCTGTCACTCTTTCAAATAAAATAAATCTTCAAAGGAATAGGTAAACAAGAATGACAGGAGTACCCATCTTGAAGGGTTATTGTGAGAATGGAAAGAGACCATGTGGGGAGAGCTCAGCACAAACTGTGGCTAACATTTTCCTAGAAACTTAGAACCTAGTAATTGGGAAGCCATGAACTTGGGAAAGTGTTCAGTGCACATATGAAAGATCAGGGGATAAAAATATCATCTTAGTCCATTTTCTGTTGCTAAAAACACAATCTCACAGACTGGTTAAGTAATAAAGAGAAGAGGTTTATGTAGCTCACGGTTCTGGGCCAGGGGCCAGGGCCCGCAGCTGTCTTGCTGCAGAGTCTTAAGGTAGCGCAGAGCTTCACCTGGCGAGAGATGGGGCTGTGCCAACGACCTAGCCAAAGTGGCTTTTACGCCAGCCCCATCTCAAGATACCCCATTAGCCCACTAGCCTATTAATCCATCCACTCATGAGGGCAGAGCCCTAATCACTTCTTCAAGGCCCCATCTGGTCCCATCTCCTAGCTCCTAATGGGGATGAAATGTCAACGTGAGTTCTGGCAGGAACAAATCCCAGGAACCCGATAGCCAATACCACCCTGGGCAGCGCCTGCCGAGAAAGCTAGGGGAGGCAGGGCAGAGACTGAGCAGTGTGGGATGCTTCCAGCTGACACAGTCGTCCCCGGAAAGAGTTACAAAATAACTCAGTGTGCTGGGACTCCACTGGAGAAACCTGCAGAAATAAAGTTCCCAGGCTTGTATTGCTCCCCAGCATGCATGGCTCCCAGCGGCAGCCACTAGCGCTGGCTGCTGAAGTGAACCGGCGCACACCTCACTGCGCCTTAAAGAGGCGCACACAGCTGCATTGCGAGTGTTCCCAATGACTGCCCTCTCTTACACCCATTCTCCTTGCAATTTCTTCCTGAACCCTGGCCACTAAGGTGAAAAGGGGTACCCCCCCCTTTTTTTTTCCATCTAAGGGCAGCAAATGGGGAGAATGGTGAACTCTTACTGAGAATCTGCAACACACTGGATGCTATTATCTCATTTTCCTCCTCACAAAAGCCCTATGAGTTAGATGAAACTATCCCCATTTTCCACACGGGAAAACTGAGGCTGGGAGGGTTAAGTCACTGTGGCCCGAGGTCACACAGTAGGCAAAGAGCAAGATTCAGGCCCAGGGCCCATGCTCCTTTGGTGGCTGATGCTATGGGGTACCTGCCCTTTGCAACAAGATTGTTCACACACGAGTGGGAGGGGTGGGAAAGTAGAACTTGGGATGGGGCCAGACGCAGAGGAGGGAGCAGGAGCAGAACGTGGGATCCCATGAATGAGCATGCCCAGGGCCACCTCCTCCCTGTCTCGTGGGAGGCTCCTGCAGGGGAAGGTGTTGCTGGGTGGGTCCCAACAGTGAGCCTGCAGCGGGCAGCCGGCAGAGCCTAGACGCAGGCTGGAGGAGTAGGGGAGGAAAAGGGCCCTCCGGCCACTTGCTCCCCAGCTGCCCTGGCTTTTCCACAGATCTAGACACCTGAAGAAGATGGCGGAAGAGTACCCAACTCTGCCCCAAGGAGCAGAAGCCTCCCTGCCGCTCACAGGCAACGCCTCGTGTGGCGTCCCTGGGATCCTCCGGAAAATGTGGACGCGGCACAAGAAGAAGTCTGAATATGTGGGCGCCACCAACAGCGCCTTTGAGGCTGACTAAATTAGGCGACCCTCTCCGGGTGTGCCGAGCTCACCCAGGGTCACTGGCCAAAGGGAGAGCACTCCAGGAATGGCACAGGGTCCCACTCACCTCTGCTGGTAACCGGTCCACTACGTCCTCCTCCCTCACCGCCCCATCACCCGGCCGAGGGCACTGGAAAGACGCGTCCCCGGGAGGCAAAATCGAACTGCTCCTTAGAGTTGCAGAAGCCGTTCGTGTGAGAGTGACTCTGGGACGACCTGAGAGTTACATCCTATCTGTAGGCAAAACCATACCCAAACTGAACTTTCGCCACCCACTTTAGAGACCTGTAGGGAAGGGGGAAGTGAGTCCTCTGTCTTCCTGGTGAGCTGTTCTGAAGTGTGTGATGGCCGGTGTAAACCTGCAAGCTGGACATTTGAGGCATTTCTCATTATCGCATTTACTTCACGTTGACGAGGACAAAGCACCGTATGTGTACTTAGTTCTAAGATCCACATCAAGATCAGCTTCCACCACCATCTGGCATGGCTGCATGAATTCTCTCTTCTTTCATGTGCAGTTTTTCTACAGAAAAACACTGAAAATCAAATGTTGACTGCTAATGTTTTCTGAAGTGGCATAGTCTAATGGAATTACTAAGACCTTGCTTTGGTACAATGATTTTAGCATTTGAAAGTGCTTTTCTGTCCATTATCTCTTCTTATCTTCACAAAACCCCAATATACAGATGAGGAAATCAAGGCCTTTGAATACCATGACTAGGTAGAAACTGGGTAGCGGAACTACGTACCAGCTCCTCAACTTCCCTCTAGAAGACTTTCTGCTTTGCTTGCTCTAACAACTGATTGGAGCAAGTTTTTGAATGGTGGGAACATGTCTCTGGGGACAACTTTTGAGGGAAGAATCTGATGAAGTTAAAACAAGTAAGTGATCTGAATGAAATACATCATTATGTATTAGGTTAAATCAGAAAAAAATGCCATTTTTCTAAGTCAAAAACCGTCGGATATTGATTTCATAGGGTTCAACCTACTACGTAAGCTTGCTATGCTTTCCTTCTTTCGATGGACATGTCATTGTCAATTCCATGGTCAACAACAGTAACCTGAAGATGATACTATGATAACGGTAATTATAGCTATCACTTATTAAATGTTTACTATATGCCAAGCATGATACTGGGCACTTTACATACATTATCCTAATATTTCTAACAACTCTGAGTTAGGTGGCCTTTCCCATTTAATAGACACCTATTTGAAACAGGTGAAATGATTACTCTGAGGCACGTAAGTCTTATGGGAGTCAGGCTTCAATGCCTGTCTCACATTTCTTCCCTCACATACAGTACTTCAGAACACAGAGAAGGGCTGAAGTTATTTTCATTTTCTCAAATGCTAAGCCTAGTGGAACAATAGGGGCACTTGGTGTGCTGTGTGGAGATGGAATCTGAGATAGAGGAGTGCAGCACTCAATTGGTGATGCCTGCCTTGGGATTAATGACATATGCCTTACATATAAGTGTCATCTGTGGCCTAAACTCTGCCCCCAAAAGGTCTGTTTTCTAATTAAGAGACTTAAATTCATCCGACCTACTTAATGCAATCAGAAATTCCATGGTGAAAATCTGGCTTAAGACTGTGTCTTTGTGTCTTGCCACAAAGAAGAGTTTGGCCATACTCCAGGTCTCAGATTCAATTGTGATTTATGTTTGCTGCCCTGAGGCCATCCGAGCCTTGCTTTTGCTGCCTTCCCTGTTCTCTGCCTGCATGTGAACTATAAGAAGGCGTGGGGTGGATAAGAGCCTTGGGCTTCTAGGCTTTCGCCTTGCTGGCCATGCTGTTGCACTGTTGCTTTAGACTCTGAGAACCCAATCCTCATCTTGGCACGTGGTCTGGGAAGGGGCCTCAAGTGCTTTTCCATTGAGATGCGAGTCCAGTGGAGTGTCCCACAGCCTCAGCTGTGGGGATCCAGAAACTGTTAGGAAGCAAGCGGGTGCTGGACCTGACAGGATATCCTACAACCGTTTAACTTATTTAATTTATGACTGATGTCTTTTATTTATATGTGGCAGCTGGAGACTTCAGTAGGATGAAGCTTTTTATTTTTCATTTAAATACCATGTGGTGACGTGTTTGCCTTGTATAGAACATTTTATTTAGCCAATTGAAATAAAAATAATGCAAGCTTTGTTTGTGAAGTTAATAAAGCACAGCAAGAGCCTGCCTGAGGCCTCCTCATTGAAAGAGAGACGTCACATTCACTAAGGGAAAGACTTCTGCATCCGGGCCTCATATGAGGTGGCGGGGGGCGGGGTAGAGGAGTGCCGGTGCTGTAGCATAGTAGGCTAAACTTCCACCTGCGGTGCCAACATCCCATATGGGCACCGGTTCCTGGCCCAGCTGCTCCTCTTCCGATCCAGCTCTCTGCTATGGCCTAGGAAAGCAACAGAGGATGGCTCAAGTGCTTGGGCCCCTGTGCCCACATTGGAGACCTGGAAGAAGCTCCTGGCTCCTGGCTTCAGATCGACCCAGCTCCCGCGGTTGCAGCCATTTGGGGAGTGAACCAGCAGATGGAAGATCTTTCTCTCTCTTTCCCCCTCTCTCTGTCTGTAACTCTGCCTCTCAAATAAATAAATCTTAAAAACAAAAGCAAAAAAAAAAAAAATGAGAGGGAGGTTTAGAAAGAAGTCAGTGTGTTCTTTCCATCCTAAGGCCATGTCTGGTTTTGATATCACAAGCCTTGCATAGCAGTTCATATGGGGCCACTTCCAGTGGGGCCTGGGCTGGACCACCTGTCCCCTGGGGCCTGCCCACCTCCCTGCTGATGCTGACCTCTCAAGTTCTTCCCCCAAGAAGCCTGCCATGAGCCCCAGGGGGCCCAGTGGCCATCCCTAGCCTGCTGGTCTGTCACAGCTCCCGGAGAGAAGACTAAGCTTTCTTCCCTGGGCCCGCTCCCATCCAGCCTCCTTGGAGACGCCCCCCTGACTTCAGCCACATGCCAAGGCTCACTGCTGCCAACCACCCAGGAACGGCCAAGCGTACAGTCTTCAGAAGCAGCAGGGTCTCCAGGGTCTTCAGGGACCTGACATTGCCTGTTAGGACCCGGGCCCGTCAAACATTTCAGTTCTCACTTGTGCGCTCTCCCTGGCAAGTGCCCCAGCCCGCCCCACACTTGGGTTGCCTTTGGAGCCCAGCAGATGGGCAGTGGGCAGGAAGAGCAGCGCCAGCCAGAGCCTGGTTTTAAAAGGAGTCACGTGACCCATCGGCTATGACTCGGAATTGGCAGAGACCAAGAGATACGCCAGGAAAGACGCAGGCAGAGAGGACTCTCGGAAGGACCGGAATTTGCATTTTGTTTTTCATTTCTTCCCACAACGTCAGCCTCCACCTAGGGGGCTGTGGAGAAGTCAGCACAGGAAGAACAGTCTCTTCCTGCAGCCCAGGCCACATGTCTGGACATTTATTTTTGGTCTCGTGGGACTTGGAACGAGACGCACCCCCTATTATTACCCTTTGCTGGGAGGAAGCAGGGAGGTTGGGAAATGGCGGCAGAAGCACCTGGCATGTCGGCACCATCCTTGGCAGGGTGGCTGAGCCTGTGCCAGCCACCTTCCTATCTCCTCGGGGCCATGGACGAGCCATGCTGAGAGGTTCGCAGTGTAGAGGCCCTGCCACGCCCCTTGGACTTCTCAGGACCCAAGCAATCCTGGAGGCCTGGGCTGCCCCCTCTGACCACAGTGGCCATAAACCCATCCCTCTAACCCCAAGGCAGGTGGCCAGGGCTTTGACTGTTGGCCTGAAAGGGGTCTGGGCTTTTCTGGAAGGGATGGGGAACCTGGCATTCCCTGCAAATGCTGGCCAATGTTTCAGACTCCATCCACAGAGAAGTTTCTTCTTTTTCTGAGCCTGGAGGTTCTTCAGGGGGAGGCCCCATGCCATCCCAGTCAGCTTTCTGCTCACATCACCCCCCACCGAGCAATTGAGTGCCTGGGGAGGGTGGGGCAGTGGGGGCAGTTAGGAGCTCATCTGTAGCCTCTGATGAACAAGATGTTTTTATTTATTTATTTATTTTAATTTTAATTTGAGAGCCAGACAGAGAACTCCTATCCGCTGGTGCATGCCCCAAAGGCCTGCAATAGCTAAGCTGAGCCAGGCTGAAGCCGGGAGTCAAGAACTCAAGCCGGGCCTCTTATATGGGTGCAAGGACCCAAATACCTGAGCCCTCGCCTGCTGCCTCCCAGGATGCTCACCAGCAGGAAGTGGAGCCGGGTCTGGAATCCAGGCACTCTGACATGGTATGCGAGTATTCTGCCAGGCCAAACGCCTGCCCTGACACAGCTTTTTTTAAAATCACAAACACTGTGGCTAATGCTCCAAGGCTGACCATATTCTCCAGGTGCCAGCATCCAGATAAAGGACAAGAAAGAAAACAATCCACAGAGTAGCCTGGTCACAGCATCATCACAGGTGAGCACAGATTTGTCCTCAGGTGCTCCATGCCAGTGTCCCCTCACCCCACCCTCCATCTTCCCCGTCATTACACACACACACACACCTCTGTCCTTTCCCTGGGTTCCTCACACCCTGCACCTTGACCTCTGGTGAGGCCCAAACCCTCATAGTGCTCCCTGCCCACTAAGGGCTCTTGCCTCCTCCATCCTGCCTGGGACCTCCCATTTGGGGCGCTCGCGCTCTGAATTTCTGAGCATGGGAAATAGTCTGGCTGCAGAGCTGGAGACATTGTTGCACCTCTGGAGACTGTTTCCTCGGCAGGTGAAAATGTCCTGTCTTCCTTCAAATGGGCTAGTGCAATAATAAAATAGTGCAAACGTGCAATTGGCATGTGCCGGAGTAGCCTTACCAGTATGGACATGTGCAAGGGGCTTCCACGCCACCTGCTAATGACGCCAGCAGCTCCCTGAAGCACCGTCTGCACCCCACTGGCCCTGTTACCCAGTCTGTCTGCTGAGCCTGCCACTGACCTCCCCACAGACCAGCAGCCATGGGCAATGTCTGGCACAGTGAAGGGGTGGGAGGTGGGACCCGTCCAACATCAAGGCCAGCACATGTCTTGCCCACACTCTGTCTGTTGTGAGCACTGAGACTGTTGCTGGGGACAATATATTCAAATGTGTCTGTCTTGTGAGTTCATGGACAAACTGCATCAAAGTGGGCAAAATGCTGAGGGAAGGAAGTACGGGGAGCCCAGGTGGGCTGACATAACTTCAGGTTACTTCCTGCACTCACTGGAGCCCCACTGATCCCCCACTGGCAATTTAAATGACTACTTTCTTTTTTTAAAAAAAAAAAAGATTTTATTTATTTATTTGAGAGGGAGAGTTACAGATAGTGAGAGGAAGAGACAGAGAGAAAGGTCTTCCTTCCATTGGTCCACTCCCCAGATGGCCACAACGGCCGAGCTGCGCCGATCCGAAGCCAGGAGCCAGGTGCTTCTTCCCAGTCTTTCACGCGTGTGCAGGGGCCCAAGGACTTGGGCCATCTTCTACTGCTTTCCCAGGCCACAGCAGAGAGCTGGATCGGAAGAGGAGCAGCCAGGACTAGAATCGGGGCCCATATGGGATACTGGCACCTCATGTGGAGGATTAACCTACTGTGCCATGGCGCTGGCCCCAAGTGCAGTACTCCCCAGATGCAAATGTTCCCCATGAAGAAACAAGACAATGACTCTCCTTCCCACCTCCAATGCCCAAGGTGCTCCCAGGGGCTCCCACCCCGCAGCCTGGTAACCACGGACACCGTGTGTGTGTGTGTGTGTGTGTGGCAGGTAAGCCACACACTCCAAGGAAGGACACCTGCTGCTAACACTGAGCCCTGTGTGTGTGTGTGTGTGTCCCTGGTCAAGCTGGTTGAGTTCCTTTTCACCTCTAATTTCCCTCATCTGTGAAACAGGAATTAAATTACCTGTCCGCTCAACCTCGCAGTCCCAATGGAAGATCAGAAGCAAGCTGGTGCAGAAAGGGGCCTTGTAAATTGTGAATTGCTCTTCTGACATATGGTGTTATGATAATCCGCTCCATTCAGAAAGAGGCAGAGCTGGGCGTGGGGAGAAGTGACTCAGGCAGCTCAAGACGGGCGTGAGGGCTGCAGAGCCAGGCAGACTGAAAATAGAATTGTTTGCAGAATCCCAGGGCCAGCCCCTATAGCAACCAGCAGGCGGGGGCTCCAGGTTGGCTGAGCCCTATGCTACCTGCTCCCCCATAGGTGTGGCACGTGGGACTGGTACCTGCAGCCCGACGTGGCCACTTGTCCTGCCAGGTCAGCGCAGGCCGGTGACTCCCAGCTCACAAGAAGTTCAGGACAGTGACCACCCCTCTCAATCCAAACGACTCTTTCTTCAGGGGTTGCCTGCTTGCTGCCAGCTGCTGCCCTTGGCCTCTTGCCTGCATTCCCTTCCAGCTAAATTAGCCCTCAGATGAAATCTACAGAGAGCACGCTGGTCCGGAGACCACAGGCCCTGGCTGCTTGCTCCAGCCCCAGCCCATCCCCCCTAGGCAGCTTCAAACCCTTCTGTTCTGAGGCAGGTGACAAGGGTTGGTACCTGCAGGACTGAAGCCCTGCCAAAGGCCAGGGGTCTGGCGGCAAGCTGGCCTGCTTGGACGTAACTAGGCAGAGAGTCACTGTTTCCCAAACAAACACTCTTCCAAAGCATTCTTGCTGCTGGCTCAGGCCAAGGAAAGCAAGGTAGTGACTCCAAGAACAATGACCTCACCAGGAAAGCAGGCTCCCCAGGCTCCCACACAGTCCCCACAGCCCCAAATAACCCAGGAGACCCAGCGTGTCCCCGTGGGGCACTGCCCTAAGGAAGCAAGTGGCCAGCGCCGGGGAGGCTGGGGCACAGAGCTTCCCTCCTGCTGCCTGCAGAACCTCCCACCTCCCCGGGGTGAGGAGTGAGAGTGGAGGGGCTTTTCAGCCTTGGGGTTCTGCCCTCTTGCCACCACATAAATAAACCAGAACAAAGCCCAAGCCATATTTGTCATCTCCGCTCTCTCCGGGCCTTCAGCGCCGCTGGGAGCTGGGTGCTGTTGCGAAACCCCTCAGCCAGCGCCTGTTTCACTTCCCCTTCTGCTGCTTGTTCTTCCGCGGGATGTGGCGAGGGCTGGAGATGAGGGAAGGAAGTGGGGAGCAGGAGAAGGCATGCCTGGAGGTTCTGGCTCTACCCCTGCTCCTCCAGTCTGAGGGCCGCAGGATGGAAAGCCACCGAAGTCCCTGAAACTGGGGAGACGCACGGGCACCGCAGGCACCCAGGGCTGTATGCTGGGGGTAGACGCACCTGCGGGAACCCACGGGTGTGCCAGGGATTTCCTGAGCCGTCAGGCTGGTTCCACATTTTTCTTCCTGGGCCCTCCATTTGGGGTGTGGCGGACTCCTACGCATTAGGACAAATGCAGCCGTGGCTGGCGTCTATGGCTTACATGTGCCCGGCAGTGCACTCAGTGCCAAAAGTGCCTTGTAATCCTGCAAACAAGGCCCTGAGACGGTTCTTTCATCTACCCTCTTGGTTTACATTGGCTCAGATTGCGAAGCAGCTTGCCTGAGGTCACCCGGCCATTGGGGCTGGACTCAGACCGTTTGAGTGTGGAGCCCACTGCCTGTAGATGCCCACTTTGTACACTGCCCTGAGGGGAGTGTGCAAATGCCCCGTGTGCTGGCACACAAAGGCAGCACTGTCCGCTTGTCCTGATGGGCAGCTGCCCACAGAAGCAACAGTGACCTATATGGCACTACATAAAACCATGCACGAGAGTACTTCAAAAAGTTCATGGGAAATAGAATTAAAATGTTTATTTTATTGAAAAAAACAGGTTTTTTTTATTAAAATTGACACATAGGTTTTCCCTAATATTTATTTCTGTGAACTCTTTGAAGACCGCTCTTTTTTTTTTTTTTTTTTAAGATTTATTCATTTGAAAGTCAGAGTTACACAGAGAGAGAAGGAGAGGCAAAGAGAGAGCGCGAGATCTTCCATCCCCTGGTTCATTCACCAATTGGCCGCAATGGCCCAAGCTGCACCAATCAGAAGCCAGGAGCTTCCTCCAGAAACCAGCAGGGGCCCAAGGACTTGGGTCATCTTCTTCTGCTTTCCCAGGCCATAGCAGAGAGCTGGATCAGAGGTGGAGCAGCCAGGACCCAAACCAATGGCCATATGGGATGGTGGCACTGCAGGCAGCGGCTTTACCCACTACGCCACAGCGCCAGCCCCCCAGCTTACCTTTTCCCAAATGTCTGCATTATTGATTTTACCGCTATGTGTGCTGGCGAGACAGAAGCGCGGCATGCATAGTCTCACTGTAGGAAACATCAGGCCGTACCTGAGAAAAACCGAAGTCTCTGGCCCCGCCCTTCCATTCCAGGCCCTTCACTGCTCTCACCAAGGTGGGGTTCTCATAGGCTATAAATAAGTAGGGAGTGAACTTTTAAATGATGAGTTTGGGGCGGTTTAGTTCTTCACACTGTTCTTACAAGTTCTCTGTAAATTGGAAACTCCCTCAAAGTTTTCCTTTAAGTTAACATGAAGAGAACTTTAAAAGCAAACATCAGCCTTCCAAGGAAAACTCCTCTTAGGCTGCAGACTCACAGGGTGCATTTTCTGTCCTCTGTTAGCAGAAGCACTGAAGCAAACTTGTCCAGGAAATCTGGCCACACTCACACCCAGGGGCCTGCAAATGAGGGACGGGACCCCTGAGCTCCCCAGGAGCACTGGGCTCCCTGGGTATCAGCCCTCCTACCCCCACCTCCAAGCTCCAGCAGAGACTGTGACAAGGGGAACAAAGCCAGAGACTGCACGTTTCCCCATAAAGATGAATACACAGGGGCTGGTGCTATGGTGTAGCGGTTAAAGTCACCACCTGCACTGCTGGCATCCCATATGGGTGCCAATTCGAGTCCCAGCTGCTCCACTTCTGATCCAGCTCTCTACTATGGCCCGGGAAAGCAGCAGAAGATGGCCAACTCCTTGGGCCCCTGCACCCATGTAGGAGACCTGGAAGAGTCTCCTGGCTCCTGGCTTCGGATCAGCACAGCGCCAGTCATTGCAGCCTTCTGGGGAGTGAACCAGCAGATGAAAGACCTCTCTCTCTGTCCATACCTCTCTCTGTAACTCTGTCTTTCAAATAAATAAATCTTTTTTTTTTCCTGGCTTTTTTTTTTTTTTTTTGACAGGCAGAGATAGTCAGTGTGAGAGAGAGAGAGAGAGAGAGAGAGAAAGGTCTTCCTTTTCCGTTGGTTCACCCCCCCAAATGACCGCCACAGCCGGTGTGTTGCAGCCGGCTCGCGCCGATCCAAAGCCTGGAGCCAGGTGCTTCCCCCTGGTCTCCCATGTGGGTGCAGGGACCCAAGCACTTGGGCCATCCTCCACTGCACTCCTGGGCCACAGCAGAGAGCTAGACTGGAAGAGGAGCAACCGAGACAGAATCCGGTGCCCCAACCAGGACTAGAACCCGGGGATCCGGCGCCGCAGGCAGAGGATTAGCCTAGTGAGCCGTGGCACTGGCCTAAATAAAATAAATCTTTAAAAAAAAAAAAAAGGAAAACCCCTCTAAAGAGGCCATAATCTAGAAGCTCCCTGTCTCCACAAGGCAGGAGCTTTTCTGGCGCTAGCTAATAGTGATGGAGAAATGCAAAGGGCCATGCCTGACAGCTGTGTCCCCAGCCTGGGAATGTCCGAATGTCCACATTCCTAGAGTGTGGTCCCTACACAATCTCTGCAGCATGAAGACGGCACCTACCTGCTCCCGTTACGTTGTATGTGCATGTGTGCGTGCGTGTGTGTGTGTGTGTGTTTTGTGTGGGGGAGACTTTCTGGTCTCAGGACAAAGGGAGCCGACGCTTTCCTCATTTCTAATGACCTGTTGACCACAGGTCAATGTCCCTGACTGCACCACAGCTCACCTCCAGAGGGAGGAAGTGCTGCCTGTGGCTCCGGGGAGGAAGGAGAAGGCAGGCTCTCAGCCAACCCATTACTCAGCAGGTGAGCTGATTGCATCAGGCTAGTGGTTCAGTTGTCATCCCAGTGTCCAGGGCAACAGCACAAACAGTGTGCAGCCATCTAGGTCAATGCCCTGGGCTCCCTCTCACAAAATCCTCCGTGGTATGTGTGGTGGAAAGGGGCAGGGCACAGGTAGGTAACTAGATGTGAGGACGTTTTTCCAGCCTAGGTACATTTCTAGTCTCCTTACTCTGCCTAGAGGTGCACTAAGTAAAACCACAGATCCAAGTCCCACCCCAGTGCTTCTCTAAGTGCTGGCGTGCACTACAACAAGAGATCCCACTACAACAAGAATTGCAAAAACATACCCTCCTCTACAATTCAACTCTGTGTCTTGAAATGCAAACCATGCCTTCCCTACAAGAAAACAAAAAGCCAAAGCCATCCTGAAGAAACACAGAATCTAGCAGCATCTACAAAATTGGACTTAGGACAGAGGCAAGAGGAAGGGTGATGCGGGCCAGCCGCACCTGTCGAACGGAACCTGAAGGAGGGAGTGGGAATGAAAAGAGGGACAAGGGCGCAGAGAATGGAGCCAAGACAAAAGTCTGATCAAGGCTTGTTTATTCCAGCATCTCAGCAATATTTTATACATAACCAGCTGCAGCTCAAGGCAACACAGAAGTTAACAACACAGGCAAGCAACTTATCAGGCTTCTGCAACACAATCATAACATAGTTAATTTTAGCGGAGTGTTCTTGTTTGATCATTCTCCTGGAGTATGGGAATAGGTGACTTTTTTTCCTCCCAGGAATTCCACAAGCCAAGATTGACCTTGACTTGTCTATGACTTGTTTATGGGCTGCCTACAGAAGGGGAGGTTAGGAAATGGATGAGAAGACGTGAGCTAGGAATTAGGTGTGGGAATTTGAGACAGAAGTCAGAAAGAAAAAGAAAACAGAAGGAGCTCATTGAAGCTTACGATCAGAAAGCAGAAGGATTTCAGACAGGATAAACTCATTGTTCAGCAAACAGTGCTAGATACTGGGAATAAAAAACTGCAAAACTCTTACCTCTAGAAGGTGGAACAGTCTAGTAGAAGATGCTGACATAAGCAAATAAGGAAACTGTGTGACCTTCATGTTGGGCGTTTATATTTTGCTAAGGGAAATAGAGGAGTGAGCGTCTGGCTGGGAGCATCAGGGACATTTGGGCTGGGTATTGAAAGATGAGTACAAACTTTGCCAAGGGAAAAAGGGCAAGGGCCTAAAGAGATTCCAAAAGCAAATGAGTCAGGGGCCAGAGCTATGGCACAGCAGGTTAACGCCCTGGCCTGAAGCACTGGCATCCCATATGGGCACCGGCCTGAGACCCCACTGCTCCACTTCCGATCCAGCTCTCTGCTACGGCCTGGGAAAGCAGTAGAAGATGACCCAGACACTTGAAAGATCTCTGTCTCTCTCTGTCTCTCTCTCTCTTTCTCTCTGCCTCTGCCTCTCTGTAACTCTGCTTTTCAAATAAATTAATAAATCTAAAAAAAAATTTCCACTGATGCTTCTGTGGATCTCCAGTCCAAAAACCATTCATTTGTAAGGTGAGCTAATAACCAGAGAAAATAAACTCAGGTGGAGAACTAAGTTTAAGGAGCCTCAATGTTCCACTGTTCAATTTCGCCCTTGCTTTTGTTGACATGCTTCAATATCTTCCCGTTTGCAATTTGGGTTCCAATAGCGGCAATTTGTTAAAAAGCTTCAGACACCAAAGTCGTCTGGCCCTTCATTCACTGAATACTTTGATTTTTACATCTGACTTTAATCTAAATGCAGCCAGAGAGCTTGTTACTAAAAAATTTTTCTTGTGCTACTAATGAACCCACCATATTAACATCAGTTGCTTGGAATTGAAAATGAGCAAAATTAATTTAGAAGAAATAGCATTTGATCGAAATGAATAGCACAGCTTTACTGAGTAATATGTAAATGCACCCCCTGCAGCTGCTTCAAATTTCTGCCCAGTTTCTCTCTCCCTCTCTCTCTCTCTCTCTCTGTTTGTTTGTTTATTTATTTATTTGAGAGATAGAGTTACAGAGAGAGGGAGAGACAGAGAGAAAGGTCTTCTATCTGCTGGCTCACTCCCACAAATGGCTGCAACAGCCAGAGCTGGGCCAATCTGAAGCCAGGAGCCAGGAGCTTCTTCCTGGTCATCCTATACTGCCTGGATCATCCTATACTGCTTTCCCAGATGCGTTATCAGGGAGCTGGATTGGAAGAGGAGCAGCCAGGATATGAACTGGTGCCCATATGGGATGCCGGCGTGGCAGACAGTGGTCTAACCCTCTGCATTACAGGGCCGGCCTCATTAAACTCAATTGTTAATGGTTATTGCTTGGATTAATCTTAGTTATGCTTCTAATTTCAAGGAAATATTGGAATTTCTTTTACTTGTTAGAGTAAAATTGTGGGTCTTGGTTTGCTCAGGACTGTCCCTATATTAGTCCATTTTTTGGGGGGAGGTTATTATTACTACAACAAAATACCTGTGACTGAGTAATTTGTAAAGAGAAGAGGTATATTTAGTTCACGGCTTTGGAGGTCCAAGAGCATGGCGCCAATATTTGGGTAGCTCTGGTTAGAGCCCCCTTGGCTTTAGAACATCAGAGTGTGAGTGTTTGTGTGAGAGAGAGATCAAATGGTGAGCCCGAGAATAGAAAGGGCCTAGTCTTGCTCTTCTGTAATAACCCACTCTTCCAGGAACTAGCTAGAGTCCCAGGAAAGCTGCTAATACCTCTTGAAGACAGCAACCCCTGACCTGATCACCTCCCACTAGGCCCCACCTCTTAAAGGTGCTATCCCTTGTCACCATCACCACAATGAGGAGCAAACTTGCAACCTCAAAACCTTTGCAGGGCACATTCTGACCATATCCACAGCATAGCAGTCCTGACTGTGGCTGTTATCCTGCCATCCTACCTAGACTGACATTTGTCACAGATTAACGTTTTAAAAAAAAATAGAAAGGCAGAGAGATAGAAACAGAGAGCTCGCATTTTCTGTTTACTCCCCACATGCCTGTGACAACCTGGGCTGGGCTAGACTGGGTTGCTGGGATCCAGAGCCTCAATCCAGATTTCCCTTGTGGGTGACAGGAACCTGACTACTTGACTCATCACTGCTGCCTCTCAGGGAACTATTAGCAGGAACCTAGAGTGAGGCACCAGAGATGGCTATCGAACCCAGGCACTCTGATAGAAGCCTGGGCATCTTTATAAAAAGATTTATGTATTTATTTGAAAGGCAGCATTACAGAGAGACAGAGAGAGATATTTCATCAGCTGGCTGACTTCCAAATGGCCACAATAGCCAAGGCTGGGCTAGGTTGAAGCCAGGAGCCAGGAGCTTCCCCTGGGTCTCCCACAGGGGTTCAGGGGCCCAAGCACTTGGGCCATCTTCCACTGCCTTCCTAGGTGCATTAGCAGGGAACTGGATTGGAAGCAGAGCAGCCAGGACTGGAACCAGCGTCTAGATGTGATGGCAGCATCTCAGGCAGTGGCCTTACCTGCTACACCACAATGCCGACCTCTTTAATAGACACCTTAACTACCATCTTAACCGCTGGGCCAAATGCCTGCCTTCATATCATTTTTTAAAGGAGGTGTTATGATTACAGTATACAGATAAGCAGAGATAGATTTGGTAGGCCTCTATGTCAAGCCTCTGCACCAAGAACCAGCCCGGCCATTCAAAATCCATTAAGAGACTTCTCCTATCAAAATCAGCCCTTCTCCATCAGTGTCCTGCCCCTGCTACTCCAGACTGGGGGCTTCATAAGCACACATTCCCTGCCTTCAAATTCCTCTTCGTGAGCTTCTGGGCAGAGCTCTCCTGGTGTCTCCTTGTCTCCTTGGCCTTCTCCTTCCTGGCCGCTTGGTTCCTCTCTCGCTTCCTGTTCCTGTGCTGTTACTGCAGGTGTCCTGACCCCCAGAACTGAGGCCTCAGCCCTTTCTCCCTCTTGCTTTCCAATGATCCTGCTGGAGAACTAAGTCCTGGAGGGCGACCACCACGCGTCCAGCTGCAGTTGCATCCTTGTTCTCCATATCCAGACTCCAGGCCCAGGGCTGCTGCTTTCTTCAGGGGTCAGTCCATCCATCTCCAGACCTCTCTGGTATTTCCTCGCTGTAGATGCTAATGCATTTATAATCTAAACCACACAATTGGAAGGTCCATTGTACGTTCCCTACACACGTTAAGCATGTGGCTTTGCTCCCTCCCCAACCAAAGTGAAAGTTCTTCAAGCATCGGAGTGGAATCTTTCATTCATGCATTCAACAAGTATGACAAACAGCCTAATCTGTTCTCAAGTAAATAAAAATCCTGACTCCTTGGAGCTTATGTTTTAGTTAGGGTGAGGTGGGGAGATGGAATTCGGTGAGGGGAAACCATGAACACCAAGCAGATAATTAAATTGTACAAGGTCCTTCACCGTCTTCATAGAAAAATAGAATTAAAAGGTAAGTTTAGGGGCCAGTGCTGTGGCATAGAGGGTAAAGCCGCCGCCTGCAGTGCTGGCATTGCTTATGGGCGCCGGTTCGAGACCGGCTGCTCCACTTCTGATCCGGCTCTCTGTTATGGCCCAAGAAAGCAGTAGAAGATGGCCCAAGTCCTTGGGCCCCTGCATCCATGTGGGAGACCCAGAAGAAGCTCCTGGCTCCTGCCTTGGCACAGCTCTGGCCATTGAAGCCATCTGGGGAGTGAACCAGAGAATGGAAGACCTCTCTCTCTTTCTCTCTTTCTGCCTCTGCCTCTCTGTAACTCTGCCTTTCAAATAAATACAATTACAAAAATAAATTAAAGGTAAGTTTATTTTGATGCCAAAAAAGTTGAAATCCATGCATAGTTTTCTCCTACTATGCATGTCCATGAATTTTTTGAAGGCCACTTAGAGTAGAAGCTCAGTAAATACTTATGGAATAAATGTTGTTATAGGTTGAGTACAACATGTCACCTCAAAATTCATGCAGGTGTTTTAGCTCAGATGTCTAATGTTAATGAGTGATGGATTCAAGGTGGACTTGTGATCCAGCTGCGGAGGCTGGGTAGGGGGAGCTGGTGAAAGGCCTTTGGGTCTTTGGGGGTATGCCCTTGGAAGGTGGTTCCTGTAAGAGTTGATAATTATTTGAATTCAAGCTCCGCTTAGTTTCTCTCTTTGCTTCCTGGCTCACCGTGCAGTCATTCCTCCGCACTCACCATGACAAGGCTCCACAGTCCCCCGACTATGGGGCCACCCGATCCTGACCTGTAACCTCAAGTTCCAGCTGAAATAAACCTTTTCCTTCCCAGGAAACACCTCTCAGGTATTTTAATTAAAGTAACAAAAAGTGGACTAACGTAAATGTATACATGCATCTATACAGGACCAATGAAATATTTTTTAAAGATTTATTTACTTATTTGAAAGTCAGAGTTAGAGAGAGAGAGAAAGATCTTCCACCTGCTGGTTCACTTTCCAGATAGCAACAACAGCCAGGGATTGGCCAAGCTGAAGACAGGAGTCAGGAGCTTCATCCAGGTCTCTCACATGGGTGGCAGGGGCCCAAGCATTTGGGCCATCTTCTGCTGATTTCCCAGGTGCATTAGCTGGGAGCTGGACTGGAAGAGGAGCAGGACATGAACTGGAGTGCATATGGGATGCTGGCATTGCAGGCAGTGCTCTTACCCACTATGCCACAATGTCAGCCCCAAGACCAACTAGATTTTTAACAAAATTAACTAATGCTAATATACAATATGTTAGGAAAATTGTTAGAAATGTAGTTGAGAATTTTCTACCTAAAATATCCTCCTCTTGTATCTTTACTTCTTGTAGTGTCTAAAAACTGATTCCACTGATAGACTCAAAAGGAACTTAGAGAAAGCGGAGGTATTTGCAAACCTGTCATTCATGGACAGTCACGGAGTGTGGGCACTGCCCCTCAAAGAGCAAAATCAGAGACCATGGGATGTGAGCTCGCATGACGCACGAGTGTTCTCACAAAAGCAGCCCGCAGCCAGGGTGCCAGGGTCCTCACTGAGGGCCACACGCAGTCAGCTCACGCCCACCGTGCTCATCTGGGCTTTTCCCTCAGCGACGGCCTGCCCTGGCTACCTGACCTGCTCCTGAACCCCACCTGAGCCCCATCACTACCTCACTGATGTTCAGAGACAGAAGCATGGAGGTGAGGGTCAGAGACTTGGGATGAGTGTAGCTCTTCCTTTATTTGGTAATAAAATCAGTTGAAAAATAAGAGTCCTGGGTTTTCTTTTTCATGGTTTTTTTACACTTTTTTTAAAGGCATATTAAGGGCCAGCGCTGTGACACAGCAGGTTAAGCTCTGCCTGC
This sequence comes from Lepus europaeus, assembly GCF_033115175.1. Classification (NCBI taxonomy): domain Eukaryota; kingdom Metazoa; phylum Chordata; class Mammalia; order Lagomorpha; family Leporidae; genus Lepus; species Lepus europaeus. Next base: position 76,644,913 of record NC_084830.1, on the reverse strand, counting down.
AGTGCTGGCATCCCCTGTGGGCACCGGTTCGAGTCCCAGCTGCTCCACTTTCGGTCCAGGTCTCTGCTAACACCCTGGGAAAGCTACGGAGGATGACCCAAGTGCTTGGGACTCTGCACCCATGTGGGAGACCTGGAAGAAGTTCCTGGCTCCTGTCTTCAATTCGGTCCAGCCTAGCTCCGGCCATTGCTACTATCTGGGGAGTGAACCAGCAGATAGAAGATCTCTCTCTCTCTCTCTGTCTCTCCCTCTCTGTGTCTGTAACTCTGTCTCTCAAAAAACTAAATAAATCTTTTTTTAAAAAAAAATGGCTGTATCAAATGTGCTTGTATCAAAACCATAATAATGTCAAAATACCATGTGTTCCCCCAGATTTCATGAGATGCTAGTACACCCTTGCTCCAAGGAGATCACAGAGGCAGGCACAGATGGAAAGACCATTGGAGCCACCAAGCTAGAGCATGGCACAGGGGAGCCAGACCTGCAGGTATAATGCAATCCCCACCATATATGCTGGCTTTTCTTTTGCTCCCTCTTTTTCTTTCTTCTTTTTTTTTTCTTTTTCTTTTTTCTCTTTCTCTTTCTTTCTCTCCCTCTACATTTTTCTTCTTTTTTTTTCTTTCTTTCTCTCTTTCTTCCTTTCTCTCTTTCCTTTAGAGGCAGAGAGAAAGAGATCCCGGCTGGCACCACAGCTCAATAGGCTAATACTCCACCTGCGGCGCCTGCATCCCAGGTTCTGGTCCCGGTCAGGGCACCGGATTCTATCCCAGTTGCTCCTCTTCCAGTCCAGCTCTCTGCTGTGGCCCAGGAGTGCAGTGGAGGATGGCCCAGATGCTTGGACCCTGCACCCGCAGGGGAGACCAGGAGGAAGCACCTGGCTCCTGGCTTCGGATCGGCGTGGTGTGCCGGCCGCAGCGGCCATTGTGGGGGTGAACCAACTGAATAAAAAGAAGACCTTTCTCTCTGTCTCTCTCTCTCACTGACTGTCCACTCTGCCTGTCCAAAAAAAAAAATTAAGAAAGAAAGAATGAGAGAAAGAGATCCCATCCGCTGGTTCACTCACCAAATGCCCAACAATAGTGGGGGAGGAGAGAGTGGAGGGGAAGAGCTGAAGTTGGGAACCAGGGACTTAGTCCAGCTCTCCCATGTGGGATGCAGGCACCCAGCTACTTGAGCCATCACCTGCTGCCTTCCAGGGTCTACAATAGCAGAAGCTGGAGTCAGGAGTCAGAGCCTTGTATCAAATCAGGATACTCCACTATAGGATGCGGGAGTGCTAACTGGCATAAACTGTGAAGCCAATGTCCTCTCATGTATGATATTTTACACAGATTAGATGCTCTCTGCCGCAGCAGAACAAATTTATTTATTTTACATGCCCTGAAGAGACTCGAAATTTCCCTGATCGGCGACAACTAACTGAGCACCAAAGGGGAAACCTGTTGAAGTGAAATGGACACTATTAGAAACAGTGACTTGATCAGCTCTTGTCCTGACTGTTGATGTGCAATGTAATACTTTATCCATTTTAGTATTTTTTTGTTCTAGTACTAGTGGTTGAACTCTGTAATTAACACACAATTATTCTTAGGTGTTTAAATTTTAACTGAAAAGTGATCCCTGTTAAATATAAGAGTGGGAAAAAGAGAGGGAGGAGATGTACAATTTGGGACATGCTCAATCGGAATTGCCCCAAATGGTGGAGTTAGAAACGTGCCAGGGGATTCCAATACAATCCCATCAAGGTGGCATGTACCAATGCCATCTCACCAGTCCAAGTGATCAATTTCAGTTCACAATTGATCACACTGATAGGTCTAAGAGTCAAAGGGATCACACAAACAGGACTAGTGTCTGCTAATACTAACTGATAGAATCAAAAAGGGAGAGAACAATCCAACATAGGAAGTGGAAATTTCTGAATTCTCAAATCAATGCTTGATATCAATGCCAGAATTAGTCAAGCCAATCTTCCTGTTGGCTTCGAATCATACACTGTGATTTTAAACCTGGGTGCAGTGAGCAGCAGCAGTGATGGGAGTTTAATTCTAACATCTTCATAGTCTTCCTCCCAAAACACCTGTCCGTCTTCAGGACTGACAGGTCTGTCTACAGAAACTGAAACAGGGGTATGACAAGCACCAAGCTTGAGCCTGGAGTCTCCTGCAGGAAGGGCTGTGACCAGAGCAGGGAGACTAGTGCTCCAGTGTTTTACCTTTCGCTAGTGAGTTTTGCAGGGTTAAGTGTGAACACAAATGTCTGGGCTCCTCAGCCAGAGAGCATCATAGGTTATGTTGGGGCAATAAAAACAACACCACCAACAAAAGCCCAAAGAATTCCTATGCTAGTGATCCAACTGGCCTGAAATCCTCAGTGAATGAGTGAATTTTGCTCATTTTCATTTCACCTTCCTTTTCTAAAAATTTTTACTTATTTATTTATTTTATCCATTTGAAAGGTAGAGAGACAGAAAGCAGAGATCTTCCGACCACTAAATCACTCCCCAAAGGCTCATAATGGCGAGGCCAAGACAAAGCCAGCAGCCAGGAGCTCAGTCCAGGTCCCCCACACGAGTGGCATGGACGCAGCTACCTGAGCCATCGCCGGCTGCTTCCCAGGGTATGCATTAGCAGGAAGCTATGATCAGGTGCAGAGTCAGGACTCAAAGCCAGGCACTCAGGTATGGAATGTGGGCACGCCAACAGGTCTCTTAACCACTGAGTGAAATGCCCAACCTCACATTTACTTCTTTTTCCCCCAAGGTTCATGTATTTCTAGAGAAGAACTAAAATACCATTTAAATATTCAGACATATCATTGAAGATCTGCTTATAATTTATATCCATCTATTTCTAGAATTGCTTAAGCACACGAATGCTTGGGCAGGGTTGCAATGGGAGATGAATGCTAGGGAAGACCAGATCTAGGAACTAATGCCAATATTCCTGAGTGGCAGCTCTGGGCTCTGTTTTCACAAACACATACTCGCATGTAGTTCTCCCAGCAAAGTCAAGTTCTAAGAGATAAATTGGAGCTCAGAGAGGCTCACTAACTTGTTCAGAGTTGCACAGATATGAAGTATTTTCATGTCTGCTTTGATGCCAGGTTCATCCATTCCCCCCAGCTGCAATGCATCTTGGAACTCTAGACAGGTGAGCCTGAAATTGTTTGACCTTAAATTTAACTGGAAAAGAAGGAAAACTTTTAAAAACGTTTGCACATAATGACTGCATGAGCATGACCAGCAATAACTCTTCCTGAAAGAGGAAATAATTTGGCTACTTGTGGTTTAGAAATATTGCCCCACCCTCAATGTCATACCTACCAAGTCAGTGAGCGGTCCACGGACTGGGTCCTCCTTGAGTCAAATGAGCATACCAGGGACAGGAAAAAGGGAAATTCCATTAAACATCGGAAGTCTTGATTCAGGAGTGAATGACTCAGACGCTGCTGACAGCCGCCCTGCTCAACCTGTCATCCTTTTTAAAAAGACAGAGGCAATCAATGCACACTTCGTCAGGCTTAGCTCCTAGAGCTCCCACTTTTAGCCGATATATACATTATCAACCCCAAATCTGCAGGCAAAAACTTTAGAAAGCTCTGTGGCAACTAATTTTTTCAAGATTTTTATTTATTTATTTGAAAGATAGAGTTACAGACAGTGAGAGGGAGACAGAAGAAGATGAAGAGTGGTGGTGCTCTTCAAAACTTCTTGCAGCAACTCTGAATGATTGGATGGATGGTGCCAAAATGGTGGAAAGTAGTAAAAAAGAAAGGAGGGACAAATTTTAAAAAGGCTCAGAGCTGAGTATTCCATGGGCTTTATAATTAGTATCTGAAAAATTACATGGATTACAGTGATACACCCCCACAAGGACATAATCCCGAATCCTTGTATACGGTAACTGCCATTTGATAAGAGTGTACTCTTTCCAGTGGCACATTCCAAAGTGTGACTAAGAGTCTAACATCATGTAAGAGGAAATTGGATCCAATTGATTCAAAGTGGCCCTTCTCCAAGGCCACGAGACCGGCTCCTGAAAGAAGGAGAGAAGTTTCCATGCTTTCTTCTCCAAGAGTTAGCTCTAGCATCTAAGGGCATAACCACGCCCTGAAATAAAGTCTTATGCTTTCATTTTGTCCATTCATTCATTCATTCACCATTTCACAAACATTTGTGAGGACCTATTCTATGTTAGCAGGATGAAGGTTGCAACAAAAAAATACAGTGATATAAGAAGAGCTGACTTCTCTCACACAGAGACTACTTCTAATGAATGGCAAAGCCATAATGAAAGGAAATATTCTATATGGGCCTTTAAAATGTTATAGGAATTCATAGTGATAAAGGTGACTCGAGGCATGCAGTTACAATGTGAAAAGTATCTATGCATCCTGGCTTCCTGAGGGGTGGTCCATGCAACCAGAGCGAAAACACCATGTGGCAGCTTGTTAAATCTCACAATTACAGACTCTGGCTGCAGACCTGATTTTAATAAGATCCTTTGGTATTGTGTATGCATGTTCAACTTGAGAAGCATTAGTCTGGAGGCCATCAGTTCCTAAAGTGTGTTTTCAATAGAGTCTTCCCAAAGAAAAGCAAACAATAGGCAGAAAGTGATCAAACTAAACACCCCGTACTGTGAGCTTAGTCTAACCACAACATAATCTTTCAAAATTATGACTTTTTTTTCAAGCACATCTTGTATTTCCAGCTCTTCCATTATTCCATCTGAGATAGAGGCAGGTGTATGGGGCTCAAAGAAGAAAAGAGAAAGGGGTGGGAGAAGGGTCTTCTCTGGGAGGCTGATGGGGCTGGCAATCTACCAGCAGATTCAGTTGCAGAAAACAAAGCCCAAGTGCTTTGAGGTGGTCGGGAGTCATTGCTCTTAGATCTCTATTTCACCTGTCTTGCAGCTGTCCTATTACACTGCTATACCAGCACCCATGCCTGCACTGTTGTGCCAGTTTGATTTTTCCGTGTTGATCAAGAAATAGCTGGTGAGTACCTACTAAGTGCACTGCATGATCTACATGATCCAGGGTGTAGTTGGTGTGGTCAGTGTGAAAACAATGGTGAGAGTGAGTAGAAAGGAAGCAGCATCAAAAGAAAGACGAAAAGCAACGACTATGGAAAGTTCCCGGCTCAGGAGATTCAGGAAGGCTTCATAAAGGGGGCAGAGGTAGCTGAACCCCAAATGATGATTAGGAATTAAAGTGGCAGGCATGGGGTTGGGGCATTTTTGAAAGGATGTCCTAGCCCAGAAAAAGAATGGAGGTGGAGAAGTGGGCATTTAGCATAGTGATTAAGATACTATTTAAGGGCCGGCACTGTGGCATAGCGGGTAAAGCCACTGCCTGAAATGCCAGCATCCCATTTAGGCACCGGTTCAAGTCCCATCTACTCCACTTCCAATCCATCTCTCTGCTATGGCCTAGGAAAGCAGTAGAAGATGGCCCCAAGTCCTTGGGTCCCTGCACCCACATGGGAGACCTGGAAGAAACTCCTGGCACCTGGCTTCAGATTAGCACAGCTCCGGCCAATGTGGCCAATTAGGGAGTGAACCAGTGGATGGAAGACCTCTTCTTTACCTCTCCTCTCTCTCTCTGCAACTCTGACATTCAAATAAATAAATAATTTTTTTTTGACATGCAGAGTTAGAAAGTGAGAGAGAGACAGAGAGGAAGGTCTTTCTTCTGTTGGTTCACCACCCAAATGGCCGGCGCACTGCACCGATCCGAAGCCAGGAGCCAGGTGCTTCCTCCTGGTCTCCCATGCGGGTTCAGGGGCCCAAGCATCTGGGCCATCCTCCCCTGCCTTCCTGGGCCACAGCAGAGAGCTGGCCTGGAAGAGGAGCAACCAGGACAGAATCCGGTGCCCCAACCGGGACTAGAACCCGGGGTGCCGGCGCCACAGACGGAGCATTAGCCTAGTGAGCTGCGGCGCCGGCCAATAAATAAATCTTTAAAAAAAAAAAAAAAGATACCATGTAAGACATCTGCATCGGCCTCCTACTAATGTACACCTTGGGAGGCAGCAGTGATGGCTTAACTAGCTGGGCTCCTGGATTGCATTTCCTTTTCTCTTTTTAAGATTTATTTTTATTTTATTTACTTGAAAGGCAGAGTTACCGAGAGAGCGAGAGAGAGAATCTTCCATGTGCTAGTTCCATCATCTAGTTCACACCCCAGATGGCCACAACGGCCGGAACTGGGTCAGGCAGAAGCCAGGAGCTTCATCCAGGTCTCCCACATGGGTGCAGAGCCCCAAACATTTGAGATATTTTCTACTTCCTTCCAGGCACATTAGCAGGAGGCTGGATTGGAGCAGCTGGGACTTGAACCGGTGTTCCTATGGGATGTTCAGCTTTAGCTCCCCAGCCACTGCAGACATTCAGGGGGCAAACCAGTAGATGTGAGCTCCCTGCCTTTCTCTCTTTCTCTCTCTCAAATAAAATTTTTTAAATTAAAAGAAAAAAGAAGAATGGAGGAGGAGGATGAAGAGTTTCTCTGAGAAGATGAGAGACTCTAACTGGGGAATGCAAGAAGCAAGCTAGAAGTTTGGAAGGTTGGGGTTGGGGCATGGATGACCCAAAATGTCCCAGAGGTTACCAAAGAATTTTTTATTAACATGTAATCCTAGTACATTTTTATGGGATACAATATAATATTTCAACACATGTATACAGCATAAACCCATCAAATCAAGTAATTAATATTTCTAGTTCCTTATCTTTTCTCAAAGCTTGGAGCTTAGCAGCGCCTCTCTTCACACCTCCCACAGCGTATCATACATTGATGTGAACTACAGTCACCCCGCAATGCTGTGGAACACTAGAACTTATTCCTCCTATTTAACTGTATTTTTGGTACCCGCTATCCAGCCTTCCTCCACCCTCTTCTCCTCACCCTTCCCAGTCTCCAGGGATCACTAGTCCAAGTTCAGAACCAAGATCTGTGAGCAGGGAGGCGGCATGCCTACATCTGGGCTGTAGAGTTCTTGTACAGCAGGTATTCTGGCAGGAGAGGGAGGGGATGTGAAGGGCTACCAATGATCAGACTCTTCCTCTCATTCCCACTGAAGACACAGGACAGCCATTATCCTCTTCTTTCATGTCCCTCTAGCCCACACCCCCCACCTTCCTGCCAACCACACAATCAACAGATGCTCAGCATCTCAAGTCATCCGGGGTAGAAGTGAGTCCCAGTTGCTGCACTTCCCATCTAGCTCCCTGCTAATGTGCCCAGGAAAGCAGTGGAAAGAGGCCCAAGTGCTTGGGCCTCTGCATCCACATGGGAGACTCAGAAGAAGCTCCTGGACCCTGGCTTCCAATCAGCCCAGCTCCAGCCACTGTGGCCATTTGGGGAGTGAACCAGCAGATGGAAAATCTCTCTCTCTCTGTCTCCCTCTCTCTGTCTCTGTCTCTCCCTCTCTGTGTCTGCAGCTCTGCCTCTCAAATAAATAAGTCTTTAAAAAAAAAAAAAAAAACTAAACCTCCCTTGATAGGAATCTCCCTTCACCTGTGCTGTTCTACAAAGCATTCAGTCCCCTTCTCAGTGAACTTTACGCTCCTGGTGCTGTTGCTTCTTCTCTCTCATAGTAGAGTCACATCCCTTGGGAACTGGAGGGAACCACAGAGTCCATTTTGCCAAATCCCTTTTGATGGGGAGGCTGAACAACTTGCTGAGTTACAGTTGACCAAGCCAAGAGTAGAGACTTGCATAATGGATGAAGACTGGAGCAGGGTGCCTGGCATCACCCCACACTTGGAAGTGGGGGCTTCTCCACCACCAACAAGCATAAAGCTACTGTATTCCCAGAAAAGAGCTGACTCTAGCCCCAGTCTTAGCTGCAGGCCAACTGGACAAAGATTTCACATGGGTGCCAGAGTGGGTACCTCCAACCACAACAGCAGGCACCCCACCTGTAAGACCCAGCCTGGACACCCCCACCTCTGTCCTAACTCCCATCCAGTGTTCTAAGAGCCTATGTTCACTCACAAAAGCAGAACCATAATGCAACAGGATTTTAAACAACTTAGAATTCTAAGTTAAGAAAATGTAAGTTATTCTGCTTGGCCTAGACCAAAGTACAAAAGAGACTGGTGTGAAATCGCTTCCTTGATGGGAGCCGAGTGAGACAGGCTTAGTGTTTTCCAGCGGAGGTGAGAAGCAGCTCTTCTCTTTGGCAATCCCGATGGAGAATCACACAGTGTGGGAGGTAAAGTCCTTCCTGATGAAGAATTCATTCAAGCTTACCTTGCTCAAAAATGGGAACAGGACTCCTCTTTCTCGAAGACTTGGCGACATGTCTCACTATGTCAAAATGGTCCCGAAGGCCTAACCTGTCTTGAACCTTTACTTAAACTTCTAAGGGGAGAAAAGAGAATGCCAGTTTAATGAAGCATCAGAGCACATTCCAACACTGGAAGTCATCAGTAGATTTCTCCTTTTGACCTGGGTTTCCTATCATCACTTATGCTAAAAGGTAAGATCTAGAGCCAAGATTTCCATATCTAGAACAGGGTTGGTCAACCTCAAGGCAGGAGCCAGGAAAGATTCATGTTCTCAAACAACCTCACGTCAGAAACCATTGAAGCTAAAGGAACTGGGCTTCCCAGGGTAAGACAGAGACAGAGCAGAGTGTCCTGTCACCTGACCAGTCAGTCTTCAGAAGCGGCACAGAGCTGGACATGAAGAAGCCAGTCTATCCAGCTTCCTGCTACTACAGATGCTGGGAGCAGAGGGTGATGACTCAAGTACTCGGATTCCTGCTACCCACACGGGAAACCTGGATTGAGCTCCCGGTTCCTGGCTTCGTTGCAGGCATTTGAGAAGCAAACCAGTGGGTGGGAGCCCTCTTTCTATCTGTCTATCTGACTCTCAAAAAAATAAGTAAAAGTTTTAAAAAATAATATTTTTTAAAAAGAAAGTAGTCTGTTTCCTAATACTTACAGTAACAGTTTCCAAAAGACTATAGCACATTCCACATACATTATTTCATATTTTAGAAGCCATATTTAAAAAGCAAAAAGAAACAAATTGATCTTAACATTTTCATTTAGCTCAATGTTTCCAAAATATTATTTCAAAATGTAATCAATATCAAAATTATAAGTGCGATTTTTACATTTTCTGTACTAAGTTTTTGAAATCTGCAGTGTATTTTTACACTTACGGCACGTCTCAGTTCAAACCAGCCACACTTCAAGTGTTGAATAGTCACAGGCAGTTAGTGGGTACTGTGTTGAATTCTTCGAAGTTAGAAAGTAAAAACAAGTGGAAAAGATTGTCTGAGGTTATGGATATTCTGGGGGGAAAGGGGCTGCCTACTGTGGTGGAGGAAGTGGGGGAGGGTCTCTCGTCCTCTGGAAAGACACCACCATGAGGACTGAAAAGAAACCCCTGTTCCCGTGCCACCGTCACCACCCTCACTGATGCTGGCACCATCCATACAGAAATTGTTCCATCTCTACCTTAACCCTGTGCACTGCGTATTCTTCTCTCTGGATTACAACAAGGAAACGGAAAAGCAGCAGGCCTATGGCCCAGTGGTTAAAATGCTGATTCAGACATCTGCGTGGCCAGCGCCGTGGCACAATAGGCTAATCCTCCACCTTGCGGTGCCGGCACCCCGGATTCTAGTCCTGTTCGGGGCACCGGTTGCCCCTCTTCCAGGCCAGCTCTCTGCTGTGGCCCGGGAGTGCAGTGGAGGATAGCCCAAGTGCTTGGGCCCTGCACCTGTATGGGAGACCAGGAGAAGCACCTGGCTCCTGGCTTCGGATCAGAGTGGTGCACCGGCTGTAGCAGCCATTTGGGGGGTGAACCAATGGAAAAGGTAGACCTTTCTCTCTCTCTCTCTCTCTCTCTCTCTCTCTGTCCACTCTGCCTGTCAAAAAAAATAAAAAATTAAAAAAAAAAAAAAAAAGACATCCGCGTCCCACACCAGAGTGCCTGGATTCCAGTCCTGGCTCTGCTTCCAATTGCAGCTTCCTGCGAATGCACACCCTGAGAAGAAGCAAGTAACATATCCAGTGCTTGTGGCTCTGCCACCTACCTGGGAGACCTGCATGGAGTTTCTAGTTCCCAGCTTTGGCCTGGCCCAGCCCTGGCTGTTGCAGGATCTAGGGACTGAACCAATAGATGGGAGCAATCTCTCTCTCTCTCTCTCTCTCTCTGAATCGCAAACATTCATAAGCATAAGCATAAAGAGAGAGAGAGAATGAAGGGTACTCCAAAGCAGTCTCTGGCGTCGGCTTTCTGACCCCACGCCGTTCACTGTCTGCTTAGAAGATGAATGACATATGGCCAGTGTGCCTGCAATGCAGGATGGCGCCTTAGAAATGCAGTGTTGGGTGGGAAGGCGGGATCCCAGTAGGCTGGCTGGGATCTGCAGTGTCTCCCAGGTGCCCTGGCAGGGCTTGGCTCTTTGCCACGCGCTACAGTTCTGACCCTCTACTGCTGTCATTCTGGCCTCACCATCCTCTCTCCTAGGAGCTACAGACCCTTCCTGGGTCTCAAGCCTCCAGAGCAGTCTGGGCCTGAGGCTCAGGGCCTGCACACAGTGCTTCCTGAGTAAGTGATACCACTCGGGCACCATTGCAGATACACCGCCACCTTCTGGAAAAAAACCTGGACCTGAAGAAGGCACATCCATGCAACCAAGGGTCAGACACTGCAGAGGCTTGTACGCACGTCTCTGGCCCATGAAGGAATCCCAGCAGAACCCTCTGGAAATGGGGGTCGATCTGCAGTCCTGGAAATGTCATAGTCATAGAATCAGTTCTGCCACCAGATCTGCAGAAAGGGATCAGTGGTCATGGGGAATCTCGGCTCCAGATCTCCATCCCCTCCCCTGTACAGGCCACAGATTCACACCTGGGGGCCAGAGCCGTGGCATAGCAGGTAAAGGTGCCGCCTGTGACTCTCGCACCCCATATGGGCACCAGTTCTTGTCCCGGCTGCTCCACTTCAGATCCAGCTCCCTGCTAATGCGCCTGAGAAGCTGCAGAGGATGGCCCAAGTACTTGGGCTCTTGCACCCACTTGGGAGACCTGGATGAAGCTCCTGGCTCCTGGCTTCAGCCTGACTCACCAATACATTGGGGCCATTTGGGGAGTGAACCAGATGATGGAAGATTCTCTCTCTCTCTCTCTCTCTCTCTCTATATATATATATATATGTGTGTGTGTGTGTGTGTGTGTACAAAAAACTGACTTTCAAATAAATAAATCTTTTTTTTTAAAGATTTATTTATTTACTTATTTGACAGGTAGAGTTACAGTGAAAAAGAGAGACAGAGAGAAAAGTCTTCCCTCCATTGGTTCACCCCCCAAATGGCCACCAGGGCCGGGGCGCTGCACCGATCCGAAGCCAGGAGCCCAGAGCCAGGCGCCTCCTCCTGGTCTCCCATGTGGGTGCAGGAGCCCAAGCACTTGGGCCATCCTCCACAGCCCCCAACCCCGGGCCACAGCAGAGAGCTGGACTGGAAGAGGAGCAACCGGGACTAGAACCCGGTGCTCATATGGGATGCCGGCGCCGCAGGCGGAGGATTAGCCAAGTGAGCCATGGCGCCAGACCCCCAAATAAATAAATCTTAAAAAAGCAAATTCACATCAGCTCTGGGTCACACCTGGCCAGAATCAGCTTGCTCTGGCCAGGAGCCCTGGGCCAAGATTCACCTTGAGGACGTCTCTGGGGGGGCCTACCCAGCTGCATGTGCACACAGCCTGGGCGCCTCTTTGACAGCGACCACGGGGCCAGCCGCGCTCACCCGAGCGCAAACCGCATTCTGGTGGCTGTCCCTAAGGGCCAGATGGAAACTCCCCCTCGTTTGTTGGCCCAGATCTGACAGCCGAGGGCCCCATCCCAGGAGGGCAGAGCCCAGTTCTGAACTGCAACCCCGCCCCCGAGCTCACACAAAGGCAGAAAGACATTTGTCCCAAGGGCTGTCGCAGAGAAAAAGTTTTTTGTTTTTTGCTTTTTTTTTTTTTTAATAATTTTTCTCTTGCCGCCAAAATGTCCCCAGCGGCGGAGGCGGCAGGTCCGCCGGGAGCCGCCATCTGACCCGAGGGGCCGTCCCTAATTGCGCCCCATCTGGCGTCTGCCGCGCACAAAAGCCGCCCGCTGGGCGTTTGTGCCCCGGGAAGGACACCACGCGCTTCTGGCGAGCGCCGCACGGGCCGCCACACGCGGCCTCTGAGACCCGGCGAGCGGAGGGCCCGGGACAGACCCAGCCCTGCCCTGCGCTGCGGCCCCGGGTCCTCTCTGCCAGTCCTGTCGGCCCCAGGACTGGCAGAGGTTGTGAGGCTGTCGCGGGCGCGGGAGCCTTGGGACCCCATCCGACTCGCGTGCCGCTGAATGAGTCCTGGGACAGAAGAGTCCTGGGACAGAACCCAGAGGCTCCCAAGACAATGCTGCCAATGAGATGTGGGCAGCGCTCCCATTCTGTGTGATAGCCGAAGTTTGGAAACAACTCCAACAATTAAGAATGGGTTAGGTCACATCAATGGTGGAAACAGTCACACTATAAAACACCTTGCGGCCGTTAAAGACAATTGCTGGAGACCTATGAACGCTGGCATCAAAGAATAGCCACCGACATCCCGAAATTTAACAGGCAAGCTACAAAAGAATATGTATAGTACGGTTCTATTTTGTTATCTAGATAGATGATAGATACATAGATAGATAGATGATAGATAGATAGATGCTTGTGTGTATTGATGCAGATGAAGTAGACACACCAAGATGTTACTGATTATTCCTGGGTAGTGAATTTATCCTCCTTTTTTTTTTTTAATTTTAATTTTTTTTTTTTTTTGAGAGAGAGGAGACATAGAGCTGGCATCCACGGGTTCATGCCCCAAATGCTAGAGATGGCCAGGAATGGGCTGAGGCCAAAGCTGGAAAGTCAGTGCAGGTCTCCCGTGACAGTGGTAGGGACTCAGTCCTTGAGCCATCTCCTGCTGCCTCCCAGGGTGCTGCAGGAAGGTGAAGTCTGCAGGGGAGGAAGGCATTGAACCCTGGGCACTCGATATAGGACCTGGGTAGATGTCCCAACTGGCATTTTAACTACCAGGCCAAATGCCCACCCTATCTTCTTGTTTTTATTGTTTGCATATTCTAATTTTACATATTTTCCATAATTGAATGTGTATTAATTGTAGACTAAAACAGAAATTTTAAAAATGAATGCTGGTGGGGCTGACACTGTGGGATAGTGGGCTAAGCCTCTACCTGTGGCAACAGCATCCCATATGGGCTCCAGTTAGTGTCCTGGCTGCTCCTCTTCCCCATCTAACTCCATGCTAATGGCCTGGGAAGGCAATAGAAGATGGCCCAAGTCCTGGGGCCCCTGTACCCAGGTGGGAGACCTGGAAGAAGCTCCAGGGTCCTGGCTTTAGATCGGCTCAGCTCTGGTTGTTGCGGCCATTTGGGGAATGAACCAGCAAGTGGAAGACCTTCTCTCTCTCTCTCTCTCTCTCTCTCTCTCTCTCTCTCTCTCTCTCTCTCTGCCTCTATCTGTCTGTAATTCAACCTCTCAAATAAATAAATGAATAAACAAATCTTCAAAAAAAAAATGAATGCTGGAGACAGCTCTCTTATTTGTAGGTAGATATTACTTAAAGCCATAGACTAGATGAAGTCACCAGATGGATCATATAGACAATCTGCTGTCGACATGTTGTTAATTTGCTTCTCTCTGTAGACAAAGTAGAGAAGGGGGTTCAGGCAGTAGCTGGGGACTCCAAACATTTAGAAACTGGACATAGAAGGAAGAGGAGGTGTGAAGGGAAACAAGCCCAAGAAACCAGGAGGAAAGGAGAAATCCCAGGCCGGTCCCAGCAGCCACAGGAAGGCAGTGGATTGGGTAGAAGGGAGTCAGCGCAGTCGCACGCCCCCAACGAGTCAGGGAATGAGGTACTGGGCGCTGGTTCAGCAAGGTGCAATCTATCAGAGTAAGCGGGCAGTTGAGGAAGAGGAGCTGGGCTGTGAAGAGCAGCAGAGGAAGGCTGGGTTTGAGGGGAGTGGGGGTCAAGGGAGGGTTCCTTGGAGGTGGGAGGATAAGGAGACAGATCAGGTAACAGGTGAGCAGATGCTCCAGCCGGGAGGCGTGCTGCAAAAAGGACATTGTCAAGGGCACCTAGAGGGTACAAGGGTCAGCTCTCAGGGAGGGGTGGGCCACAGAGCAAGACCCTGGAGCTTCACCCTCTGCAAGGGGAAAGTGAGCAGAGTTGAGGTGGCACAACCTCATGGATCTTGGTGGGTTTGCAGGCGGGAAAATGAGGCATGGTTGGAGTTCTTGCTTGTCTAAAATCTGGGGCAGCGGCCAGCATTTGGTGTGATAGCTAAGACTCCACTTTGCTCATCTGCATCCATATTGGAGTGCCTGGGTTCAAATCCCAGCTCTCTGGATTCCAGCTTCCTGCTAATGCTCACGCCAGGAGGAAGCAGGTGATGGCTTAAATAGCTGGATCCCTGCCACCCACATGGGAGACCTGGATTGAGTTCTGGGCTCCTGGTTTTGGCCTGGCCCAACCCTGGCCATTGCAGGGATCTGGGGAGGGAGCCAGCAGATGGGGGACTCTCAATATATCTCTACTCGCTCTCTGTCTCTGAAATAAATACTTTTTAAAAAAGAAGAAAGAGAAGGAGGAAGGGAGGAGAAAGGAAGCAAAGGAGTTTCTGCATTTTGGAATTAAGGAAAGCAAAGTTCAGAAAGGTAAACATTAAGTTTTCTGATTCCAAATCCCGCTTATAAAATCAACCAGCAATTGCCTATAAATACCTGCTATATTGTCAGGCCTGTGATTAGAGCTAGAGGGACCTTACCTAGGATTCTGTCCTGGTGTGATGAGTAATAGCACCACATTTCAAGCTGCAGACTGTCCCTGGCTGAGATGTTAAGTTATATGATCATTCCGTGTAATTGAGAGTGGCACCAAGGCAACAAAGACTCTCTGAGTCACCCACTCTTTCCTGTCAGTGGTTCCTATGAGCACCCGTGAGGCTGGCTGGAGTCATCAGTGGACACCGTGCAATAAGCTGGAGTAGATGTAGGGGTCAAAGCATTCAGAACAGTCTGCACACTGCACATTCAGAATGTTCTCGTATTTTCCACCTGGCTAAGGATCAGATGCTCACTGCTGGGCATCCCACCACAGGCCCACAGACCACACACAAGTGTGAACAGAGTTCTGCCTTCCAAAAAAACCTTTCGCTCCTATTTTCTTTTATACATACTAAATAAAACAATTAATTTTAATAGTTTTAGTGAGGTGCAATTTATATACATAAAACTCAGTTTAAGTGCTCCTGTCAACATCTTACTGACTTCGTAGTCATGCAACCAACAAACAGTAATTGGATTAATTTTATTTATACAAAAATAGTAATGGGAATAGAAGAGGGAGGAGGAAGGGTGGAAGTGTGGGCGGGAGGGAGGGCAGGGTGGAAGAATCACTATATTCCTAAATTTGTGTATATATGAAATGCATGAAGTTTGTATACCTTCAATAAAATTTTTGAAAAGCTACATTTTATTTATACAATAGAAATTATGCATATAATTATAATTATGCTTTCTACTATGTGAACTAATACACAAACTCATCCCCAGTCAGATATCCTCTTTCTCTATCTTCCCACTCCAGTTTTGTAACAATTTCTATGTGTCGCAGGAAATGACTTCATTTCAATCCTTAAGAAAATAAAAGGGAGGGGCCGGCACTGTGGTGCAGTGGATTGAGCAGAACCCGCATCCCATATGGATGCCAGCTCCAGTCCTGGCTGCTCCACTTCCGATCCAGCTCCCCGGGAAAAGCAGTGGAAGATGGCCCAAGTGTTTGAGCTCCTGCCCACTCAACATGAGAAACCCGGATGAAGCTCTTGGCTCCTGGCTTCAGGCCCGGTCCAGCCCTGACTCTTTGGGCCATTTGGAAAGTGAACCAGCGGATGGAAGAGCTCTTCCCCCCACCCCTCGTCTCTGCCTCTCTCTGTGACTCTTTCAGGTGAATGAGTGAATCTAGAAAAAAAAATACTAATTTTTTAAAAGAAAATAAATGGGAATTAGAAAATAATGATCATTTGTCGAGCATGACAGGACTTTAGTAAATTTTTTGTGGGATAGTCCATTTTATGTTTTCATAAAAATCGAGAGAGCTCGTTATAAATGAGAAGATGCTCTCTCCTTACTGTGAAGGAAAGTCCAGAGCCGTCGTGGCCTGATGCTCTAGTGACGCAGCTGGGAGGCCTCTGCTCCACAGCTGCTCTCATCAACTCCCCAGCATCTCCCTCCTTAGCCAGCCAGCTGGCTTCGTGGTTTTCCCTGAGCAGACGGCCTGCCTTGTCCTTTGAAGCCGTCTCCTCGGCTTACAAGGGCAGACAGTCCACGCAGCTGCTGGGAATGCAATAGGCCCAGTTTTCCCAGAAGTCCCAGTGTTCTTTGCCACATTCTGCCCGAGGGTTCCAAACTGAACCTCGCCAACCGGCTTCTCTTTCCCCATGGAGCCTGGAGGGACACCAATCAAGGTTGCCATGCCCCGGTTTAACTGAAATCTGCCACTTCTGTGCTCTTATCCATTTAATATTGCTAATCAACTGTCCTGCTGCCGAATGTGAGTACAGTTTCTTTTTTTTTTTTTTAATTTTCATTTTTTAAATTTATTTAGAAGATAGGAACAGAGATTTTCCACTGGCTTGCCTCCCAAATGCCTGCAACAGTAGGAGCAGGGCCAGGCTGTAGCCAGGAGTTTGGAACCCAACACATGTGGATGTCAGGGACTCAAATAATATAGCCACCTGCTGCCTCCAAATGTGCATTAGCAGGAAGCTGGAATCAGGAGTGGAGCTGGGATTTGAACCCATTCAGATATGGGATGCAAGTGTTTAAAATTATTTCTTTTTTAATATTTATTTATTTGAAAGGCAGAATTAAAGATAGGCAGAGGCAGAGAGAGAGAGAGAAGTCTTCCATCTGCTGGTTCACTCTCTAGATGGCCGCACGGCTGGAGCTGTGCCAATCCAAAGCCAGGAGCCAGGAGCTTCTTCCAGGTCTCCCATGTGGGTGCAGGGGCCCAAGGACTTGCGCCATCTTCTACTGCTTTCCCAGACCATAACAGAGAGTTAGATCGGAAGTGGAGCAGCTGGGACTCGAACCGGCACCCATATGGGATGTCAGCACCGCAGGCGGTGGTTTTACCTGCTATGCCACAGCACCAGCTCTCAAATGGTTTCTTAATTCTTGCACTAAACACCCTTTCCAAGTAGAGTTTCTGATATCAATATGCCAAGAAAACAGCATCAAGGGCTAAATCCTCACTCTTCACCAAGCTTCATGGGTAGTTCACTGGCCACAGAACATATTCAAAACATCAACAATACAAGAAAGTGCAGGGAGGATAGTAAAATTCAGAGATCTTTCTAGAACCCTCCAGCAAAAAACTATAGGGATGGAATTTCCTGTCAAAAAATGTTCAATTTATTTTTTTTAATTTATTTGAAATACAGTTTTTACAGAGAGAGAAAAAGAGAGAGAAATATCTTCCACCTGCTCGTTCACTCCCCAAATGTCCACAGCAGCCAGGGCTGGGTGGGTCCAGAGCCAGGAGCCTGGAGCTTCTTCCTAGTCTCCCAGGTGGGTTCAGGGTCCAAGCACTTGGGCCATCTTCCGCTGCTTTTCAGATGCATTAGCAACGGTCTGGATCAGACGTGGAGCAGTGATTAGGGCCAGCACGGTGGCATAGCAAGTCAAGCAAGCCGCCACCTGCAGTGCCGGCATCCCATATAGGCGCTGGCTCGAGTCCCGGCTGCTCCACTTCCTATCCAGCTCTCAATTACAGCCTAGAAGATGGCCCAGGTCATTGAGCCCCTTCACCCATGTGGGAAACCTGAAAGAAGCTCCTGGCTCCTGGCTTCAGATTGGCGCAGCTCCTGCAGTTGCGGCCAGTTGGGGAGTGAACCAGCAGATGGAAGATCTCTTTCTCTCTCTCTCTTTGCCTCTGCCTTTCAAATAAAGAAATGAATATTTAAAAGGAGGAGGAGGAGAATAGGAGGAGGAGGAGGAGCAGTGAGGACTCGCACTGGTGCCCATATGGGATGCCGGTGTCACAGGCAGCAGCTTTACCTGCTACACCACAATGCCGGCTCCAAAATTGTGATTTTCATGGACCTGCATGCTTTCAAAAATATTGAGTGTTTGGAGAAGTGAAAGGTTCAAGATATAGCATATTTTGTTAAATAAGGATTACCCTCCTTGTTTTCAAAGAATTATTGTTTGAACACCCCAAAAATAGGAAAAACATGGAAATAAATGTTCTGTAAGTTAATTAACTTGTTTTCCTTAAAAACAGATTGTATCCATCCATTTTCCTCAGATAAGAGCACATCCTTATGCCAAACAGAATTGTCCTTCATAGAGACAGTGGAATTAGAAAAATATTTCTCTGAATCCAGCGTTCCAGGCAGCAGCACCCAACCCAAGGGACTGTTTGTTTTAATCCCAAACTGAATTCTGGAATTCAGGCAGTAAAACATAGTATTGTAATGGTCTAATGAATCCCAGACACTCTTATCCTGCTCACCTCCCACCTCTTAACTTGTATTATGACCCGGAGAAATAATTTCCTATGCCACTCTTTCTCCATCAGCAACCCTGAGAACACAATCACCTTTAAAATCACATCGTAGGGACCGGCTTTGTGGCACAGCTGGTTAAGCTGCAGCTTGGGACACCAGCATCCGGCTTCGGGATGCCAGTTTGAGTCCTACTGCTCTGAGCCTGGGAAGCAGCCATCCCTGTGGGAGAGCAGGATGGAGTTCCTGGTTCCTGGCTTCAGCCTGGCCCAGCCTCAACTGTTGGAGCCATTTGGGGAATGAACCAACAGTCAGAAGATTCTGCCCCCTGCCACTTTCTCTCTTTCTCTCTCTCTCTCTCTCTCTCTCTCTCTCTCTCTCTCTCTCTCTCTCTCTCTCCCTCTCCCCCTCTCATTTGCAAATAAATAAAATAAATCTTAGAAAACAAAAAAATATGGTCAAGACAGTGAGTGAAACTGACTAAAGGACCCAAACCATGCAAATAAGCTGCCAGTCGATCAAAAGCGAGAAACTGTGGCAAGTGTAGGTGCAAACAGCACCTCTGTTCCCCAGACTCTTTAAGGACCCCTTGATGCCATCAGTTATTTTCTGCCTGGGAAAATGAACGCTGAACCAGATGTAAAAGTGTTCCATTCACTGCTTTAAATCAGTTAAATGCATCCGTGGCTCCTCAGCCACCAGCATGTGCACTGCCCTCTGACTTTCAAATAAATAAATAAGTCTTAAAAAAAATACTGATCGGGCCGGCGCCGCAGCTCACTAGGCTAATCCTCCGCCTTGCGGCGCCGGCACACCGGGTTCTAGTCCCGGTTGGGGCACCGATCCTGTCCCGGTTGCCCCTCTTCCAGGCCAGCTCTCTGCTGTGGCCAGGGAGTGCAGTGGAGGATGGCCCAAGTCCTTGGGCCCTGCACCCGCATGGGAGACCAGGAGAAGCACCTGGCTCCTGCCATCGGATCAGCGTGGTGCGCTGGCCGCAGCGCGCCTACCGCGGCGGCCATTGGAGGGTGAACCAACAGCAAAGGAAGACCTTTCTCTCTGTCTCTCTCTCTCACTGTCCACTCTGCCTTTAAAAAATAAATAAATAAATAAATAAATTTAAAAAAAGAAAAAAAAATACTGATCGAATGGGAATACGTTTTAGCCACTAGCTTCCATAATGGCTTGGGACCAACAGTCACTAAGTGAACGGTCCACTTAGTGAGCCGTGTCTCACCTGCTACCAGCATACACTTTCCCTTTCTTTGGTGGTAATAAGACACACACATATTGTATTCACACATATGCTCTAGTTTTAAAAAACAATTATTTGGTCACGTTCAGGGAAATGTAAGCTCTCAAATTCCTTCAGGATAAAAGTTCAGCTTGTCACCAAGATTTTAATGGCTCTTTCAGATCCGGCCCCAATGTGCATTTTCACCACGTTATTTCTTCAAGCCAATGAGACACTTGTCATTCCCTCATATGGCTCTTTATTTTCCATTCTCTAGCCTTTATCTCTTATTGTTCTCCCTGCCTAAAACTCAAAAATTCCTCTATCTCCATGGACCAAAATCACACACTCTTGTTAGAGCCCAATATTGGAATTTGACAAAAATTCAATTGTTCTTTCTTTAAAAAAATCTTATTTGAAAGGCACAGAGAGAGAGAGAGAGAGATTGTATCTCTCCACTGATTCATTCTCCAAATGCCCTCAACAGCCAGGATTGGACCAGGCCAAAGCCAGGGGCCAGGAACGCCTTCTGGATCTCCCACAGGGATGACAGGAACCAACGTACTTGAGTCGTCATCCACTGCCTCCCAGGGTGCACACTAGCAGGAACTGGATCAGAAGCAGGGGTAGGACTTGATCCCACGCACTGGATATGCAATGTGTACATTCCAAATCATGACTTAACCTGCTGCACCACAACGCACTCCCATCAATCATTCTTGCATATATTCTTATATGCATTTATTCTACAAATATTTACTTTAAAACCTTCATGGAAAATGCATGCTATGAAAAAAATGTAAGTGGATTTCAAAAAGATTTTGGGCACCAAAAGAAGTTTATCTTTTAACTTCATTTCTCGTTGAGCTTTTTCAAGCCCCCACGTCTATGCCTGGTACTGTACTCCATGCTTGAATTGCAGTAGCGAGTGAGACAAGCTGTGGTTTCCTGTTCTCATCGTTCTGGCCTCTGCTATCCATCACTCATGGCCTCTGCTAATGGGGCATCTCCTCGTGGATGTGAGGCTTTCCCAAAGTACTGATGCAGTAGCTTGTCATTGGCCACAAAAAGGTCTCACCTTGGTAGACAGTCCCACAGTTGATAGACACCTATGCATTCATTATCTCATTTCATCCTAACTCAGAGGTCAATGACAGACAAATGCCTGTTCTCATTTTATAAAAGAGGAGACTGAACTTCAGAGATGTCAAGTTCACCAACCCAGGCCAGTGTCAGATTAAGGATGGGGATCCTGGCCACCTTTCAGAGACCTTGGCCAATTGCATCACCTCCTTTATAAACAAATTAGATGTGGAGGGAGGATTAGCCATATTAGTTCTACTCTATACAAGAAAGAACATATTTCAGCACAATGTATGTCCAAGGAGTTACTACAAAATAAATACAATGTATTCATATTTGGAAATAAACTATCTCACTCTTTCACCAAAATATTATAAATCAGGTGCCAATGCCTTGAGGGGAAATAAGCTCTTTTGCAGAATTTATTTGAATTTAAAAATTATTGGTTATTCAGCTTTCTTCCTTGACTCTTAAGACTTGAATAACTGGTACTATAATGTGTTAAGCTAGTAAAAATTTTAAATCCAGAAATTCTTCATTTCTGATTTTGTCTTACACTATTAAAGAAAGATAGCATTTCAGAAAATTTAGGGGAAAAGGAAAAAAGCATTAATTTGCAAATTCTAATATAACTCTCTTAGCTTGAAAGTGTTTGTATTCAGTCTTTTATCAAATATAATATTTTACATTATTGCAATTATAATTTTCATACCCTGCTTTTATTTTTTTCACCTGCTGTCCCATTTGCACTTTTCTGGGTTTCTACATAGTGTGAAAATAGGACAGATCAGGCCGGCACTGTGGCATAACAGGTAAAGCCGCTGCCTGCAGGGCCGGAATTCCACATGGGCACCGGTTCAATCCTGGCTGCTCCGCTTCCAATCCAGCTCTCTTCTATGGCCTGGGAAAGCAGTGGAAGATGGCCAAATGCTTGGGCTCCTTGCAGCCACCTGGGAGACTCGGAGGAAGTTCCTGGCTCCTGGCTTCGGATCGGCACAGCTCCGGCCATTGTGGCCATATGGGGAGTGAACCAGAGCATGGAAGACTTCTCTCTCTCTCTCTCTCTGTTTCTCTCTCTCTCTCTTTCTCTGCCTCTCCTTCTCTCTCTGACTCTGACTTTCAAATAAATAAATAAATCTTTAAAAAAAGAAAATAGGACTGATCTTGGAGTCAGAAGGCCGGACTCAGACCCCAGCTCTATAACTGAACACCTAAAGACTGATGATGCAGGGGATTTTTAAATTCATTTTTAAAAGATTTATCAATTTATTTGAAAGTCAGAGTTACAGAGACAAAGCGAGAGAGAGAGACTGCGTCCATCCACTGGTTCACTCCCTAAATGGCTGCAATAGCTGGGGCTGGGCCAATCCAAAGCCAGGAGCCTAGAACTCCATCGGGTTCTCCCAGGTGGGTGGCAGGGACCCAGGTACTTGGGCTATCATTCACTGCTTTCCCAGGCCATTTGCAGAGAGCTGGATTGCAAGTGGTGCAGTCAGGACTCGAACTAACATTCAGCTATGGGATGCTATGGCTTATCGCACCGAGCCACATTGCCAGCCCTTGATGTAGGTTTTATGAGGCTCAAACTGTAAAAAATTTGGGGGGCCTTATTTTAAGAATTCAAAATTAGGGACGGAAGAACTACTTTGGAATGAAAAAGGAAATCACCACACATTTCTGGGGATGTGGAAATTTCAATCTGTTCTTCTGAGAGTTCTTCAAGCGATTTACCAGAAATGCATCTGCGAAAAAGCTCTCTGATCGCAATCTGGTTTCCCTCTGATACACCTCACCCTGTGACTCCTTGCACACACAGAGGGCAAGCTGGGGCCCTGGCATTTAAACTTCGTTTGCTTTACAATAAATCCACTTCAGCCTGCCTGATCTTGGGCTGACCAAATAACTGCTCTGGTCTTCAGTTTGCTCATCTGTAAGAGGGAATCATTATATCCACCTGTGGAGATCAGGAAAGGAAATGAAACTGTGCACACAAGTCAGTGGGAACGTCGAATGAAAAGTTTATTTTGGTGCAAAAAAAAAATTAAAGTCTATGCATAGTTATTTCTCATGAATTTTTTTCCCATGAACTTTTTGAGGGCCTCTCTCTCTTTTTTTGTGTGTGTTTTGTTTGAAAGATTTATTTATTTATTTGAAAGGCAGAGCTATAGAAAGGCAGAGAGAGAGAGACAGAGACAAGGATAGAGACAGAGACAGAGAGGTCTTTCAACTGCTGATTCAGTCCCCAAATGGCTGCAACAGCCAGAACTAGGCCCATCTGAAGCCAGGAGTCAGGAACTTGTTCTGGGTCTCCCACTTGGGTGCAGGGGCCCAAGGACTTGGACCATTTTCCACTGCTTTCCCAAGCCATAGCAGAGAGCTGGATCGGAAGTGGAGCAGCTGGGACTCAACCAGTGCCCATATGGAATACCGGCATGGCATCACCCCAGGGTCTCTTATATGCATTGATTTCAAAGTTGCACACGCCAGCATAAACTTATCTTTTCATTCCATATTATTGTCATTTTTCAACAATCTACACCTTCCTCACTTAGGTCACAGAGTTTCAGACCAGTTCATTTTTACACAGCTTTCTCTAGCAATTTAGGGCCAAAATAAGAATCAGGTTAAGCAGACTTCATCTGGATCTTCCTCTTGATTATTTCTTCTGCAAACAATGCCTTAAAAATCTAATTTTTTTCTTTCAATTTTAGATGCATTGAGGCAGCTAGAAAAGAGGTTAGAGGACGCGAGCGATTCAACGGCTCCAGCCTGAGCAGACGGGCCATTCATAACTCTGTAGTTCCTAATTTGCAATGAATTTCCTGCCCAAGCTGGTCTGCTTATGGAACAAAAGCCTGGAGCTGCGAGTGTTTCACGCCCCACTGGAAGCACACACTGCTCAGGGCTGGCCTCTCTGGTGGCCTGCGGGTCATCAGAGGCACTTGCCGCCCTCCCCAGTTTGGCTTTTACAAATCACTGCTTAAAGAACACATAAACGTTTTCCTTCACACCCCCCTGGGACCCTGCAAAAGGCCTTTTATCTTATAAGCGACCCATAGAGGTTTCTATTAACCATTTCCTGCGACTGCCTCCTCACCAAGAAAGTCACCCTCTCCTGGGAAAAGCCTTAAAGTGAACACTGAAAGTTGTCCCTCGGCTGTTTATTCCCCAGCGTGTGACATAGATCCATCCACCACGCCTTACCTGATATCCTACCCAGTTCTGAAAAATAATATCCAACCTTGGAAAAGATGTGCGTATCCCAACAAGGCAAGAGGTGCCGAGGTGGCTCATTCCACTTCGAATAATGACCCTTGGCTTTCTCCTGCGTGAAGGAAATGCTTCTTTGATTACAGTTTCTGCAGCCCCAGGGCTTTATAGAATAATGTAGAAGGAATGGACTGCAGCAGAGAGGGGAGGAGAGCAGACCCTGAAATGGAGGCTCAGCCACCCCTCTCCCCCATAAGCTGTTCTGGGGCTAGGGGACAGGACAGTGGGCCATTCACAGTCTTGGCCTATAGAGAGAGGAGGCAAGTTACCAATTTAATGCTAAAGAGTGGGTGATGAGAGGTAGCCTTTACTTCCAAGATTTCTCTGAATAAATCTTCAGATTTCTCTTTCAGATATAAAAAAAGAGTACCTGTTTACAATATTTTGAGAAAGTTGAATATATATAATATATATATAAAGTTGAATATATAATATAAAATATTATATTTTTATATTTATATATTTTTATATATTTATATATATATATAAGAAAATTTCCTTAAATACTAAAAGTCGATGTCTAGTAGTAACTGTATATCTTGTAATAGCTGGAATTGACTGCAAATTTTAAATCCAATTTATAAAAGTAGGAATGGGCATTTGGTGTTATAGTTAAGCCACCAGTTGAGAATCACGTCCCATATGGGAGTGCCTTGGCTAGATTCCTGGCCCCACTTCCAATTCTAGCTTTCTGCTAATGTGAACCCTGTGAAACAGCAGGTAGATGGTTCAAGTATTTGGGTCCCTGGCACCTGTGTGGAAGACCTGGATGAACTTCTGGGCCCTGACTTCAGCAAGGCCTATCCCCAGATGATGCAGAGATTTGGAGAGTGAACCAGCAGATGGAAGATTTCTACCTTTTTGTCTGTCTATCTGCCTCTTTCAAATAAAATAAATATATAATTTTTTTTGAGATTTATTTATTTATTTGTAAGGTAAGTTACAGAGAGAGAGAGAGAGAGGTAGAGACAGAGAGAGAAAAATCTTCCACCCACTGGTTCACTCCTCAGATGGCCACAACGGCTGGAGCTGGGTGAAGCCAGGAGCCAGAGGCTTCTTCCAGGTCTCCCAGGTGGGTGCAGGGGCCCAAGCAGTTGGGCCATCTTCTGCTGCTTTCCCAGAACAGAAACAGAGAGCTGAATTGGAAGAGGAGCAGCTGAGACAAAAACCAGCACCCATATGGGATGCTGGTGTGGCAGGAGGAAGCTTAGCCTGCTATGCCACAGTGCCGGCTCCCACTTGTATTATATTGAGCCTTAAATTTATTGTCATTTGTTATGACAGCAGTAGAAAACTAACACAGCAGAGTGTGATGGATGCAATACTCTCTCATCTTACAGAAAGATGTCTGACACCTTTCTACTTCAAATTTCTGTGATCTGAAATAACAGAGTACAGTGGCTTGCATAAAATGAACTGATTGATATTCCTTGAACAGAAATGATAGAATGCTGGGTCACAGCCAGGTGGATGACAATAACTCAACTAATCTAGAAGTGAAAATTGTAAAGGAAAATCCATAGATGAGCTCTAACAACAGGCTCTTTACCACACTGCTTTTAAAGAATTTACTCAGTAACTGGAGTTATTCCTGGTACTAGTTTACTAAACTCTAGAGCCCTGTATGACATCAGGGTAAAATATGTTGACAATTACAATAATGGCCTTAAATGTGTATGCTGGGAACGATTTTTCTAGATCCAATTTAGCCATAGTTTATCGAGGAAGCTTCCGCCAGAAGTCTCCACACTTTAGAATTCTCAGTTGAGAATTAAGGAGTCAAGGGCCTATCCTAAGAGCAGACTTTACATCTTCCACCACTCCTCCACGTGGTGCATCATTCTTGTGCTCCTTGAAACTTTGAAAGAAGCTGTGTTCAGCTGTGCACCTGTCCCTCCTGTAGCTGTCGTCTCTGATCTAAGATGGTACTCTTCTGTAGGTGTGATAGAAGCCTCACAGGTCTCTCCTGCTGAGGGCATACACAGACTGAACATGTGTTCTGTGTACAGCCTTGAGAGTAAATTCCAACCAACAAGTAGCTATAACTTGGTTCTCTTCCAACTCTTACCTTTCTTTCTTTCTCCCTCTTAATCTCTTTCCAGTTGGGGATGCTGTTAAAACAGGAATCTTCTCTGCCTTCCTTTGTTATGGTGGTCTGTGAATATCGTACTCCTTTTGTTCAGAATCCTTATGATTGATAGTTGTATGTTAATTAGGGTGGTTATTTATTCCATGTGTCTTTCCCCACCAAACATTATATCCTGTGACGGAGATTTGAACCACATCTGATTATTCCTACCAGATTATGGCAGGATACACCGATATTTATTATGTGAACCAATAAATAAGGCACCTAGGCTATGAATCCAGACTCCCTTCTTCCTCCCCTAACAAATACTTGGCAAAGCTATAAATAAAGTCAACATAAATGTGTCAAAGTAAAAAGAGAAGGCAACATTCCAGTGTATTTAGAAAACATTTATTGTGGGCCCAATGGATCGGAACTCTTTGTTAAAGTTATAGATCTACAGGAATCTCCAAGGCACAAATGAGTACTTAGAGCTGCAACAAGGAATGGGGGTAATGACAACCACAGACGAGAGAGAAAGCATAGTGGAAATCCAGAAGAAGCAAGGTGACTTCCAGTTGAGGATTTCTTTCCTTCTTCTCTGGCCTCCATTCTTGTCATTCTTGATAATATTCCATGCTCCCATACCCTCTGTCCTCTGTCACTTCCATGTGGCAAATGGACATGCCCCCTCCTCTCTCTGCCACCACTTCAAGAGCAGTATTGCCCTCCTGGAGAATGCCAAGGGCAGGGCAGACATGCGTCATTGTGCACTCGTGCAGAATCTTGGCCTGTGGTTGTGCACCCAGCTGAGGGGGCAGGAGGGGACTGAGTTACCAAGAAACCATTCGGGCAGAGGGTGTAAACACATGCTTGACAACCTAAAATGAACGAAACATAGTTCCACTGTGTTTCCCTGATCAATTCCTTCCTCATTCATCTCAAGGGCTCTTTAAAATTCTTTATTCTTAGCAAGATCTGTTGATGCCTCCGACACCATCAGTTTCTTTTTCTCTCATCAGACGGTTGTGCCCCTTATTGCATGAACACACTGAAGTTAAGGAATCGGCTCTGCAAGGAGTGTCCTCATCCAAGGACAGGCCCCATTCCTGGGCAGCCACTTGCCATGATAGATCCAGGGCTACAAAGGCCTGCTCTCATCCTTCCCTCATCCACCACCTCCATGGGACAACTCCAAGGGCCATCATGTGTCAGAGCTCCCCAGGGAGTGGCTGAGGCCTTCGCTGAGACTGCAGCGCAACCCAGCTTCTCCTTCTGCCAATTCTGCTTCGTCCTCTCTGCAAGTGCTGGTCACCAGAGTACTCCCCAGGTGTGTCCTGCTATTTTCCATATCAGAGTCTGCTGCCTGGGGAATACAAGGCCTGCCAGACATGACCCCTCTGCTTCAGGAGCCTCCTCTGCACCATTGCCTCCCCCACCAATCTCTCTTCAGTCACCCTGGCCTTAGGGTCTCTGAATATGGAAAGTTGGTTGTCTCCATAGAGCATTGACCTGCTGCTTCCCAACCCTCTTTGCCTAATTACATCATGCCTGACCATTGGTGCGGACTCACCTCCAATATAACTTTCTCTAAAGGAAGCACATCTGTTTCCTTTATCACAGCCTCTCATGGGATCGTGTTTCTTTCCTTCAGAGCACTTGGATTTATGTCTATCTCCCTTCCTAAAACTGAAGCGCACCAGCAAGGTGCTTGTTTTGGCTCACCATTGCATCCTTGATGTTTTGTGTAGCTCCAGGTGGTAAATGCTGAACATAGAGTGGTGACAAGGAAAACTCCTGCCCGCGAGGAGCTCACAATCCACTGAGAGAAGCAGTAAAGAGCTTAAACATGTGGTAGATATCTATTTTTCTAACGAAGAAACTGAAGCTGGTGACTTAGCCAAGTCTCACAATCCATACAGAGAATTGAGATTAAACTCCAGCTCTGAAAGACTGAGGGAGGGTGAGAAGGAAGAAAAGGGAGAGGAAGACGAGGTGGGCTGAGATGAACAGTGTTTCTCCTGAATTACACATTTTCTCTGTGATTTAGAACTTCAGTGCCCAGTATAGCTGCCACTTGCTTCATGGAGCTATCGAGCTCTTAATGTGACTAGTCTGAGTGACAATGTGCCCTAAATGAAAAATGCACTTTGGATTTCAAAGAGAACGAAAAAAATAAGCAAAATAGTTCATTAATAATGTTGTATATTGGGGCCGGCGCTGTGGCTCATTTGGTTAATCCTCCGCCTGTGGCACCAGCATCCCATATGGGCGCCGGTTCTAGTCCGTTACTCCTCTTCCAGTCCAGCTCTCTGCTGTGGTCCGGGAGTGCAGTGGAGGATGGCCCGAGTGCTTGAGCCCCTGCACCTGCGTGGGAGACCAGGCGGAAGCACCTGGCTCCTGGCTTCGGATTGGCGCAGTTCCAGCCGTAAAGGTCATTTGGGAGGTGAACCAATGAAAGGAAGACCTTTCTCTCTATCTTACTGTCTATAACTCTGTCAAATAAAAAGAAAATGTTGTATATTACCATGCATTAAAATTACAGTATCTTGGATATATTGGGTTAAATAAAATATATTACCAAACTTAAATCAGACATTATTTGTATTCATAGTTAACTGAGCAAAAAGCAAATGTGCTCAATAATGTGCCCACTCCCACCCTGCCCACGCCAGCCTCTGGGCCCCCGCAGGAGTGGTCACAGGCATGCCCCAAGGGGAAGGGTGCTGGGAGAGCATGGTCCAGGACGGACCACCACAGGGGACACCCATGGCTGTGTGGCCGGCCAAGGCAGCCGCACACAAAGGAGTTCAGTCAAGGCCTTAAGCCTGTTTCCATTTCCATGAAAGTAGATTATAGGAGTGGGTACTCAGTCAAGTGGTTAAGAAGTCTGTGTCCCACGTCAGAGTGCTAGAGTTGGATTTCTGGCTCCAGCCGGACTCCAGCTTCCAGCCAATGCACACCACCAGGAAGCAGTATGGCTCAAGTAATTGGATCCCTGCCACCCATGTGGTAGACCTTGGTTGCTTTCCAGCTTCTGGCTCTAGCAGTGGCTGTGTGGGCATTTGGGCAGTGAACCAGATGGGAGTGCTCAAGTCTCTCTCAAATAAAAAAGAATTTTTCAGTGAACTATAACAGCATTTATCCCATAGGATTGCTGTGAGGATTAAATGAGATGGTGCATGTACATAGAGGTTTATCACAGTAGCTGGCAAATGGCTGCAGCTGCTCAAAACTTTTAGCCCATGAATTTCCCAAGTGGTACAAGAATCCACTGAACCACCTAACCCAACCAATTTTGCATACAAGAGGGGAAAAAATTGTCACACTATCTAGGCCGAGTTCAAATATTTCTCTACTCACAAATGAGCATCCATACATATATCAGGGAACTTGGCTGCTTTGTCCATCTCACTTTTGGCCAAAAGAGAAGAGAGATTAAATATTTATTCATTTTCCTTTCTAGTATCACTTCCTTAAGGAATAAGATAGTCTTTGAGACTATCTGCAACAGCTCCCCCAGTACCTGGCACAGGGTATAGAAAGCACTCAGTGAAGCTGAATAAAGACATGCTAACTATATTAGGGCCTATGTCAGATTCTCTTCAAACCTTTGAGCTATTGCTGGCAATATTATAGTAGTTAAAAGTGAGCAAAGTGAATCTCCCTCCTTTTCCTGTGCTGGCCAGGAAAATCCATTCAAACCTAGTACATTCTGTACTTGGAAATTGAATTAGCATACCCAGTCTGAGAGCTTCAGAAACAAGAAAAGTACATTTAGCTACTTTTAAAATGAAGTTTGCTCAAATTCAACAGCTTTTAACGTACTTATGCCAAGATGCTAAAAACTTTTCAAAACACTCTTCCTAGAACATCAGCCACAAATAATTCTTTTCCAAGTGTACTTTTTCTTGGTTTCCTAGTTATATTTGACATAATATTAACTATATCTGAACTTATTTTTAAAAAAATAGGGGATGGGGCCAGCGCTAGGGCACAGCAGGTTAAAACCCTGGCCGGAAGCGCCAACATCTCATATGGGCACTGGTTCTAGTTCTGGTTGCTCCTCTTCCAACCCAGCTCTCTGCTATGGCCTGGGAAAGCAGTGGAAGATGGCCCAAGTCCTTGGGCCCCTGCACCCATATGGGAGACCTGGAAGAAGTTCCTGGCTCCTGGCTTCATATCGGCTCAGCTCCGGCTGTTGAGGCCATCTTGGGAGTGAACCAGCAGATGGAAGACCTCTCTGTCTCTACCTCTCTCTGTAACTCTTTCAAATAAAATAAATCTTTAAAAAAAAGGGGGGGGGATGGAATTTCACTTGGTTCCATTTATCCTTTACAATTTAAGTGTAATAAAATTTCACTTTTCAGAGCACATCAGGACAATTATCATGTTTAACATTAGACACTAAAGATCTGATTGGCTGGCAGGCCTGTCACTCTGTAACTGGATAAATAAAGCAGGAAATTACTTGGTTATAAAATGAGTATATGATTTTTAATAAAGTAATAATTTCTTTGCTATAAAACTAGTTTCATACTATGTAATTTCACACTTACGTAAGCTCAGTTAATATTCCAATAGTCATGACTACTTTTAAAAATTCAATTTAACATTTAGTGAGATTTTTTGTAAGCACCATGCTAGATACAGAAATCAAAGTGTTATAAATAGCAATTGCTACTCTTCAGAAATGTAAAGTCTACTATGAAGGTTTTATGGAAGCACTAGGATAGTCAGGAAATGATTCACAGACCAGTGCCTTGAAAGGCTAAGATTTTTAAGAGTCTAGAGAGACAAAAAAAGAGCAGTCACCCAGAGAGAATTTCAGAAACCCAGTATCAGAGATAAGAGCACGCACATTCGCGTTTTGGGAGACCCAGGTGACCAACATGATTGACAAAGTATGGAAAGGATGACCAGATCCAGAAGAGTGAAGAACCAAGAGAATTACTATTCATGGGAGGTTTTTGAATAGGAGAGATATGATCAGGTCTGGCTTATTTTCTCTCTTCAAAGATTTTATTTCAAGATAACACATAACTTCCACCCAGATCATGATGCCAAAGAATAAAAAAAGTGTTTTGCCTCACGCATCCTTCAAAGGGAACATGTGCCCTCTCACAGATGTCTCTGAAACACCTCCATGCAGTCCTCAGAAGCTATATTCCAGTACTGGAAATGCTTTTCTATTTTCAACTGATGTAATGTTTGTTAGGAAACCTCTAACAATTTATTCAGTTTCTTGGAGGGTAGACACCCAGACTCTCCCAAAGTTTCCTGGGTGATCTCATCTTTTGGGCTTCTTGAACCCTTGAAGCACAACTGAAGAAATCTTGGATCTCTTTTCTGTGCAGTCCATCGCAGAATTCATTTTGCTTCCAGCAAGCCATCATCACTGACATCCCATGACACAGGTCACCTTGCCCTTCTCTTGGCACCACCCAGTGTGGTTAGCTACAATGAGGGGGGTTTGTTGGGCTCCTGAGTCGGGTCAGGCTGCCCTGAAGACAGGGCATTGCCATTGCTCTCCCGGATCTGTTTTTTATATTTGTTCCTTTCTGCTTACATTAAAGAAGATAACATGCCTAGTCCTCTAAGTAGTTTTATTTCACACTATTCATTAATGAATTGGCATTCCAGTTTCATGCAACAGTCTTACAAACTTGACAAGCCTTCCACTGAGTGGTAAACTCACTTCCAGTGAGTTAATTTCAACAGATTTCTGAGCCTAGAAGGCTAAGGGTAGAATCTGGGTGATGATGAATTCATGGAGGTAATGTCAAACTGCAGAGACCTGACAGAGTGACCAGGTGGCCTTCCCAGATGACACCCTGATGCCACTGCAGCTTCTTGATATTTCTGTAGGATGGAGGTCACAGCAGTAAGTGCAAAGATCCAAAAAATAGATGAAGGAAGATAATTAGAACAGCAGACTTACGCATGCTGAAATTTTATAGATTTCAGTGTAGGAGGGGAGGGAGGTTATCAATGGGTGATATCATTCAGTGACAGAACAAAGGAAGGACAGATTCAAGCTGGGATAAAGGAATCTGCTTTAGACATGAGTCATATGGAAGCATCTAAAGAGAAGTTGAAAATATGGCTCTGGAGGACTGGAGGCAAGATGGCGGAATAGGAAGGGAGCACACTGATAGTCGGGGAAGAGACAGTTTAATAAAAGTGGAGATACTGCAGGTTCAGGGAAGAGTAGGGGAAGAAACAGCAGAGGAAACTCTTCTGGAACTAGTGATTCACAGTGGACCTGCGTGGAGAGCGTGGGAGCCCAAGTTCGGGACACCAGCGGCAGACTCAACACAGCAGCGCTGGAACGCAAGGTGAGCCGAACCTCAATAGCCCAAGACACCAGCGGGAAAAAGGAAAGAGGAGACTAGAGGGAAAGAGGCTTGAAACTCCATGGGGAAAAGTTCACCAGGCTAACTAGAAGAGAGAGAGGGGAAAAAGAAGTGACCGATACAGACACAAGTTTCTCTCTCTCTGCTCACCCCTCAAAGGCGAGCAAGACAAAGAGCAGGAGCCATTTTGGACATACATCATAAGCAGGGCGACCTCAGGTCTGCACTGGCCCTGAGCCTAGCAGAAAAACCTGACTCTGGGGGGAGGGGTGAAATAACAGGAGATTAGGATCTAACTTGGCAACCCAGTGGGAGACTGCAGGAGAATTGGAGCCCACACTGAGGGCAGCAGAGATTCCCTGTGTGGTCCTTCGGAAAGAGCTTCCGATCTCTGGCTCCTGTAGGTATATCATTTGCCTGCCAACTACCTCCAATTACGTTCAGCTGTGCGTTCACCTGTGCGGAATTACTTCCCTTTCGAATAAAAAAAAAAAAAAAAGAATGAAAGAAAGAGAGATTTACCACACCTAACCTGGGAGTGTCACCTTTCACACACCCTCAACCCTGAGGAACCAAACACAGCTCTCAGGCCACACTCATCTCAAGCCTCTAAGGCTCCACCGAAAGCAGACAGTCCACTTAATATAGAGCCATAGTGTAACAAGAAAAAACACCACAGTGAAGAAACCAAATATCTCCAACATGCCAAACAACAAACGCAAAAACCAAGCTAACAAGAACAAGGAAGACACAATGACGCCCCCAAATGAAAAAGACACCCCAATTCAAGATTATGAAGATGATGAGATCGAAGAAATGCAAGAAGCAGATCTCAAAAAATTGATAAGAACATTAAGAACTTCTCAAAAACAAATTCTTGAACTACAGAAATCCTTAATGGACAAGATAGAAAATCTCTCTCGTGAAAATGAAATATTAAGGAGGAATCAAAATGAAATGAAACAACTAGTAGAACAAGAAACTGTGATAGTGACGAGAAATCATAATGAAATGAAGAATTCAATAGATCAAATGACAAACACATTAGAGAGCCTTAAAAACAGAATGGGTGAAGCAGAACAGAGAATATCAGACTAAGAAGACAGAGAACAGGAAAGGAAACAGGCAAACCAAAGAAAAGAAGAGGAAATTAGAAATCTAAAAAATATTGTCGGGAATCTACAGGATACTATTAAAAAACCTAGCATTCGGGTTCTGGGAGTTCCTGAAGGCATGGAGAGGGAGAAAGGATTAGAAGCCATTTTCAGTGAGATACTAGCAGAAAATTTCCCAGGTTTGGAGAAGGACAGAGGCATCTTAGTACAGGAAGCTTATAGAACCCCTAATAAACATGACCAAGAGAGATCCTCACCACGACATGTTGTAATCAAACTCACCACAGTGAAACATAAAGAAAAGATCCTAAAATGTGCAAGAGAGAAACGTCAGATTACTCTCAGAGGATCTCCAATTAGACTCACAGCAGACTTCTCATCAGAAACCCTACAAGCTAGAAGGGAATGGCAAGACATAGCCCAGGTACTAAGAGAGAAAAACTGCCAGCCCAGAATATTATATCCTGCAAAGCTCTCATTTGTGAATGAAGGTGAAATAAAGACTTTTCATAGCAAACAGAAATTGAAAGAATTTGTCGCCACTCATCCAGCCCTGCAAAAGATGCTTAAAGATGTGTTACACACAGAAACACAGAAACATGATCATCAATATGAAAGAAGGTAAAGGAAAGAAACCTCACAGCAAAAGATCACAGGAAGCTCAATTTCTC
Source organism: Lepus europaeus (assembly GCF_033115175.1). Classification (NCBI taxonomy): domain Eukaryota; kingdom Metazoa; phylum Chordata; class Mammalia; order Lagomorpha; family Leporidae; genus Lepus; species Lepus europaeus. The sequence continues at coordinate 76,610,543 of NC_084830.1, read as the reverse complement.
TTTGACATAGAATTAAAATCTGATTCTCTGTTAAAGCAATGTGTTAAAGTAATCTATTATGTTCTCTTGATGTCTATTAAATTCTAATTGTTCAAAAACAGCTGAATTTTTATTAAGAGCTATGGGTTATTTAAATATGTGCTTATTTTCAAAGATTTGAATAATCACCTTGTAACAATGATCAAATTTGGTCTATGTTATGTCATGATTTTAAGGAATCTTATTTCAACCAGATATTTTGGATTTTGAGCCTTCTTGGCATTCTTGACAGGCATTCAAAAAATCAAAGTTTCAAACAATCTGGACTCTAAAATTTCCAGTAAATCTTGGACTTTGGTTTTTCCAGTTTGGGCCCAACTGAAAAAATTGAAGGACCTATGTCTCTCATCTTATAGAGACACCAACTAATCAGGCTATTTGGATTATATTTGAAGTACTGTCAAGATGTGACGTGGTACTAAATTTTAAGTTTCTATAATGGAAAATGCTATTAATACAAATGTTTGAGAATTAAAAAGTCTAATGATCTTGTGTTAATAGACATGATAGTTATCTTAATGAGAAAGCCCCAGAGGCCTAAAGGGTTAAATACTTGTAAAATCCTACAGGTGCTTTCAAAAATACTGTGAAGTAAGCAAATGCCTCTTGTTGGTTAATGAGTTTATAATTTTAAACATGGCGCCTTAAAGTCTTTTGTCATCCACAGTTATATATGATTTGCTGCTCATAAAACTAAAGCGTTGTTGGTTCTGTGTTTAGCTGTCCTCCTATAGGTTCCTATGGACTTTTTCCAACCACTCCTATTGTATTCAGTACTTTGGGATGGCTCTGTAAACAGATGAAGCCAATAATTATTAACAGTACCAACTGAGAGAAAGTATGGTTAACTGAGGTTACTAAAAACAAAAAGCAATTCAAATCAATTGGCAATCTACAAAAAGAGTTAAAGATTTTAAGAACTATTATTAAAATTGCTATATTGGTCTATTATGTTATGTTATATGTGTGTACACATTGTATGTCCACATAGGAAAATTTTATTAAGAGTTTTATTTTAATTGGCTTATAGATAAGATTGTCCATAAATTTAAGCTGCTAAAATTAATCAGATACATTTTAATTCGTGTGACCTGAATCTCTGCATCATATGTTTTATACTTGTTGGTAGAAACAAACTAAAAACATTTTAGATGGTTGTGCTTAAGTTTACTGGTTAAACAAACTACACCATGTTAGATATTTAAGAGGTGTTTCCAAATACATGATTCTTAAAATTTATAGAAGGCATTGGACATTCTGGTAAATGTTTTATTAAGTTGTTATCTAATAGTTGAAACTATTTCCTAAGTATTCACGTAATATTGCTATTGTCAGCAAGCGATCTAGGACTTGCTCCCTCATTTCTCTATTCTAAGCCCAACTTGTTCTTTCACTTCTCTATTCTCCTCAAGGTAAGAAACTAATTCTATTATAAAGGAATCTGTAGGATGCACAATTTAATCTTTAGACCTTATAAAAGAGATGGCTAACATGTTTCTGTAATAGCATAGCCAAAATAAGAACTTAAATAATAATCTCATAGCTAGATTCACTTCGCCATCAGCCAAGTAAACAGTAAGTAGAAAAAACCTCCCTTTCAGACCAAAGGGAAAGAAAGTTTTCAAGTGAGAATATAATTTTCCTCATGGGCATTGTCTACCTTAGAAAAACTACTACAGAACATGCCTGTGACTATAGACTTGTAGTTCAGGCCACCGAAGATTAGAGATGGGACTTGGGCACTCCCTTGACTTGCATCCTCTGGTCTGCTTTAACAAAAACCAGGAGGAAAAGAAAGCTAGGCATCAGAAGCAATGGGTGGCAGGCCTATTAATGGCTGATCTGTACAGTGATCTGCCCTCAAGGAGACCCAACAGGCCAGTCCACTGCAGTGGCTTTCAATGTGGTAAGCCTGGGCTTCAGCAGAAGTCAGCTTGTGAAGAGCCCTGGCAGCTCTGCCAAGAGTTGGATCACTGGAAATGGACCTGCCCTGGAGTCGAAGGATGCCCAGGTCAGAGCCACAGATCTTATTGGCTCTAAGCTGAAAAGCCCTTCACTCAGCCCAACTTCCAAAGTGACCACTGCAGCTGAGGGGATGGCCAAGTAGGGTCAGCAACATTGCAGGCAGAACTGTAAATTTCTTGTTAGAGATGCCACCTGCCTTTACCTGGCCAGCTCTCCTCCCAGGCCAGCCAAGTAATGAAAGTCAACAGAGTGCCTTCCCCTAGGAGGTTCACACCTCCCTTAGGATGTACCCCATGTGAAGAGATAGATAGGTCTGGGCCTCTTAACTTACAAGGCCTAAAGCCCACCAGATTATTATCAAGCCCCTTCTGTCAGGTTCTATTTGCCTCTCAATCAGAAAACTTTATTGTAGCTTACACAGCACCTTTCTTAGCTCCTCTAATAATGACTCTGTCCTTTATTCTAGACCCTGTCTAGAGCACTTGGGCCCCATTCCTTCGTAATCATAACCTCTACTCTACCTCCAATGGCTCTACTTCCAACCTGTGTGTACTGATGGTCCTCTTCCCCACTTAATGCTGTATAATTGTTCAGACCTGGTTAATGCCACTCTTAGGATCATTGGTTACTATCCTCACCCTGTCTTTTATGACCTTGTCTAAATATGATCAGAGTCAGCGAACTTGGAAGGCTTCCATAGCCTTGGCAACTCATGACGAGAGCCTAGGGTGGTTACTGGCGCCATAAACTAGAGTGTCAATTTGTTGGGTCACCATCAGGAGTCACTGTGCACTTGCTCTTCATGTGGGATCTCTGTCCTTAATGTGCTGTACATTTTGATTTAATGCTATAACTAGTACTCAAACAGTATGTTTCACTTTGTGTTTCTATGTGGGTGCAAACTGTTGAAATCTTTACTTAATGTATACTAAATTGATCTTCTGTATATAAAGAGAATTGAAAATGAATCTTGATGTGAATGGAAGGGGAGAGGAAGCGGGAGAGGGGAGGGTTGCGGGTGGGAGGGAAGTTATGGGGGGGGAGCCATTGTAATCCATAAGCTGTACATTGGAAATTTATATTCATTAAATAAAAGTTTTTTTTTAAAAAAAAAAAAAAGAAAATATGGCTCTGAATGAGGTTCAGTGAAGAGGTCACATTGTGTTAACAGACAAAATCTCCTATAAAGGGAATTCGAAGTGAGAAACAAGGCTTAAGGACAGAATATGGGACTCAATCCTCAAGGGTTTAATTAATTCTATAAAACACAAAATCAAAGCGCAATGAGCCATGCCAAGTCAGCTTGTACACAGATGCTTTATTTTGGATGTTAATATATGTCAATATTGTATGCAAGATTCTCATATAATGGAAAGTTTCTCCATACATCAAAAAACTCAATTTAGTCAGGGTAATTGTTGTATTAATGTGAAAACCTTACAACAAAACGCAGTATTATATATGTGTAGTCAGTTTCCATGCAAGTATGGCTGCTACATGTATATCTGGCATCTTTATAACATATTGAAAGAAATTCAAATGAACACAACAGTAAAAAGGTGACTTGAGATGCCTGACATATTTAAGATTAAAAATCTTAAAAAAGCAACAAAGCAATTAACTGGAGGCTTCAACCAATACCAACCCAAATATGTACTATATTCAATAAGTACAGGCTTATATATAATATAATGCCATTTGGGATAATTTAATGCTGAAGAAAAATTATGCTTTAAAAAATATAGCTCTTCTAAGACATTATACTTTGGTGGCAACTATGTACATCCAAACCAGCTAAGGGCCACATTAAAAAACAAAACAAAACAACAATTATGTGCTTTTAGTTCAAGGTAACTGAATTGATCCAGTTTGATTTGCTACAATCATTGGTTTTACAAAGTGAAATTTTTGTGAAAAGTTCATTAATTAGAAAGCAATCAACATACTTAACAAACATGCTAAGAAGATTCAAATTGGGTTTATCTGTTATCAACAAGGCATAATCTTAGTACCTTATATTTTCTTCACTTTTCACTACATATAATATGCAAAAACTGTTTTTATATACCTTAAAACCCTTTTAGTTCTACTGTTGAAGAGCTAGGCAAGCCATCAGAATGCTTACTATTTCCATTTCATTTAACACAAAAATAGATCAGAAAAGACTGAGTTGTTTTGTTTTTGTTTTGTTTGTTTGTTTTAAGACATAGTAGTATTTTGGTGTCTGTAAGAATTTGTCTGGTAATGGTTGACTCCACTCAGTTAACTTGAGAACTCGCCATCATTTGCTTTTTATCTTTTCACACAGTGCAAGTGGTGGTCGCTCTTTCCTTCTCTCATAGCAGCAAGCCGATTCTGCTATCTTCTATAGCAGCATACTTCAGGAGTGGAGAGGGAGAGAGTGCGTCAATTATAAATAATTCAAACTACAGTGTACAATTCTATTTACCTGTCAGTGTTTAAGTTGACAGCACACCATTATATGTCTCAAAAATTACATAAAATCTCTACCACAAAAGCAAATAAAGACATTCTTTCAAGAAGAAATAAAATAAGTGCAAACACCTAAAACAGGCAACTGAAGCAACTGTTGTAACCTGTAGAGAAACACAAAACATTTATAAAAGGACAAAATATTTTTATAAATAAAAGATAATGTTCTCTACTTCTGAAATATTGAGTAAATATAATAAATTTCTAAGTGCAGACTGTTTTTAGGGACCAAGGTACCATATCATTTTTAAACAAAATGCAAAAATTTCAAACACATATACAAATCACCAGATTAATTTAAGTGACCCCCCAATATAATTTAAAAAGAAAATATTAAGTTATTATTTAGTACATTTTTAGAACTACTTTATAACCAACATGATTTAAAGGGCATAGTGCAATATTTAGGTAGATGTGACATACAGTATAGATATTGTATTCCTTGCAGCTATAACTTATTACTGTTTCATACTTAAAAGTCAAAACTGTTCTTCACCATGTTAGCTGTAATAACAGGAAACAACATTGGCTTCTAGATACCCTGTATACATATAAATATCTACATTTAAGCTTTAAAAATGAAAATAAATTATAAAAACAGACTTTTTTCCAATTTACAAAGTTTTCCTGCTCCTACATACTGTACAATACATTCAACAAAACTCTCAGCTCTTCTGAGATTCATGAAGAAAATACTGACTCTTTACTAATAAAGGAAAAAAAACCCTTTTTCAATGCTTGTTGTTTTAGTACTATGTTCAAATAAATACATTTAATACTGTAGTTAATTATATTGTTTCTGAAAAATATCAAAAATTAGTAGTGCAACTTTCCATCCTTTGAATTCCTTCCCACTGTGTTTCTTTGTAAATGGTAGCATAAGTAAATCAGCACATAGGCAAAAGTACTTCATAAAACTTTGTGTGCTTCCCATACATAGACTAATTTCAAAGATCATATGTACTCATATCTATCTATAACAAAACTGCAGCATCAAAAGTAGCAACATATATCTTGTGAAGAAAATATGTGAAAATTTACTTTTCAAATAACCATGAACATTTATTATTTTCCCATCTTGTTCTTTAAAAACAATTTTTAAAAATCTCATCTTTTAAAAAATAAACAATAAAATTACCTATCCCTTACTTAAGTGGCACATTAGCTTTTTGCCTGCCCAAATAAAAAAAAAAAGATGCAAACCGTTTTAGGGCTCTATTAAAACTTTAAAAATAATTGATAAAAATTTCATTGCAACCTAATTTAGTATAGAATATAGTAAGGGAGGGGACATTTTTTTCAGTTTCAATAACAATTACAGTATTAGAGCTCGCGAAGTGCTGCTGGTAGTTGTATAAGTACTCAGGTATCTTCTTGCTTGTTCAGTCATGATAAGTTGGTCTTCCGTCTTCCCATAAACCACTGTTTCCCATTCACAATTTGACTAGGAAAGAAATATTAACAGTGATATGAAAATTATTAAAATAACTACCCATATTGCCTCATGATTAGATTTTTTAAAGTTAATTTAATTGATTGGGTATTTTATAAGTCATTATTTCTAATGTTTTGATATTGGCATTGTGTTTCTTTTTAAACAATGATGTTATATTTTTAAAATACATAGTAAAGTATTTATGATTTTTCCCCATTTTATTTCAAAGGGAGAGAGACAGAGAGACAAAGACAGAGATAGAGTTCCTCCATCTGCGAATTCACTCCCCAAATCCCTGCAACAGCTTGACCTGTGCCAGGCTAAAGCCAAGAACTTGGAGCTCAATCTGGGTCTCCCAGGTGAGTGTCAGGGACCCAAGTCTTGAGCCATCCTCTGCTGCCTCCCAAGGTACATACTAGCAGGAAACTGGAATCAGAAGTAGGGGTGGGACTAAAACCAAGTCACTTTGATAAGGCATGCGGGTGTATCAAGTGGAATCTTAACTATTGTGCCAAATGCACCCCTACAATTAACTTTTTGAAAGTCAGTTATTGTAACTATGTTGCTTACAGGCCTATTGAGGCAGTTTAAAAGTTTTATCTCAAACTTCCCACAAATAAAATAAGTCTTACTTCACATGAAGAGAAATGTTCATTTTTATTTCTTCAGAATTTTGCAAAAGATTTTTAAAAGTTGTAATGTCAAAAAATGAACCAAGAATGAACACTTCATGTGCTCACAAATTAGGAAATATATTCATCACACAAAGTCAACTTTATGTACTTGTTTTCTTCCTTTACTATATGATCACTATATTAAAGGTATGATCTGTTATATAATAAATTTTCCCAAAAAGTTCTCTGTCAATTAATACTGGAAACTCAAATAATTTTAAAGATATTTTAAAAAATGTGTTACATGGCTCTTTGAAAGCAGGGGCTCAATCCAGATAACCGATTGTCAAAGACATTTCAAGGATGTTTAAATGTCAGGAATTCTGGGGCTGTAATCATTGTAGCATAAAGAAGAAACCTTCCTCTTCAACGAGCTCTGAAATTTTCTGGTGTGAACTAAGGGTAATGCCATAACAACTTTTCCAGCCCTCATTTGCAGATACATACTGGTTACAAAGCAACAGAGAAAAGGATTTTGTTTTACAGTTTCTGACCCAAAAACTTACTGGAAATCTTATTCTAACAAAATTATGCTGAAACTCCTTCCAACCACTTGTCCTAATTAGGTCTATACATGTCTGTTATAGGAGAAGAGATGCCAGAAGTACACTTATTTATTTTTCATTTAAAAGAGAAATAGTGGGGCAGACATTTGGTGCAATAGTTAAGATGCTGTTTGAGACACCCACATCCCATATCTGAGTGCCTAGGTTCAAGTCCTAGCTCCACTCCTGCTTCTAGCTTCCTACTAATGTGTACCATTGGGAGCAGTAGGTGATGGATCAAGGACTTGGGTCCCTGTCACCCACACAGGAGACCCAGATTTGAGTTCTGGGCTACTGGCTTTGGCCTGGACCAGCCCCAGCCAACATTTGCGGAATGAATCAATGGACAGGAGATCTCTTTGTCATCTCTGTCTACCTTTCAAATAAATAAAAGAAACTATGCTTAAGAAATTACCAGAAGAGTCTGACTATAACTTCAAATGTTCAGTTTATATGTGCCCTCAATGAATCTCTCAATCCCAAATCTACTTTGAGTGACAAAACAATGGTGAATGTTAGTTACTGTTATAGCCAATAAATTTAAAAGAAAAAGGTATAATTTGTGATCAGTAAGTCCAAAGTGATCACTGAATAAACAACAAAAATCACTAAAGAAATTTATAAATCCATACCTGAAGATTCTTTTCCAATTTGACAACTTTGGAAGTGTTAGGGTTTGGTTTCTTTTTATTAAGTGTATATGTTTTGTTGGTTGAATTTGTATCTTGTTTTTCAGGAGTCAAGTTGCACCTATTGTCATGTATTTCCAATAATGGTATCATTAATAAAGATGTTGAAAATATATTTTCTGACTAAGAGAAAAAACAAAGAGGAAAATAAAATAACTAATTCAAAAATGGAATAAAATAGAGGGACTACTGATAAGTAGTAATGGAAGGCCTGATTCATTTCCCTCCAAGAAAGCATGTGGCTCCTATGAAATCTCTAGTAATATAATAGAATAAAATATTTTGAGAATGAACCAAAGATAAATATTGAAATTTAAAGTGTTGAGAACTACCATTTTCTGATATCATACATAAGAAAACTAACTCCTCTCAAAACAAATGTGAAAAAAAAGTAAATGTTCTCTACAATTTATAGCTTTTCTCTGAATTATGCAGAATACCAAAGAAAACTCCCATGACACAAGAATAACTAAGACTTAAAGTGACAACTTAAAAATATAATTCTTTACAAACCTGCATGTCTGAAACATCTTCAGTCAATAGCTGAGTGCCTGGTTCTTCTTTTTCCCAATTATCTAAGACTAAGGATTTTCTGACTTTCTTCACAGAAGCAGTATGCTGGAATGAACCATTTACATAGAAGCATTATGGCAAAGTCACTTGGACACAGTAGGGCTTTTGTTAACAATACTACTAAAAGATTACCTCTTGTTTGCAGCTTTTGTAAGGAGGTTCATCTTCCTCTTTGAGGAATATGTCTGTTCCAGTTTCTTCCTTTAAAACTTCCCGAATATCTTCTTCCAAGAAGGCAAGTGGCTGGGACTAAATTGTTTTTAAAAGGATTTTAAAAAGTCGTTTCTAGCAATTCCTTTTTCTCCCTACATATAGAAAACCCATCTTTTATACTTTTCCATTATTGGCATAATTTTCTCCTAGTCTTTATAGCTAATTACTAACTAATGAGTTTTAAGGCAGAAATAATATTGTACATTCTCAAGCACAGAATGAAGTATGACAACTTCTTTATTCTAGGCTACAAAACAAAAATCTTGCTTTGAGGAAGCTATTGTAGCCCCTTGCTTCAATCAGGATCTTCAGAATTAAAGATTATTTTCCAAATATTTAATATAAAAACAGGAAAAATAGGAAATGTGGAACAAATTGGCAACACACTAGCTCTCATTATTTTATTTCAATTGGTTATTACATAGTGTATAATTACTAGTTGATGTGTTCCTCTTTTCACCAAGATTGTGAGCTGCTTAAGAACAATGAAAATGGCTTTTTCGTCTTCGTACACCTAGCCATAAGTACAAAGCTGACACACAGTGTTCAAAAAGAATGCATGGGGGCCAGCGCTGTGGCACAGTAGGTTAATTCTCCGCCTGCGGCACCGGCATCCCATATGGGCGCCGGTTCTAGTCCCAGTTGCTCCTCTTCCAATCCAGCTCTCTGCTGTGGCCTGGGAAAGCAGTAGAAGATGGCCCAAGTCCTCGGGCCCCTGCACCCACGTGGGAGACCGGGAAGAAGCACCTGGTTCCTGGCTTCAGACTGGCACAGCTCTGACCATTGCGGCCACTGGGGAGTGAACCAACGGACAGAAGACCTTTCTCTCTGTTTCTCCCTCACTGTCTGTAACTCTACCTCTCAAATAAATAAAATCTTAAAAAAAAAAAAAAAAAGAATGCACATATGTATGTGTGTGTGTGTGTGTTGATGTAAAGGTCAGTGTTTATCTATGTGTGTATTACAGTGTGGGAGAACAGGTTACAGAAAGTTGAATGTGTGCTGAGTAATCAAATTGTCTCAAATGCATATTCATCTAGCTCTCTATCAAATAGGCAAAAAAGGGGCCAGTGTTCTGGGGCAAAGGGTTAAGCCACCGCTTGCAATGCTAGCATCCCATATTAGAGTGTCCATTCAAGTCCCAGATGCTCCACTCTGATTTAGTTACCTGCTAATGCACCTGGAAAGGCAGCAGATGTCTGCCCAAGTGCTTGGGCCCCAGACCTCCATGTGGGAGACCTGGATAGAGTTTCTGAATCCTGGCTTTGGCTTGGCTCAGACTTGGCTCCCCTCTCTGTCTGTAGCCATTTGGGGAGTGAACCAGTGAATGGAAGATTTTTCTCTCTGTTTCTCCCTCCCTCTCTGACACTCTTTCAAATAAATGAATCTTGAAAAAAAAAAGTGTAAACACACCTTATAATCAGAAAAAGTTTTTGACATTATAATCAAACATATCATAATCAAGATCTGCTTTAAGGGGATAAAGTATCAAACCTCTACTAAATAAAAGAATATACTGGCAACATTTAATGACCAGCAGCATATGCTCCCAGCCAAGATAGTTAGGGAGAATAGTATTCATATGTAGATGAGATTTAACAGTCCTTATAGAAACTTTCAAAATGGAAGTAGATGGGTAGGCATTTGGCTCAGTGGTTAAAAATGCTGTTTGGGACACTCATATCCCATAACAGAGTACCTGGGATTCAAGTTCTGGCCCCATTCTTGATTTCAACTTCCTGTTAGTGCACACCCTGGGAGGTGGGAGGTGATGGCCCACATGGTTGGGTCCCTACCACCCATGTGGAAGACCTGGATTGAATTCCTGACTATTGGCTTCAACCTGGCCAAGCCCTGGCTATTGTGAGTATTTGGGGAGTGATCTAGGGGATGGGAGATCTCTCTCTGCCTCTAGCTCAATAGCAAAATGAATAAAAAAGAAGTAAAACTTTCTTAAAAAGTGTTTTAACCATGGTAGGCATTTGACACAGCAGTTAACATGCCACTTAGGAAACTACATCCTTGATCAGAGCCTGGCTTCCTCCAAGCCGGCTTCCTACTAATGTGCATCCTGGAAGACAGCAGTGATGGCTCAAGTACTTAGGTCCCTGCCATCCCTGTGAGACACCCAGAACGAGTTCCTGGCTCCCAGCTTTAGAAATAGAATTTGATCCAGATTGAGTTCCTAGATGTAGAATTTTAAAAGTGCTCTCATCTAGAGTCAAAGATACATAGAAACTATGTTAGTATTTCTATTTCTCAAAAGGCCTTCAAGGACTTTATTTCACCAATAACATATATTAATTAGGTATTCTTAAAAAATCTGGAATCTGTTTTTTTTTTTTTTTTCTTTTTAAAAATATAAATGTTGGGGTCAGTGCTGTGGCGTGATAGGCTAAGCCTCTTCCTGTGGTACTGGCATCCCATAAGGATGTGGGTTCACGTCCCAGCTACTCCTCTTCCAATCCAGCTCTCTGCCTATGGCCTTAGACAGCAGTAGAAGATGGCTCAAGTGCTTAGGCCACTGCATCTGCATGGGAGGCCCAGAAGAAGTTCCTAGCTTCAGATCGGCCTGGCGCTGGGCATTGCAGTCATTTGGGGAGTAAACAGGAGAATTGAAGATTTTTCTGTCTCTCCCCTCTCTCTGTAATTCTACCTCTCAAATAAATATATAAAATCTGTTTTTTAAAAAGAGAATATAAATGTCATAGAGTAGCGGCTAAAATAATTCATTCACTACCAGGAATTATCCTCTTAATTGTCCTAATGTGACAAAAGCAAAAAAACTGCTGTGTCTGGGGCAGTGTTTAAGATGCCCACATCCCACATCAGAGTGCTCAGAATGGACTCCCAGCTCCTCTTACGAATCTAGCTTCCTGCTGATACACAACCTGCCAATATCCAAGAAGTGCATTTGACTCACAGTAACATACATTAGAAAGCTAAATGGTTTTCAATAGTAAGTGGTCAGTAAATAACAGGAGAAGGAGGAACAGAAAAATCAATTTAATGCAAAGAAATGTATGCACCCATAGGTATCTTGGGAATTTTAATTTCTAAATCAGTACTATGGTTTTATATTAAATTATCTGTTTTAGCAATGATCAAATTCTACCCAAAGAGTTGTGAGTGCTGCTATTATTAAATTAAAAAGGCTAGAAGGCTAGTATACAAACTGGCAGACATTTGAGGTAGTTCAAAACCTACCTACTCATACACTATTATTAGAATAACATTTATTCAACTTACATAAAGGCCAGATCACTTTGACTCACTGATACACATACACACACACACACACAGAGAAACAGAGACGGAGAGAGTGAACATGTGTGCTCCCATCTGTTGTTTCACTACTCAAATGGCCAGGACTGGATCAACTGAAGTCAGGAGCCGGTAACACAATTCAAGTCTTCCATGTGGGTGGCAGGAACCCTACTACTTGAGCCATCACCACTGCCTCCCACAGCCTGCATTAAGAGGAAGCTGGAGTCAGAAGCCAGAGCCAGATATTGCACGGAGGCACTCCAATATGGGATACAGGTGTCTTTTTTTTTTTTTTTTTTTTTAATTTTTGACAGGCAGAGTGGATAGTGAGAGAGAGACAGACAGAGAGAAAGGTCTTCCTTTGCCGTTGGTTCACCCTCCAATGGCCGCTGCGGCTGGCACACCGCACTGATCCGAAGCCAGAAGCCAGGTGCTTCTCCTGGTCTCCCATGCGGGTGCAGGGCCCAAGCACTTGGGCCATCCTCCACTGCACTCCCAGGCCATAGCAGAGAGCTGGCCTGGAAGAGGGGCAACCGGGACAGAATCCGGCACCCCGACCGGGACTAGAACCCAGTGTGCCAGTGCCGCAAGGCGGAGGATTAACCTGTTGAGCCACGGCGCCGTCCACAGGTGTCTTAATGGCTAGGCCAAGCACTTGCCCCAGTGTAGAATTTTTAAATGCCTTCAAAACACTGTTTCTATGCCTAACCCCCAGTTAGTCTATATACCCCCATGAAGGCAAAAACCATACAAGATATTTTCAACATTACATCCCCAAAGCCTAGCACCTGGCACCTACTAGGCACTCAATAAATATTTGCTGAATTAATGATTAACTTAAAAATAAGCCGTAAAATGCTGGAACAGATTAAATCGATTAGGTAATTCCATATAATGGAATTTTATGTAAATGAAATTACAGAATAAATACAAGCATTTATTAACTAGGTTAAATTTAAAATACAGGTTATAAATAGTATATAAAATAGGATCTCACTCTTGTTAAGTATATATGTATAAATTAAAAATCTAGAAAACTCTAAAGAAATATGATTGTTCATGAGCCAAGTGACAATGACTTATTCAAACCCATTGCATACGTTAAACAATACTTCAGAAAAAAAGGAAAACACCAGAATATTTAAGTATGCAACATGCCTTTAGTTGCAAATTCATTAAACCAAGTAAACAAGAATTTAATGTATTAATGAATACACCCAAAAAGTAACTAAAAAATACAAGAACATAAATACTCTAGAAATGATCAGTTTTTAAAATCATATTTTATTACTAATGAATTTAACTTGTCCAAAATTTGTATCTTCTAGAATGTCAATGGCTTTTCTAAGGTATTTCAAATGTAATAATATACATTATAGCACAGATAACTAGACCACTTGCCAGCTCTACTCATTCATGAACTACTAAATATGTTCTATTTGAAACTCAGGACAAGCTCCTTTATTCCTATCATCTGTGTCAGCTTTCCATTAACAATGAGGGCTGTGCTTTCATGATCTCTGCATAAGGGAAACAGTCTCAAAGAGGTATGCTGACCAGTTTCCTAAATATTATTATGAAAGAGCTTAGGTATATCAAAATCATTTTGCTCTACTGTGGGTAACTGCTACTAAGCCTACTAAAATGCAGGTTTTAGTAGTTAAGAAAAGGATTCTACTGATATTAGATTTTCTCTTTTTTTGACAAGAAAATCATTTTTAAATTTTCTTTCTTTCTTTAACACAAATTCAAACTTATAAACCAAGAGTATATTTTTTAAATGTTTTTTTTTTTTATTAAACTTTTATTTAATGAATATAAATTTCCAAAGTATAGCTTATGGGTTACAATGGCTTCCCCCCTCGCATAACTTCCCTCCCGCCCGCAACCCTCCCCTTTCCCGCTCCCTTTCCCCTTCCATTCGTGTAAAGATTCATTTTCAATTCTCTTTATATACAGAAGATCAGTTTAGTATACATTAGGTAAAGATTTCAACATTTTGCCCACTTGTGCTTCATTAAAACTAAAGAAATTCTTAAAAACAAAGAGTATACATACCACAACTTTAAGAGGGCCATATTTTTTCTCCTGAGCAGCAAGTGCATTCTTAAAAGGAGTAGGAGTTCGTGGTGTGGTACCCAATAAAGATCTTCTAATAGTAGGTGTTCTAAACCTATCATTTAGATATTTAAATATGTGTGTTATAGTCACAATTTGATTTCATATGAGTTAAGTAAGGCAAAGCCACGGGAAACATATACACTAAATGTTCCTGCATATGTACATGCTTTATTTAAACATTACAGAGATAATTTTAAGTATGTCTGCCTAAAGTAATTCTTAATCAATCATCTTAAATTTAAAAAAGGACTGACACATAAAAAAAGAACTAAAAATGTTTTGCTAATAATCAACTTTTTACAGTATATTTAGGTGGTTTTCAATGCCCTAGGGATAAAATATAATGTTATGAATTTCTAAAAACAACTGTAAGTACTTTATGGATACAGATTTTCAACACATGCCATTTATGTGGACAAAAAACTAATCTGTTGACATTATGTTTCCCATTTTCTCTATCATAGTTATTTATTAACTACTTACCCTACATTTTCTTTTTGATCTTTGGGAGTTGTTTCCTTTTGAAGAGGAGTTGTAATGAGAACTTTTTGTCCACAAATAGGGGTTGAAGTAAATGAAGGATTTTCTATATTAAGCTGTTCATTTCCAGGACAAGTGTTGAAAAACTAAAAAGAGAACATAAAGACAAGTTCTAGAATGTCAAAATGCTATACAAATATTAAACTGACAGAATTTTCAAATTATTTCTTCATTCATTTTAGAGAAAGCTTACCAACAATATTACATTTATACCCTACTTCATGAAAATTGAGCTTCATGAGGGCAAGAATTTTGGTCTATTTTGTTCATTGTTGCCTCCCCAGCTCTTAGAACAATGTTTACTACATAACAGGTGCTCAAGACATAGTCACTGAACAGATATTAAAATTGTAAAAAAAAAAAAAAAGCACAAAAATTTTAAAGCAAAACAGTTTATTATCAAACAGCTGGTACATCAAACACCAGTTTTGTACAATAGTATAACAGAAAAAAAATGCAGCTTTTAGCTCCGCTTTTAATAAATGATCTTACGTGTTCTTCTCAAAAAGTACTAAAATTGAGAACATAATAATACTTTGCTGATAAGGACAGCCACGTCACAAATTTGCCTTTCTAGAATAGCACAGAACCTTCAAGCAGCCAAAAATTGATAACAGAAGAGTCCATTTTCTAAACCGCACAAGTTACTCAGTGGGTCGTAACATAAATACAATTGTGAAATACTAATTTATTTTTGTAGCTGATAGATTAGAAGTAGCAACATAAAGAAGTGGAATTGCTTCAAAGCTACTTATAACTGGAATGAATTCTACCTCCATCATTTCTGGCTCTTAATATTTGAACTTTAAGATTAGTAACCAAACCTTCTTTTACAGGATAAAGTTCAAGCTATTTGCCTTGGGATACAAGTGCCTTTGAGTTACATTCTACCACAATGAAAGCTACCTACATGTTACTCCAGTAACAAAATACTGCTAGTGTGCCCAACCCTGTTTCACCCTCTCCAGAACTCTTTTCAACTATGAAGGGTGGGAAAAGGAATGGATGCACTATTCACAAGTAATATGTAAATAGCGTCCCCTGAAGAGGGTAGGGAAGGGATGTAATTTTCAGAGATCAAAGTGGTGGTATCTTGCCATACCCTACTCATCTTCCAGGCTCAAAACATAACTCCAATAATATTCCAGGATCCTCATGCCTATTTGATCACTAAACTCCTTTCTTCCCCTATAGAGGTTTTTAAACTGTCAAAACACTTTTAGCAAACACTGCTCCATCTCTTACCGTGACCTTGGCCAAGATGCTCAACTTCAGAATTTTAGCCTGGAGCATGGCAAGTGTTCAATAAGAAACTATTCTAACATAAACATCTGCTGCCCAGGGATATTACAAGAGGAGAAAATAGGTATTTCTGCATATGGCTGGAAAACCAGGTTTCTTTCAAGGAACATTAAGCTGGAAAAATCAATAGGTAAACTAAAGGCTAAATTACTCTAAATATATAAGGTCTTCTTTAATATCTGTTAAAAAGACAGTCAGGAAACTGTACTCAATCTCAGCTCATTAGATAACTTTGGGCAAATCATTTTTACCTTTCTGGGTCTGTTTTATGATGAGTCATTAAAATGTGAGATTACATGATAAAGAAAACTTTCGTCTGAGCTCTAAAACTTATAGTACACTCACACTTTGGGAGACACCTCATGTATACACTCCCATGTATACATTTAAACATATTATCCATTGTTAGGTGTTAGGAAAACAACCAACTGCCAGAAAGGATACTAAAGATCTAATTTAATCCAGCTCATCAACATTTGGAAATATATATAAAAACAACAGTACTACCTGTGAAGGAGAAAATGGTAGTGTTTTCACTGGTGTGTGTTTTAGTGCTGTATTACCACCATCATTGAATGAGCCATCACCAAGTTCACTGCCTGGGGACTGACCCACTCGCATTCTTCTCTTCTTTCTGAGGATGGTTGGTGGAGTACTAAACTTGGCCACATTTGGGGATGTCAAAGGAACAGCCTCATTGTCTCCACCATTACAACTGGTTTTTTTCCCTTCAAGTACAAGACTGACATTAAATTGACATTCCATGGCTCCTTCATTGTGTTGGATTCGCATTAGTTTAACTGGAGTAGACTTGACAGGAGAGGCAGCAGCATCAGAAAGATCAAAACTGGTAACATCACTCCATGCTACAGGATCCTGCAATAAAATTAAATTCTGAACTGAAGTTAATACTATAACCTATTTAAGTCAAATCTTGAAAGGCAGAGCAACAGAAAGAAAGAGAGACAGAGAGACAGACAGACAGACATCTCCCATCCATTGGTTCACCTTCCAAATGATCTGAACAGTTACTCATTTTTACAAACAGACTTTCCTGAGTCATCCTTTTTAAAGCAAGACCATTTGGATCATTTGAATGAAACAGATTATCTTTTTTAAAAGATTTATTATTTATCTTTTTATTTGAAAGAAAGAGAGAGAGACTGATCTCCCATTTGCTAGTTCACTCCCCAGATGACTGCAACAGTCAGGACTGGGCCAGGTTGAAGCCAGGAGCCAGGAAAGGCCCAAGCACTTGGGCCATCCTCCATTGCCTTTCCAAGCAGGGAGCTGGACAGGAAGTAGAAGAGTCGGGACTCAAGCTAGCGCTCTGATATAGGATGCCAGTATTTCAGGCAGCAGCTTAACCAGCTGTGTCACACCACTGGTCCAGATTATGGTTTTCCTTTCAATTTGGGATATCCCGGAATAATATTTCACTTAATTCAGCAGATGAAGCTTACTATCAAAGTATTTTATATAGGAGAACAAATTATTTTAAGTCATTATCAAAAAGCACAATCCATCAGGGTGGGCATTTGACTCAGTGGTTAAGATGCCCACATCCCATACTGGAGTGCCTAGGTTTGAGTCCTGGTTGCTTCAGACTCCAACTTCCTGCTAATGTACTCCCAGAGAGGCAGCATGTTGTAGCTCAAATGCTTGGGTCCCTACCACCCATGTGGGAGACTCTGATGAAGTTCTGGGCTCCTAGCTGTTGCAGGCATTTGGACAGTAAGCCAACAAATGGAAGATCTTTCTTTCTCTTGCTCTGCCTTTCAAATAAACAAGAATAAATAAATTTTTCAAGTTTCATTTATCATAAAAATCACATTTGACTTCCTATCAGGAAAACTATCAAATTCTGTATCGTCATTTGGTAATATGCATAGGACCATTTTAAAAATGGTGATAGGTGATACAGGAGCTGATGCTGTGGCAAATGGTTAATCTGTCACTTGTTAGTGCCAGCATCCTGCATCAGAGTACCAGTTTGAGTCCTAGCTGTTCTGCTTCCAATCCATCTCCTTGATAATGTGCCTGGGAAGGCAGTAGAAGATGGCCCAGCTACTTGGACTCTTGCTCCCCACAGAGGAGATCAAGATGGAGTTCCCAGGCTCCCAGCTTCAGCCTGGCTCAGCCCCAGCTATTGCAGCCATTTAGGGAGTGAACCAGTGGTTGGAAGATCTCTTTTTCTTTCCTTTTCTCTCTGTCACTTTGCCTTTCAAATAAATAAATAAAATGTTTTTTTATTTTTTTATTTATTTATTTATTTATTTTTTATTTTTGACAGGCAGAGTGGACAGTGAGAGAGAGAGACAGAGAGAAAGGTCTTCCTTTTGCCGTTGGTTCACCCTCCAATGGCCGCCGCGGTAGCGCGCTGCGGCCGGCGCACCGCGCTGATCCGATGGCAGGAGCCAGGTGTTTATCCTGGTCTCCCATGGGGTGCAGGGCCCAAGGGCTTGGGCCATCCTCCACTGCACTCCCTGGCCACAGCAGAGAGCTGGCCTGGAAGAGGGGCAACCGGGACAGGATCGGTGCCCCGACCGGGACTAGAACCCGGTGTGCCGGCGCCGCTAGGCGGAGGATTTAGCCTATTGAGCCGCGGCGCCGGCCAAAATGTTTTTTTAAAAAATGGTGATATACTTTGATCCAGAAATCCAAGATTTTGTACAAAGCTTTATATAAATATATTCTGTTATTTGTAATAACATAAAACTAGATAACTAAATGTCCAAGAAGAGTATACTGGGTAAATTTTCTTGCATTCGTATGATTGAATGCTATAAAGCCATTAAAATTCAATTTTAAAAAACAGGAACACGGAGACGTGCTCATGATATATATAAATGAAAACCAAAAAAAGTCTGCAATCATATACATAGGTATATATCTGGGGATTAAAATCTACATATTTTTATCTATCTATATACATATATACACACATAAGTGTGCGTGTTTGTGTGTGTGTGTGTGTTTTGTGCATAGAACACAGACTGAAAGGAATATATTAAATTATTAACTCTGGGAATAAAGGATTTTTTTTTTCCTATTTCTTATTTATTTGAAAGCAAAGATGGCTCCCATCCATTGATCCACTCTCCAAATACCCACAGTGGCCCAGCTCGGGTCAGGGGCTAAAGCCAGGAGTCAGGAATGCAACTCAGGTCTCCTATGTAGGTAGCAAGAACCCAATCAACTGGGCTGTCACCACTGCCTCCAAAGATCTGTGTTAGTAGGAAGCTAGATTCAGAAGATAGAATCAGGCATCAAACTGAGGTTCTCCAATGTGGGACATGGCATCTTAACTGGAATCTTAACATCTAGACCAACTGCCCACCTCTTTGGAGAATTTTAAGTTTCATCTTCATAATTTTCTCTAGTTTCCAACTTTCTCTAATGTACTTATACAGCTTATATGCTCATAATTAAAATTAAGTTTTTTAATCTGTAGAGATTCTATACAAGGCACACACTTAAGAAAAATTTAAATTTTTTCCCTTTTTTTTTTTTAATGAAGAACCACTGCAAAATAGAACAAAATTAAGCCTGGCATGCAAACTAATGCTTAACAGAAACTGATCAATATCCCTTAAGTTGAGTTTCTGAACAGAAAAATACATAACTAAAATGAGCTTTCAATAATCTCACAATTTCAAACTTACAGATTCAATAAGTTCTAGAGTCTCTGCAAATTCTGGGATGGTCTGTAGAGAAGACAGCACAGCATTTGCCTCTACAGCCAGGAACTTCGTGGGTGAATTCTGCTGAGTAGACACAGTCTGATTTTCATCCATACTATAAAACTCACTAGTGTGATCCTCGAGGCTGTTTAGAGTATTAGACATGCTATCATCCATGAGGAAACTACCAGACCAGCTAGAAAAGCTTCCAGGCTGCTAAAGTACAAAAGAAATTTGAATATTATTTGTCTTTCTCAAAGTAGGCATAAATTCAGATTTTTAAGTGAATTTTTTTCTAGAATAACATACTTATCATTTCAGCTAAAAATACAGCTGGGCAAATGTAGTGCCTTTCTTTAAAAGTGGTATACTTTTCATTAAACCCATACCTTGACTATATTTCCTTTTTATGATTAAGTTTTTTATCTATGAAATCATGGTCAGATAAAATAAACATTTATATGTAAAGTCCAAACTCCTAGAATCTAGCCTTTCTTTTTTCTTTTTAAACTTCATCTCCCAACATTTTCACTTACAAGCCTTCCTCCCAGTGACTATGCAGCTAGAGTACCTGCGACTCCCTGATAAATTACACTTACTTACCCTAGAGTGCCTTCATACATATTGTTGCTCCCTTTATCTAGAATATTTCCTAACCTACTCATCAGGGAAACTCCTATCTTTCATTTAAGACACAATTCGAATATTCAGAAGTACTCCATTTGATTATATACTTTTCTCTATATCATTTGTAATAATGTCCTAATTTATCTATCTTGCTAGTATATATTCATCACCTATCTTCCAAGACTGAGCTCTAACAGGACTTCTTCCAGGAACCCTTCCCTGACTACCTGAATCTAAATTAAGCACCTCTCCTATCCCCTGCCATACTGTGACTTATTTTATCATATCATGTTTCTTGTCCATAATCCCACAGCAGAATAAATCTTTTGAAGTCAGGGAATATGCCATTTTTCTTTATCTCTTTACACCAGACAATTTACCTATCTTGCAAGTCTAGCTTCCTAGTGTCTTATAATAAAAAATAAGAAAACAAACCTGGAAGGGTCATGAATGAAAAACAAAATATAAAATGTATGGCACTGTATAACAGAATGTACCTGTAATGTATTGAAGAAACTAAATTTTAAATTGTATTTAAGATTAATTGTGGTTAATAGCTATCATATCATAGAGAACACACATTTCTCAGTCTACAGGAAGCAGTCAATAAATGATATCTACTATTAAAAATTAAAATTGCTAGAATGTCCTAGGGATGCACAGTAACTAAACGTTGTGTTTCAAGTTACTTAAGGTAAAAAACCATTGTGGCAAAATAAGTTCCATGTTTTATTAAAGTTTCCTAAAAATAAAATAAATTGAAGTAGTTTTATTTCATTAGCACAGTCACCCCCTGAATTAACAATCACTTTTAGGAAGAAGCTTCCAAACCACATGCCTTTCAAATGAGTTTCCAGGTAAGAAAAAAATACAAAAGACAAAGAGGAAAATCACTAGGGTGTGCATTGGAAAAACCACCAGGTTGTAATTATATTTACAGATCATAACCTGAATCTCTTAACAATAGTCCACTTACTTCAGAATTAATATGAGGATTACCAAGAACACTTTTTTATAAAACCTCTACAAGAGTGGCACATAGGCGCCGTGGCTCAATAGGCTAATCCTCCGCCTTGCGGCACCAGCACACCAGGTTCTAGTCCCGGTTGGGGCGCCAGATTCTATCCCGGTTGCCCCTCTTCCAGGCCAGCTCTCTGCTATGGCCCGGGAAGGCAGTGGAGGATGGCCCAAGTCCTTGGGCCCTGCACCCGCATGGGAGACCAGGAGAAGCACCTGGCTCCAAGCTTCGGATCAGCGTGATGCGCCGGCCGCTGTGGCCATTGGAGGGTGAACCAGCAGCAAAAAGGAAGACCTTTCTCTCTCTGTCTCTCTCTCTCACTATCCATTCTGCCTGTCCAAAAAAAAAAAAAAGAGTGGCACATAATGAATATTCAGTAAAATGGTGGTCATTATTAAAATACATATTTATATATATAAATGGAGTCTATTCTATTAGCTGTAACAACTTCCCTCTAGAATTCAGAATATCTTACTCAACCAGACATTTGTTGTAGTGCTTAAGACGACACTTTGGATACCCACATCCCATATTAGAACACCTGGGCTTAAGTTCTAGCTCTGTTCTGAATTCTAGCTTCTCATAAATGTGCCCCTGGGAGGCAGCAAGTGATGGCTCAAGCAGCTGGGTCCATGCTACCCATAAAGGAGATTCAGGTTGAGTTCCCAGCTCCTGGCTTCTGCCTGGGCCCAGCCTCAGCTATTTCAGGCATCTGGGGAGTGACTCAGCAAATGGGAGTTAGCAGTCTCTGTCTCTAGCTCTCTGCCTTTCAAATAAATAAATAGCTTTTAAAAATCCAAAGTGGTTTAAACATTATATAATCATCTACAAATACTGACTTCTTGACCATAACTATTTATTTGTAGCTTTTTAACAAAACAAATATTAATTTCAAGATAAGTAGAGTTCAGGTCTTCCTTTCTGCCTTGGTTTTTAAAGTTTCAAAACAAACATTGTTTCTCCTATGCTATACCTCACTCATTATAACCCATAAATGTCATTTTTATTAATACCCCTTTAAACATAAACATATCATTAGTTACTTCATAATACTACTTCAAGATCTCAGGTTATTCTATTTCAGTAATTATGTCTGAGGTCCCAGTCATTCTCATTGTATTATCCTCTCTCAATCAGCCCCAAACCAAGAAAAAAAACCCTTTCTAAACGTAAAAAAACCTGAAGACTAACTTTTGTCATTTAAATACAAATTTTTAATTTTTTAAATTATAAAGTTACTTTTTTTTTAATCCATTGAGCATTGCCTGGTTAATTCTTTAAAAATGATTAAGATTTAGCCTAACTAAATACTCCTACTTATTCCTGATCAGATCGAAGACAACAGCTTTCACACCTGGGAACCAAAGCCTACTATCCCATGTAAAACATCTTCTTTTGAAACGGTTCTTCAGAGAGCAGAAAATCTACATGTTCCCTTTTCATATTTTTCAGTTTACTGAATTCATATTCTAAACACAATAAATAGGAAAAAATAAAAATAAGAATAAAAATAATTTTGGAGCTCATAAATTTATATTTCTATTAAATTATTTTTCTAGCTTTCTTATCTTAAAGATTCATTTTTACTTACTTGAAAAGCAGAGTGATAGAGGAAGAGACAGAGAATGAGCTCTTCCATCCACTGGTTCACTCCCCAAATGGCCGCAATGACCAGGGGTGGACCAGGCTGAAACCAGAAACCTGGAACTCCATCTTGGCCTTCCATATTCCCAAGCATGTAAGCAGGGAACCGGATTGGAAGTAGAGCAGCCAGGACTAGCACTGACACTCAGATAAAGAAGGCATTGCAGGTAGTGACTTAACCCACTGTGCTAAAACGCCGGTCTCATTACATGGAATGCTTAAAACAAAACCAAGCTTAATCTAACTACACATAATTTTCACAAATACCTTATATCAAAGATTTTATTTTAAGGGGCTGGCACTGTGGTGTAAGCAGGTAAAGCCACCACCTGCAGTGCCGGCATCCCATATGGGTGCCGGTTTGAGTCCTGGCTGCTCCACTTCCAATCCAGCTCTCTGCTGTGGCCTGGGAAAGCAGTGGAGGATGGCCCAAGCCTTTGGGCTCCTGCACCTGCATGGGAGACCTAGAAGAAGTTCCTGGCTCCTGGCTCCGGATCGGCACAGCTCCAGCCGTTGCGGCCAATTAGGGAGTGAACCAGCGAATGCAAGACCTCTCTCTTTTCTCTCTGCCTCTCCTTCTCTAACTCTGACTTTCAAATAAATATATAAATCTTAAAAAAAATCTACAACTTACTAAAAGAATTCTTAAAAAAAAGATTTTGCCGGCGCCGTGGCTCACTGGGCTAATCCTCCGCCTTGCGGTGCCGGCACACCAAGTTCTAGTCCCAGTTGGGGCGCCGGATTCTGTCCCGGTTACCCCTCTTCCAGGCCAGCTCTCTGCTGTGGCCAGGGAGTGCAGTGGAGGATGGCCCAAGTGCTTGGGCCCTGCACCCCATGGGAGACCAGGAGAAGCACCTGGCTCCTGCCTTCGGATCAGCACGGTGCGCCGGCTGCAGCGCGCCAGCCGCGGCGGCCATTGGAGGGTGAACCAACGGCAAAGGAAGACCTTTCTCTCTGTCTCTCTCTCACTACCCACTCTGCCTGTCAAAAAATTAAAAAATAAATTAAAAAAAAAAGATTTTACTTCAAATCTGCTTGACATACATAACTCAGGAAGTATCCTAATATAGAATATTGTAAAAATATGCTCAAAGAGATGCATATCGAAATCAGACAACCTCTAAGTTAAAACTTTTTAAAAACTTATTATTTATTGAAATCTGAAAATCATTTATATGCTTTCAAGCTAATGAAAACTATAAAAGCATATATATAAGAGATTCTAACAATAAAATCTAAACACTTAAGCTTATTTCTTACTGTTGGAATTCGCTTTCTTCTAACTTCATTCTCAGCTGACATAAGAAGCAACTCAAGTTCCTTGATTTTCTTCTCCTTATCAGGATCTTCATCAACAAAGGGTTGCTGAAACAAGTTAAATAAAAGAAAAACAGACCATTTACATAATTGCATTATTACTAGTCTTCTAATTTTTATTTTCTTCTATGTAACATATTTTTCTCTAATAAAGCTTAATGCTACTAAATCCTAAAAGTATTACAATAACAGTCGTATCTGAAGAAAGGGCACTGAATATTTTCAATTTAGAAAAAAAGATCTGAGAAAATTAGTGCATTTTAAAAATACTGTATCATCCAAATCACTTGAAAAAATTATGCCTGGGAAATTTTAGCCTATTGGATCTTAATAGATACATCCTATTCATTTTAGAGAAAACATACCCATTCATAACTTAAGGCTTCAAGTTGGAAGAATGAAAGAACTACTACAGAGATGTATTTGTTTATTTTTTTCAAACTCATTTACACACTTTATCTTTCAATGTTATAGTACTCACAATAATATGCAGATAGTGTTTTCATTCTAGTTCAATAGATGAAGAGGTACTATAATACTTTAAGAAATATAATTGCAAGCATTTCCTTTCTTTTTTGTTAAAAATAGAAGTTACCTGAATAAAGGCAGAAGTAGTTTGAACATGTTCTATACAATTGCCTTCAGGTGACACATACTGATAACTAGGAATCTACAAAGTAAGTAAAACATTACAATTACACATACAATATTAGAAAAACTTTAAAATATGAAGCAAATGACAAAACTTTTGATAAAATTTCTACAACAAAAGCTTAGAAAAATATCGATTACTCTTAAAAATTGGTATCTGTAATAGTTTACGTAATAACTAAGACTGTTTCTAGAATCCAGTGATTGAAAATTATAAACTTAGAAAAGACCTTCAATTTCTAGATGAAATGAGAATTACTTAGCCTAGATTTATCAGCCAATCAGTCTATAATCTACATTATCCACCAAATTTATTTTTAAAGATTTATCTATTTACTTGAAAGGCAGTCACAGACAGAAAGAGAGGGAGAAACAGAGAGATCTTCCATCCACTGGTTCACTTCTCAAATGGCCACAATGGCCGAAACTGGGCCAATCCAAAGCCAGGAGCCAGTAAGTTCCTCCAGGTCCCCAACGTGGGAGCTGGGGCCCAAACACTTGGGTCACCCTCTGCTGCTTTTCCAGGCACATTAGCAGGGAGCTAGACCAGAAGTGGAGCAGCCAGGACTCAAACTGGTCTCCACATGGGATGCCAGCACCATAGGCAGCAGCTTCACCTGCCACACCACAACACCAACCCTCCACCAATTTTTTTTTTAAACCCTTATATGGGTTGCTCTATCTCTTGGACAACACGAAATAACTGTATTCCTATCAAAGGAAGAGACTAGTCTACACAAAGTACTCACAAGAATGGAGACTAAAGCAAGTTTTTCAGTTTTTTTTTTTTTTTTTTTTAAGATTTATCTATTTGAAAGAGAATTTCAGAGAGAGAGAGAGGAAGAGACAGAGAGGGAGAGATCTTCCATCCACTGTTTCACTCCCCAAATGGCCACAATGACTTCTTATACCCTATTCCTTACCTCTACCCCAGGTCAATCTTTGCATAAAAAAGATATGAAAACAGAGGCTTCTTTTACTAACTGTCTCTCTTTTTTTTTTTTTTTTGACAGGCAGAGTGGACAGTGAGAGAGAGACAGAGAGAAAGGTCTTCCTTTTGCCGTTGGTTCACCCTACAATGGCTGCCACGGCTGGCGCGCTGCAGCCGGCGCACCGTGCTGATCCGAAGGCAGGAGCCAGGTGCTTCTCCTTGTCTCCCATGGGGTGCAGGGCCCAAGCACTTGGGCCATCCTCCACTGCACTCCCTGGCCACAGCAGAGAGCTGGCCTGGAAGAGGGGCAACCGGGACAGGATCGGTGCCCCGACCGGGACTAGAACCCGGTGTGCCGGCACCGCAAGGCGGAGGATTAGCCTGTTGAGCCGCGGCGCCGGCCCTTAACTGTCTCTTTTAAGATTTATTTATTGATTTATTTGAAAAGCAGAGCTACAGAGAGAGAGAGAAAAACAGATAGATAGACATCTCCCATCTACTGGCTCACTTCCCAAATGGCCACATTGGCTACAGCTGGGCCAATCCAAAGGCAGGAGCCAGGAGCTTCTTCAGGATCTCCCTCATGGGTGCAGTGATCTAAGAACTTGAACTATCTTGTGCTGCTTTCCTGGGCACATTGGCAAGGAGCTAGATCAGAAGTGGGCAGCCAGGACTCGAACCAGTGCCCATATGGGATGCTGGCATCAAAGGCTGTGGCTTCACTGGCTACGCCACATCACTGGCCCCTGTCTTTTTTGTAAAAAGTAACAGGATCATTCTTGTACTTATAATAGACACTCTACTGATAGAATAAGTATTATCCTGCTTTTTTAGAATATCTGTAATAAGAATTTGAAGCTGCATGTAAGTTGGAAAGAAGAGTATGAGGAAAGGCATTTTTTTTAAACCATAGAAAAATTAGAAGACAATTTTAAAATTTCTATTTATAATTTATTTTTATTTATTTGAAAGGCAAAGAGAGACAGACAGACAGGAAGAAAGAGTTCTTCCATCTACTGGTTCACTCCTCAAATGCCCAATACAGCCAAGGCTGGTCCAGGCTGAAGCCAGGAGCTCAGAACTCAATCTGGGTTTCCCATGTGGGTGGCAGGGATCCAACTACTTGGGCCATCACCTGCTGCCACTCACCGTGAACATGAGCAGGAAGCTGGAATCAGAAGTGGAGTCAGGACTCCAGGATTTGAAACTAAGCGTTGAGATACAAATGCAACATATCCAGCAGGAACTTAAGAGCTGTACAAAACAAACCTTAAAATCAAGGGGCCAGCATTGTTAAAAACCACCGTCTGTGATGCCAGCTTCCTATCTGGCCACCAGTTCAAATTCCAGCTGCTGTACTTCTGATCCAGCTCCCTGCTAACGTGCTTAGAAAGTATTTGGGCCCCTGCCTCCCACATGGGAGACCTGGATGGTCAGTTCCAGGCTCCTGGCTTCTGTATGACCCCAGCCCCAACCATCGTGGCCATTTGGGGAGTAAACAAGCAGATGAAGATCCCTCTTTCTGTCTCTCTTTATCTCCATATCTCTGTATATCTTATCTCTTATCTTTCAAATAAATAAATAAATCTTTAACAAAAGATTTTTTAAAACCCTTAAAATCAAATAAATGTAAGTATGAAACCATCTGTCTACTTTCCATAACAACCTACCTAAACCACTATCTTATGCAGAATCATTCTATACAACTTCTAACAGAAACTTACGTTCCTCAAATTTTTCATGAAAATCTGATAGTATTTCAATCCAATCTATTTTTTAAGTTACACTTTACAACAGAATTGTCTTCTTGGTAGTTTAAGATAATTGAAGTAGGAATACATAAATCTTTCTAAAATTATTAAAAATAAGGGAAACAATTATTAAAGTATAAGAAATGCTATCTTTGCAACATCTTTTGATTAAGTTTTTTTTTTTTTTTTTTTTGGACAGGCAGAGTTAGACAGTGAGAGAGAGAGAGAGACAGAGAGAAAGATCTTCCTTTCCATTGGTTCACCCCCCAAATGGCTGCTACAGCCTGCACTCTGAGCCGATCCGAAGCCAGGAGACAGGTGCTTCTCCTGGTCCTGGTCTCCCACGCGGGTGCAGGGCCCAAGGATTTGGGCCATCCTCCACTGCTCTCCTGGGCCACAGCAGAGAGCTGGACTGGAAGAGGAGCAACCGGGACAGAATCCGGCGCCCCAACTGGGAGTAGAACCCGGGGTGCCGGCGCCGCAGGCAGAGGATTAGCCAAGTGAGCTGTGGCACCGGCCTGATTAAGACTTTTAAATGCTCCTATTGCCCAAATAATTTTTAAAATTATCTTTTTATGATTTTAAGAAAATAAATTTAAATGATAACTTCTAAGGGATAAGCAAAATGTTTTAGTTTATATTACTGAAATCTAGACCTCATAAAAAAATGTAAAGAAACAGGCAATAAAAATCTCAAGGTACTGAGTATCAGCAGATCACTATACTATCTTCACATGCTTTCCTTTTGTAAACTACAATGTCATTACTTTAAATGATTCTTTTAAAATTTATGCCTAGGGGCAGAAGTTTGGTGCAGCAATTAAGTTGCCACTTGGGACACCAGCATCTCATATTGGAAAGTCTGTTTATTTAAGTCCTAGCTATTCTGCTTCCATTCCAGCTTCCAGCTAATGTACATCCTGGGAGGCAGCTGATAAGAGGCTCAAGTACCCAATCCCTGCCACCCACGTGAGAGACCCAGATCAAGTTCCTGGCTCCTAGCTTTGGCCTGACCCAGCCCTGTTAAAGGCATGTGAGGGCTGAAGTCGCAGACAAAAAGTGTCTGTCTTGTCTCTTTGTCTCTCTGCCTTTCAAATAAAGCAAAAAGAAATAAAAAATTTTAAATAAAACTAAGCCTAATAAACTTAATAAAGACCATAAAATACAAAATAAGACCTAAGGCATAGTAAGTACAGATTTTTACCACCTTGTCCAATTCTACCTTTCAATAAATGTTATTAAGTCCTGGCTTAATCTTTACATTTTACATTATAAGAACTGAGAATTGCTCATTGGGAAAAGTGATGTAACAGGGGTGGGCATTTGGCACAGCAGTTGAGAAACCACTTGGGACACCCACGTCCCACATGGTAGTCCCTGGATTTGAATCCCAGTTCTACTTTTGATTCCAACTTCCTTCTAATACACATCCTGGAAGGGGAGAACAGTAACACAGGAGACCCAGACTGAGTTCCTGGCTCCTGGCGTGGGCCTGGCCCAGCCCAGCTGTGGCAAACATTTGGGGAGCGAATCAGTGGGTGGCATTTCTCTCTACCTGTCTGTCTCTCTTTCCTTCTCCCTGTCTCTCCAATTAAATAAAAAAATGTAAATGACATGACAGACAAGTTGATAGAGAAACATAAAACAAACTTCATGGATACTCGCAAACTAATTTCATGCAAGTAAGAAAATGCACTGTATGAAGCCAAATACAGTTTGCCCCATTTGGAGCTTAGATAATCTCCATTTCAATAAATTTGTCCAATCAAAGACTGAAATCATCAAACCTGAAAGTCATTAAGAATAATTATTTAACCCCCAAAATGATGACTTGAATGATTTTTGACTATTTTCTTCTTTAAGCTATTTTATATACACATACCTCTAACAGACAAGCAATACTACAATCACACAAAAAAATTTAAATGAAAACTATAGTATCTATTAAAGCATATGACCATTTGTTCTGAATCATAAACAAAGATTGAAAGAATAAGAGTGGTAGGAAACATACACACTCAGTTTCCTAATGTAAAAATTACATATAAAAGGAAATGTTAATGATTTTGTTCGCAAAATACTTATCTAAGTTAGGATCTAATCAGACATTTTATTTCAGTTTAGAAATTTAAATGGTTATCCCCTGCTTAATATATGTTGTAGTTGTCCTATTAATAAATCAAATACCTTCCTAAATGCAACTAAACAAAAATTTTTGAATAATAAAGGTATTAAAAATATGTGCCTGAACAGGTATGTAAAACTGATTCTGGGTTTGCAAATGGTCCATGGTCGCACAAGGTTTGTGTTGAAGTTTAGATGATCGTTCTGATTTTACTCCATCTTGTAAGTATCCCTCCTGTTCCACTTTTCTTCGCATAGTAGAATTCCAATGATTTTTGATAGAATTATCAGTCCTAAGAAATTAAAGTGTATAATTTAGAACAAAAAATAAAATGATTCCACACATTTTAATACTGTATTTCTTGTACAAAGTATAAAAACAAACTGCTACAACTGATCAAAGTAGATTTTTAAAAAAAGTTATAAAGATAAACTGCATGCCCATATATCAGGAGTAGTTCTGAGCAACAGAGATATTGCAGGGAATAAGACAAAGAAGGGCCCTACTTCCATGAAGCTTACATTCTCATTGGAAATGTGGCAGCATGGACGGAAGAACAGAAAAACAAATAAATAAAAATATCAGTACAAAAGAAATATAAAGTAGGATAAGAAAAGTGGGTAATGTGTAATTTTGGCTTGGTGGTGTAGGAAGGCCTCTGTGAGATGACAGCAAAGCTAAGATCTAAATGACAAGAAGAATGAGTCATATTAAGAATGTGGGGGTAGCTGGCGCCGAAGCTCACTTGGCTAATCCTCTGCCTGCGGCGCCGGCACCCCGGGTTCTAGATCTGGTCAGGGCGCCGGATTCTGTCCCAGTTGCTCCTCTTCCAGTCCAGTTCTCTGCTGTGGCCCGGGGAAGGCAGTGGAGGATGGCCCAAGTGCTTGGGCCCTGCACCCCATGGGAGACCAGGGGGAAGCACCTGGCTCCTGGCTTCGATCGGCGCAGCATGCCGGCCATGGCGGCCATTTGGGGGTTGAACCAGCGGAAGGAAGATCTTTCTCTCTGTCTGTCTGTCTGTCTGTCTCTCTCTCTCTCTCTCTCTCATTGTCTAACTCTGCCTGTCAAAAAAAAAAAAAAAAAGAAAAAGAAAAGAGAATGTGGGGGTGGCCAGCACTGTGGCGTAGCAGGTAAAGCTGCCACCTGCAGTGCCCCATCATTATGGGTGCCAGTTTGAGTCTTGGCTGCTCCACTTCCAATCCAGCTCTCTGCTATGGCCTGGGAGGGCAGTGGAAGATGACCCAAGTCCTTGGGCCTCTGCACCCACATGGGAGACCCTCTCTTTCTCTGCCTCTCCTTCTCTGTGTAACTCTGACTTTCAAATAAATAAATAAATCTTTAAAAAAAAAAAAAAAAGAATGCAGGGATGGGGAGCATTCCATCTAAAAATATTGATCTCACAGAAGTTGAGAATTGTGGTTACCAAAAGCTGGGGAGAGTAGGGATGAGCAAAGGTTGATTAACAGGCACTAAATTATGGTTAGGAGAAAGTAGTTCTGGTGTTCTATTGCACAACAGAGTGACTCTAGATAATAATATACTGTATTTTGAAAGGATTTTACCTCAAAAAAAGGATAAATGTTTGAGGAGACAGATATTGGAACATTACACAATGTACACAGGTATAAAAACATGACATAGTACTCCATAAATATGTAAAACTTTTATAGATCAGTTACAAATAAAAATAAAATAATTTTAAGAGAAATTCTAGAAAAGGGCATAGCAAAGGTAAAGGCCTAGAGCTAGACACAATCAAGATCCTGAAAGCAAATCACAAATTACAGAATTGTAGCATTCTCCTTTTATATCTAAAGTTTCCCTTATAAAAATGTAAATATTCAATCCAGAATTACTTACAATATTAATTCCATCTTTCGTAAAATATACATTTACTGAAAACCTACTTTATGTTATGTTTACTAAGTTAGTAAACATATGGAAAGTAAAAAAAAAAAAAAAAAAAGTATAAGATTGAAAACACCAAAAGTTCCAAGACCAGGTTTGGTAACTTGGTTTAAAAATTTAACACTACGTGGCCGGCACTGTGGCATAGCAGGTAAAGCCACAGCCTGCAGTGCCAGCATTCTATATGGACACTAGTTCCAGTCCCAGTTGCTCCACTTCTGGTCCAGCTCTCTGCTGTGGCCTAGGAAAGCAGTAGAAGATGGCCCAAGTACTTGGCCTCCTGCACCCACAGGGGAGACCCAGAAGAAGCTTCAGGAAGAAGCTCCTGGCTCCTGGCTTCAGATCAGCGCAGCTCTGACCATTATGGCCAACTGGGGAGTGAACCAGCGGATGTAAGACCTCACTCTCTCTGTCTCTGCCTCTCAAACAAAAAATAAATCTTTAAAAAATAAATAAATAAAATTTTAAAAATGTAACACTATTCCTGAATTTCCTTATTTATACAACAAAGCAGTATTTGCTCTGCATACAAAGTATACAATGATTACATAAGAATACAAATAAAAGCACTTTATAAACCATAAAGTACTATTCAGATAGACACTGCAGCACAAAAACAAACGTACCACCTGAGTGATATGAAATTCACCAAGGTTGTTTGTCTGCTAAAGATTATTAGGTAACATTTGAACCACAGCAATGTAGTGTTTGAGAATACTTCAAAAGGTTCACAGAAAATGAAATTAGAAGTTTATTTTGGTGCAAAAAAATTATGGAGGGGCAAGTGTTAAATGATACAGAAGGTTAAACTGCCATTTGTGAAATCAATTTGCCTGAGATTGAGTCCTACCTCCACTTTCAAACTAGCTTTCTGCTAAGGCATGCTAGGAGGCAATAGGTGATGACTCAAGTGGTTGAGTTCCTGCCACCCACATCGGAGACCTGGATGGGGTTCCAGACTACTGGCTGCCAGCCTGGCCCAGTTGCAGGCATTGGGGAGTGAACCAACAGATGGAAGATCTCTCTATATATATCTGCCTTTTAAGGAGATGAAAATAAACATCAAAAAATGTTTTAAACCCACACATAGAATGTATTATAAATGATCCCAAAGGGTTATGCAGCCTAAATTTTTATTATAAATAAAAGTCATGGGGTACTTGCAAATATATTTAATACTAGGTAACAAAGATCATATTTAAGTACACAAAAATGTATATACATTTTTATAAGCACCTTCCAGGAAGTAGTTTGGCAATTTCTGCCCAACGATTTCCCAACCGCTTATGCGCTTCATAGATGATCCTATCTTCCTCTTCTGTCCAGGAAGACTTCTTTACCTCAGGATTCAGATGATTATGCCATCTTTCTCTACATTGCTTGCCTATTCTCCCCTTTAAATGTTTTGCAATTAAAGACCATCTTTTTGGTCCATATTTCTGAACTAATTCAATAACCTAGGAAATAGAAAAAGTTTAAAAAAGTATTACCTTGAAGGAATTTTAAAACATAAATCAAGAATACCATTTGAAACAAATGCATTAAATCCAAGCCACAACTACAATTTACAAAACACAACTGTACTAATAAATAATCCTTCTATAATTGCCAAGTCCAATAATTGATTCCAAACTTACCTAAAACCTAAAGGGCTAATTAAAGTGACTTGTAAGTTAAGCTCCTTTCACACAAAATTAATTTGAAATAACAGCAACACTGTTGAGATTTGTGTATTTTCTACTCTTACATTTTACAAAAAAGGGGATTTCAGCAAAAAGTTAAAACAATTTGGAAGCAGGAACCTCTCTCAAACTGGAAAAATAGTGTTCATATATTCCTTTTCCCATATTCCAAGTTTGTTTTTTACTTAAAATTCCAAGAATAATTATTACCAGCACACTTTACCTCACTACTCTGGCAAATAGCATGTCATAAACATTTTATATTGGTAGAATATTTAAATTTAGGATATATCAACATTTTCACTATATGCATCTATTTGCTATCTTTAAAAATATTTCTAGTTTTATTAAATGTACTTTCAAACAAGATCACACATTTTAACACTTATCATTGTCCATCAGGTAAATCAGATCAGTATTGGGCCTAGTGAAATGACTTTATTTGCTTTGAATGATAGTTAAGATTGCTCTGATTTCTCAACTACATTAGCAACTTCTATTCCTTAAACAGTATAAACTAAAGCACAAATCCTAATGGAGGACAGAAACTCTTTTCTTTTTCTCCAACTTTCATATCACAAAGAATTACCTTGATTTACTAATCACAAACCAATTGGAAACATGATACTCATATATCTATTTAATTGTTGATCTCATATCCAGATCATGAGGGAAAGTTTAAGAATTACTTCTTTATATATCAATGTATCACATGTAAAAGCAAAATTAAAATCTGTTTATAAAGTATGAGCTCAATTTTTAACAGAAACTACCCTAAATATTCCTAAACCAAGTTCTACACAAATGATTAGGCTTACAGCAAGTGTTTTCCCTTCTGTAAACTAAACTCCTGGAAAGAAGGGACTATGTATATTACACTTTATTTGACTCAATTAAAAAAAAAACAAAAACACTGTATTTCAACAGATTTGATATTCCATTTAAGCAGCCTCCAAAGAATACAACTGAAGTATTTTCAACATACATTTTATGTGTTACAACAACATATTAGGAACAATAAAACCTAGTTCACATACACAATTAACGTAAAGAACATGAACATGTTACCCGCTGATCTTCTTCTTTAGTCCAAGGACCTTTTATCAATTCTGGATTTAAAACTTTCTGCCACCGATGCTGGCACTGAAAATCTGAACGATTCTGAAAGAATTTAGATGATTTTGTTATTGAAACAACTGTCTTCTAGAAAGTAAGTAAGCCTAAACTTAGGTTGAACACCCTGAAGGACAAAGTCTGTAAGAATAGTGTATTCAATAGCGTTTCTTAAACATGCAACATCTATTTACATGCCTGTGTCTCAACTCCATCTTCTTTCATTAAAGTAATGGTGGGGTATTGGGGTAGGGGTAGACAGGTATTTGGCTGGTTAAGCTGCCACATCGGATGCCCATATCCCATATCAGAGTACCTAGCTCTGCTTCCAAGTCCCAGCTCTGCTTCCAGTTCAGCTTCCCACTAATGCACACCCTGAGAGCCAGTACTGATAGCTCAAGTGGTTGGGACTCTGCCTTCCATGTGGGAGACCAGAATTGAGTCCTGAGTTGCTGGTTTCAGCCTTGTCCAGCCCCAGATGTTGCAGGCATTTGGGGAGTGAATCAGCAGATGGAAGATTCTCTCTCTTTCTCTCTGCCTTTCAAATAAATACATAAATTTTTAAAATAACATAATAACATAATTGGCAGGGTCTAGAATACAAATGAAAGTGATAAATTCAAGTATATATCTCTATACTATTTACCGTAACACAGCAAGCATCAAAGCTATAACCCAGATAATGCCATAAAGAAATGCTAGGATTGAGGAAAAAAGAGTGGACAGAAAGCCATAAAAACCAGATGTAAGAAATCAAACATAGCCATATGGATCCATAAAGTACAAGAATAGATAATTTTACACAGTTTAAAAAAAATAAAGGTACTGATATGATATTAAAAGGGTACTTACAAATGATGACTACCAAGTTATCATGAAAATGTTAAGTATATCTATATAGAAGATATGTATTATATTTCAAATAAATTGATTATTGACACATAAAAGGAAAATAGATTGACCAGAAAAAAGCTTTGTGTAGAAACATCTCAAGCCCTAAGAATGTTTGATAAATAAAGACTTATTTTAGTCAGTTCATGACCTGGTAACTCCTATGTATTACAAGGGTAATAATCATAATAACATCTATATTCAACTAGCATTTCACAGTTTACAAAGTTATCAGTTCATACACAAGACTAAAGGTAATTCAGACGTACATAAAGGGATATATATAAATATTTTATCTACCAATGGCTCTTTTGTGTGCAATGGACTTCAAATTATTTATATTCAGACTGAACTTCTTCATTTATGGCTTCTGTACAGCAGTACTGATCCATTTTAAGGATACTACTTTCTTCAAAATTATCAGGTTATTCTTGTTTGTCTTGTAGTATTTCTCTAATGTAGCTTCTGTTTATTAAATACCTGTTAAATGTTAGAAACTGTGCCAAATATCCTATGTTATTTTTAATTCCCATAATGCTACTGAAATAAGTGCTATGATATACATTTATCTATATACTATAGATAAAGAAGCTTAAGGTCATAGAGTTTAAGTTACTTTTCCAAGCTAGTACAGCAGATATTTTAACACAATTCTGACTCCAAAAATCCCATTCTTTTCATTATTTGGTCTCAGTTTTCAAGTTATGTTAAGAGTCATGATGAAAATATATAAAACACAGGTAATAAAATTGTTTCTGAAAGTCAATACTGAGATTAAAATATGAACATTTTGCCTAACTACTCATAATGTATTAAGGAACAAATAAGAATTTATGTAAAAAATCTTGAAAACTGTAAAATTACACACAAATGAACAATAAGTGGAAAGTAGTATGGTGAACAATAGCATAACTTCTAAAAAAAATCAGTAACATTTCAAAATGTAAGCATTAGATATCAAACTTTTTTAACATAAGTTTTTCTGATTTTTTTTTTGGTTACCTATCAAAATATTTTAATATATTTAATTCCTCTCAAAATGTTTTTACATATATCAGCAAATTTATAAAGCCCTACTCAAATTTAATATTTTTGTTTTAAATTGGTAATCTTTTTAGGTTCCTAGATAAATACACTGCAGGTTTAGTTTCACCTATCTGAATGCTTCAGAACAGAAATGTTTCCATTTTTGGAGTTTAATATTTACACATACATAAGAAGAATCTTGGACACAGGACCCAAATCCACAAAAACTTCATTTATATTTCATTTACAACTTACACACATAGCCTGAAAGTAATTTTATACAATACTTCTAGTGAACTGGTATTTTGATTATGACCTGTCGTCACATGAGGTCAGATATGGAATTTTGTGGTGCTCAAAAAGTTATAGAGTTCAGATTAGGGATGCTCAACCTGCACTACATAATCAGACTTTCTAAGCCATTAGCAATCAACAGGTAGATCAGAAAATCAGGGATATTGGGGGGAAGGAAACCAAAAATCTAAAATATGGAGACATATTTTTGAAAAACAAATAATTAAAACCAATAGCTTAAGTCATCCATTATAGAAATACAACTTTTTTAAATGAACCAACATTCACAGGGAACACGGCAGCAGAGAAGCTCACACTGGGAGAAACCCTGTTTGGTTTGTGTATGTGTGTTTAATATGAAAGGCAGAGAGACAAAGAGAGGGAGAGACAGAGAGAGAGAGATCTCCCATCCACTGGTTCACTCCTCAAAGTCTCTCAATAGTTATGGTTGGGTCAGACCAAAGCCAGGAGCTAGGAACTCAACCCGGGTCTCCCATGTGCGTGGCAGAGACCCAAATACTTGAGTCATCACCTGATGCCTCCCAGGGTACATGCATTAGCAGGAAGCTAGAATTGGGAGCAGAGCAGGGGCCTGCGTACAGGTACTCCATTGCAGGATGTATGTGTCCCAAGCAGTACCTTAACCGGTATGCCAAAAACTTGCCTCTAGAAATATAATTTAATATTTTACTTACTTGAAGATGACTAGCAATTAGAGTCCAATCATCTGTTCCATGTTGTTCAACCAATTTCTTTAACTTATCATCCTATTAAAACAGATATGAAAATTAGAAAGTTCTCCCCCCATCTTTTTCCTCTACCCTGAATATAAAGAATCTTCCAATTCTATCACGTATATCTGCTGAACATTTTTAGAATGAATGAAGTCATTATAAATTGCTCCATTTACTATACTATTTCTACCAGTCCCAAAATTAACCCATACTCACATCTCTGGCTGAAGAAACATGCAAGTTAGTTGTTAGAAAACTTTTTTCCCGTTTTGTTTTTAAATCTCTCTCATAACCATAATAGCATTAATCAATAATTATAAGTATGAAATCAGTAAATCCTGTCAGGTACTTACCTCATCTCTTGTCCATTTTACTCTGTTCCAGAGTTTCTTCAATCCTTTCTGTTGTGGTACTTCATAATCATGATCAGCATACTGAAGGTCATCATCCTCATCCTCACTACCAAAAAAAAAAAAAAAAACACATGATTTTTAAAATCAAGACTTGTAATTTAAATTGGTAAATCCAATCACTGAACCTTTATGTGCAATTATGACTGATGAAGTCACTCAGACTTAAAAGATATATAAGTATCTTCAATGAGATTATTCAAATTATAAAAAATTAAAAATGGGAGCCAGCGCTGTGGCACAGCAGGTTAAAGCCCCAGCCTGCAGCGCTGGCATCCCATATGGGTACTGGTTCAAGTCCTGGCTGCTCCACTTCCAACCTAGCTCCCTGCTAATGTGCCTGGGAAAGCAGTGGAGGATGGCCCAAGTCCTTGGGCCTCTGCACCCACATGGGAGACCTGGAAGAAGCTCCTGGCCCCTGGCTTTGGCCTGGCCCAGTCCTGATCATTGCAGCCATTTGGGGAGTGAACTAGCAGATGGAAG
The DNA here is from genome assembly GCF_033115175.1 of Lepus europaeus. Classification (NCBI taxonomy): domain Eukaryota; kingdom Metazoa; phylum Chordata; class Mammalia; order Lagomorpha; family Leporidae; genus Lepus; species Lepus europaeus. The sequence continues at coordinate 76,572,399 of NC_084830.1, read as the reverse complement.
CCCTCTCTCTGTCTCTACCTTTCAAATAAATAAAAATAAATCTTAAAAAAAAAAAAAAGACTCAATGAGCAGGAGCTACAGTTCTTCTGCCACCAGAAATATGAGCTGGACATACCACTAGGGTCCAAATCATAACTTTGTATGTCATGCTAATGAGCTTGACCTTTAGTGTTCTCTTGACCTTCATTCTAAAAACTTCAAAGACTTTAAGTAGGACAACAAATGACAAATATCTTGCATTTTAGAAAAAAATCAATGGCAGGAGAGTGGTGAAATAGAATAAGGAAAATTAATGAATAATCTTCACAAGAACTCAAGAAATGATTAGGATGTAACATATGGTAATGATAAAATATAAACCACAGCCAGTTAAAAGAGAATGAAAGAAGCAATCCATTAATTTTTTTTAAACTTTTATTTAATGAATATAAATTTCCAAAGTACAGCTTATGGATTACAATGGCTTCCCCCCCCTCATAACTTCCCTCCCACCCGCAACCCTCCCCTCTCCAGCTCCCTCTCCCCTTCTACTCACATCAAGATTCATTTTCAATTATCTTTATATACAGAAGATCAGTTTAGTATATATTAAGTAAAGATTTCAACAGTTTGCACCCACACAGAAACACAAAGTGAAAAATACTGTTTGAGTACTAGTTATAGCATTAAATCACAATGTACACCACATTAAGGACAGAGATTCTACATGAGTAAGTGCGCAGTGACTCCTGTTGTTGACTTAACAAATTGACACTCTTGTTTATGGCGTCAGTAATCACCCTAGGCTCTTGTCATGAGTTGCCAAGGGTATGGAAGCCTTTTGAGTTTACCAACTCTGATCATATTTAGACAAGGTCATAGTCAAAGTGGTAGTTCTCTCCTCCCTTCAGAGAAAGGTACCTCCTTCTTTGATGACCTGTTCTTTCCACTGGAATCTCACTCGCAGAGATCTTTTATTTAGGTCCTCTTTTTTTTTTTTTTTTTTTTTTTTGCCAGAGTGTCTTGGCTTTCCAGAAGCAATCCATTAATAATACCAACAATGAAAAAGCTAAATATCTAAAAATTGTGCTAATTTACAAGATCAAGGTATAGCAAATGACTAATATTGTAAGACACAGAAGACTTGAATAAATGGAAGAATACTGAGACCATATTTTTTATTTATTTTTTAAATATTTATTTGAAAGGCAAAGTTGGCAAGAGAGGCAGAGGCAGAGAGGTCTTCCATCTGCTGGTTCACTCCCCAAATGGCCGCAATGGCTGGAGTTGAGCTGTCCCGAAGTCAGGAACCAGGAGCTTCTTCCAGGTCTCCCATGAGGGTGCAGGGGCCCAAGAACTTGGACCATCTTATGCTGCTTTCCCAGGCATATTAGCAGGGAACTGGATTAGAAGTGGAGCAGCCAGGACTCAACCGGTACCCATATGGGATGCCAACACCACAGACGGCAGCTTTACCTGCTACACCATAGAACTAGCCACTTACTTATTTGAGAGACAGAGGAAGAGACAGAGAAATTTGCATCTGCAGGTTCACTTCCCAAATGCCCTCCATTGCCAGGACTGGGCCAGGCAGAAGCTGGGAACCAGGAATCCAATGTAGGTCTCCCTCCCAAATAGTTGGCAGGGACCCAACTATTTGAATCATCTCTGCTGCCTGCCAGAGTCTGCATTAATAGGAAGCTGAAAATGGAAGTGGAGCTGAGACTCAAACCCAAGCACTCTGATATGGAATGTGGGCATCCCAAGGGTGGTCTTAACTCCTAGGCAAAATGCTTGCCCCTTAGACCACATTCTTAGATAAGACAGTATTATAGTTATGTCCATTCTCCCCAAATTAATACATTTAAATTAAATGAATCAAAATACCAATAGGTATCTGGAGGAAAATTAGTCAAGTTAATTCTATAGTTGATATGAAAAAAAGTAAAACAATAATAGCCAGAAAGGCTCTACAAAATAATTACAGAAGAATTCACATTACCCAATGTGAAAATATACTATAAAGAAAGAAGATATAAAATGGAATTGGGGGGTCGGCCTGTGGCGTAACGGGTAAAGCTGCTGCCTGCAGTGCTAGCATTCCATTTGGGAGCCAATTCAAGTCCCCGCTGCTCTTCTTCCTATCCAGCTCTCTACTATGGCCTGGGAAAGCAGTAGAAGATGGCCCAAGTGTTTGAGCCCCTGCACCCGCATCAGAGACACAGAAGACCTGGAAGAAGCTCCTGGCTCATGGCTTTGGATCAGCTCAGCTCCAACAGTTGAAGCCATTTAGGGAGTGAACCATCGGATGGAAGATCTCTCTCTCTCTCTCTCTCTGCCTCTGCCTCTCTGTAACTCTGCCTTTCAAATAAATAAGTCTTAAAAATAAAAAAAAAAATGGAATGGGACTGGCATATAGAGACATTGATATATGGAACAGAATAGAACATTTGGAAAAGAAAGCATGGAATTTGGTAACTTGTAACAGTAACATTTCAAATCAGTGGGTTAATGGACTTTTCATTAAACAGTGTTAAGACACTGAGTAGACATTTTAAAAAAGTAAGCTATAGTCCTACTTTGCAATGAATTCAGATGAAGTATCTACATTTTTAAAAATGAGGCTAGAATAGTACTACAATAAAACAGCAAACAATTCTACTTCATATGCCCTTGAGAGGTAAATGTGACAAAAATCCAGAATCCATAGAAGAACAAACCACTCAAGGTAATGGAAAACAGCACACAAACACTTAAAAACTAGAAACAGGGACACTGCAGCACATCAGATAAAGCTGCCACTTGGGATGCCCACTTCCCATATCAGAGTGCCTTGGAGTACTGCCTCTGCTTCCAATCTAGCTTCCTGCTAATGCACCTGGGAGGTAGCACATTATTGCCCAAGTACTTGGGTTTCTGTCATCCGCATGGAAGACCCAGATGGAGTTTCTGGTTGCTGGCTTTGACCTGGCCCAGTCCCAGCTGTTATAGGCATTTGGAGAGTGAGGTGGTGGATGGAAATCTGTTTCTTTACTTTTCAAATAAATATTTTTCTTTAAAGAAATTAAAAACTAGAAACAAAAGGATTTTGCAACTGATGGATATGAGGGACAAGAAACAAGTAGAAATCAAGGATGACTCCAAAATCTGAGTGCTTAAGTAGAGCTATTCACTAAGGAAAGGAATTGAAGAAGAGTCAGAACTCTGGAAGGGAGAATGGAATGGAGGGAGTAAGTATAGCTTTGGACTGTTGTGAAATCACCTGAGGTATACGCAGGTGGGTATGTCTAGAAGAGCAGTGTCCAACAGAAATATAGCGCATACCACTTATCAATTTCCTAGTAGCCATCTTTCTCAAAAGATAGAAATGGGGCAGGTACTTGGCACAGAGGTTTAAATTGCCACTTGAGACATCCACATCCCATATCAGAATGCCTGGCTCTGGCCAGCGCCACAGCTCACTAGGCTAATCCTCCACCTGCGGCGCTAACACTCTGGGTTCTAGTCCTGGTTGGGGCGCCAGATTCTGTCCCAGTTGCTCCTCTTCCAGTCCAGCTCTCTGCTGTGGCCCGGGAAGGCAGTGGAGGATGGCCCAAATCCTTGGGCTCTGTACCCGCATGGGAGACCAGGAGGAAGCACCTGGCTCCTGGCTTTGGATCAGCACAGCACATCGGCCGTAGCGGCCATTTGGGGGGTAAACCAACGGAAGGAAGACCTTTCTCTCTGTCTCTCTCTCACTGTCTAACTCTGCCTGTCAAAAAAAAAAAAGAATGTCTGGCTCCAATTCAGCTTCCTACTAATGCACATCCTGGGAGACCGCAGATGATGGCTGAAGTTCTTGGGTCCTAACACCCACATGGGAGACTGAAGTGTAGTCCTGGGCTCCTGGCTTCAAATGCCCAGTCCTGGCTGTTGTGGACATTTAGGGGAATGAGTTAGTGGAGAACTCTCTCTCTCTCTCTCTCCCTCTCTCTCTCTCTCTGCTCTGTCTCTTCTCTAAGTCTCTATGTCATTCAAATAAAATGAAAAAAAAATTTAAATAGAGGAACAGCTGCAATTAATTTTAATACTATTTAATTGCTGCATCAAAAATATAATCACTTCAATATGTACTCAACATTAACATTTATAAGTGAAATATTTTATTCTCTTTTTGCTTACTACTGCAGTCTTCAAAATCTTGTGTGTACATCACAACACAGACTAGCCACATTTCAAGAGCCCAATAATCACATGTGGCTGGCTAGTAGCTCCCCTACTGAGTACAGATAACATGCAGCTGGTTAGTAGCTCTCCTGCTAGGAACAGCAGATCTAGATGGCAACCAGGCACCTTCATCTTCTGCTCCGATACAAGGTTTGGGGTAGAAAAACACTTTTTGGCATTCACCAGCATACAAAGCTGAGGCCATAAAATGACTCATGGAAAAATTAATATGGTGAGGCATGGACCAAAATCAGAACCTGAATATTGATTAGAGTGAAAAAGAAAAGGCAGTTTTAAAGTATGAAGCCCCAAAAAAGAGAGAAGGCCTCTATGGTAAGCTGAATTGGAGAATTTTAAGTAGCCAGAGGAATGAATAAAGTCATAATACAGTATCTGAAAATAAGATGAGCTAATAAAGTGTTCTATGTCCTAGACAATGTGATAGTCATTGAAATTTTTTTCTTACAACTTTACAACAGGGACCAGAGTTGTGGCACAGCAGGTGCTGCAATGCCAGCATCCTCCATGAATCCTGTGCAAGTCCTGGCTGCTCCACTTCTGATCCACCTCCCTACTAATGTGCCTGGGAAAGCAGTGGAAGATGGTTGAAGGGCATAGGCTCCTACCAACCACGTGGGAGACCCAAATGGAGTCCCAGATTCCTGGCTTAGGCCTAGTCCAGCCTGGCCATCAAGACCATTTGAGAGAGTGAACCAATGGATGAAAAATCTCTCTTCTCTCTCTTCTCCTCCATGTGTGTGTGGGGGGGGGGGTGTCTACCTTTCAAATAATTTTTTTTTAAAAAAAGGAAGTTACTTTTACCTTTATAAATCAAAATTTTCTATTCTGTGTAGTGGGAATAATAATATTCCTCTCTTTCGGTTGTTGCAGCTCTCCCAAATATTTGTGCTATCTTCCATGGCTTTCCCTGGCACATTAACAGAGGCAGAGCAGCAGGGACTCAAACTGGTGCTTCAATAAGGGATGCCAGCATGGCAGGCAGTAGCTTAACTGGCTATGCCATAACATCAGCACCAAAAAGTAACTTCTTGCCCACAGTCATACCAAAATGACACAGCTGACCTCAAAAGCCCACTACTTAGCCATTATACTACAACATACTGGAAAAATATGGGAAGAATACTGGAAAGCTGAAGATACCAAAGAAAAACATCAAGCTCTAGTTCTAACTTAACTATTCACTTTGTAACCTTGAATATATTAACCTTGGATTTTTAGCTTACTTGATTACAAAATGAGGGTCATACCAACTACCTTACAGAGCTGTTTTGAGGTAAAATTAAATGAGAAAATGTATTAACATCTGATATAGCAGTTGGCTTAGAAAGATAACACAATATTGGTTTTATGTGCATACGCTGATCATCTGACAGTATTAAAAGTTACTGCTTTACTGGATTCAACTCCTTTCCCAAAATTCATTATGATTTTAAATAGCAAAAGTTTGAAGATTTAACTGTATTATAATACAGTTAAGCATATATATTTCCTAATGCTTATATAATTGCAATCAAAAATTGAAAAATGGAGGCTGAGATTTAACATATACTGCCTATACTCTTTGAAGGATCTTCAAATTTCCTGTCAATTGAATTTCTATGTAAATTCCATAGAACCAAAATTCCTTTCTCAACAAGCAAAATACCAAGATCCCCTATTCCTCTTCCCAAGATATATTTCTGCTTCTTTAGCTCAATGTTCTTCCATTTTCCAATGCTCTCTCTGAAACAAATGTCTACGTGTAACAACGATCTGCCAGTCCTATTTCCTTCCATGTACACTTGTTAAAATATGCTCGAAGGAAAAGAGTTAATTAAAGAAAATACCTGTTATTTGCAGCCATCTTCAGTTATCAGAAATATCACCTGTTAGCTAAGATTAAATTGTTACACTAGAGATGCTGCAGCACCCAATGACTTCATGAATTTCTAAGAAAAGCTACTAAATCAGATAGCACCTTCCTTTTTCTTATATTTGCCAATCTTCCCAGTCAGCTCATGAGTATAGAAACCATGACTATCATATACATTTCTTAGGATCAAGCACAGTAACCAACACTCAAATACTTGTGAAATTAATGAAAAACCTTTGTTACAATCTCCCACCTCTCCCAGATGTTCTATATTCCAAAAGTACTTCACTCCCTCCCAACCCAATCAAAACTTTCACCTCCCAGGGCTGGCGCTGTAGTGCAGTGGGTTAACACCCTGGCCTGCAGTGCAGGTATCCCATATGGGCACCAGTTCAAGCCCCGGCTGCTCCACTTCCAATCCAGCTCTCTGCTATGGCCTGGGAAAGCAGTAGAAGATGGCTCAGGTCCTTGGGTCCCTGCACCCATGTGGGAAACCAGGAAGAGACTCCTGGCTTTGAATCAGCACAGCTCTGGCCGTTGCGGCCATCTGGGGAGTGAACCATCAGATGGAAAACCTCTTTCTCTCTCTCTCTCTCTGCCTCTCTTCTCTCTGTGTAACTCTGACTTTCAAATAAATAAACTAATTTAAAAAAAAAAAAAACTTTCACCCCCCCCCTCAATATAGGTGGTCTCAAAGCAGATCCAAGAGAAAAAAAAACTTTCACCCCCCTCAATACAGGTGGTCTCAAAGCAGATCTAAGAGGAAAAAAAAAAAAAAAACTTAAAAAAAAAAATTGAAACTACCTCTAAGAGGAAGAGAAAGACATTCCCATTTATTAAAAATCCAAATGCACCTACAAGTGGTGAAATTTTAAGAAGTAGAACCTGCTAGATTAAAAAAAACATTCTGTACGAAGGAGCTCTTTGAGAATATCTCCTACACTGCTAACCTTTCCTAGAAATTCTCCCAGAAATATTAGCCTTTTCTGACACCCCAAATAACCTTCAGACATGCTTTTCACAGGTTCTCTTTCCTTCCTTCCCTTAGCTCTCAACAGTATCCATAATAACATGAAAGAGCTTTAAAAAAAAAATAGGTCATTTCTGAATCAAAAAATGGGGGGGGGGGGTTTGCCCACATAAATGAGTAAAAAATCTACATCATATCTAATCTGTATAAAATCCATATTGAGGTTCTTATTAAAATATTTAAGATTACAAGTCCAAAAATGTTAGTTTGGTCAAAAAGACTCTTTTCCAAGGTGTACTTTTCCTGAAAACCTACTCATTTTAAGTTTAAAATCCTGCCTTTTATTTTTCAGCCACATACTTATTTTTGAGAAATTTCTATTTCCATATGAAGTTTCATTCTCTGTTTTGCATTCAGCATGGTCATCAGTTTCAGGCACTGAGTTATACAGCCCATTCAACGTTCAGGAAACTGGGTTTTTGAGAGCATAAGTGTGAGGCAGTATAAAAGCAGAATTCTTAGAATCATCTGTCTACCACTGGGACTTTCCTAAAGTTTACCTACCAATTTACTTCCTAGTTTTGACACCAAAACTAGGTTTTTTATTTTATATTTATACTATATTTTATATATATTACATACATTTTATATACATGCTATACTTTATAATATATAAAGTAATTGCTGAAAGTATGATACAATTTTCAAATAAGTGTGATAAAGAGATCCTAGAAGCATATCAATATCATTAACTACAACAGCAAGATTCCTGAGGATGCATATAACTTGCCAAGAAAAAAGGGAAGAGATAAAATCCCACAAGAAACCTCATAATAGTGCACTTTCACCATTTAACAATAAAAAAAGTCTCATCACCAGTGATGGTTAAGAGACCACCAAAACAGATCAATCAGCTCTATTTTTCTCCCTTTATATTGTCTTTTAACATCTCTGTATTTGTAGGAATCACTAGTATTAATACATAATAACTCAACAAAATGTATTTAATGCAGTTACATAAATGAGCCATTTCTAGCATAGTGTGACTAATCCACAGGACAGCAAAAGAAGGTGAAACAAGTTCTCCAAAGAGGAATTTGGTCTTTGTCCAGTCCAGTACTTGTTTCCAGAACTACCCTGCCAGTTTTCTATTGTAAACCAAAGAAACTATTTATTCTATAAATGCCTAATATCTAACTAATCACTATAATCAAATGGATACAGTGTTGTAGATTATGAATGAACAAAGTGGTTGAAGTGATTATGACACACCAAAAACAAGCACAAACATACATATAAAGATTAGGCCAAGAAAACTGTTAAAAGTAACTTTGCATTGGGATATAAACTATCAAGATGTGATAGTTATGACTCTGCCCAATAAATAACAAACAAAACTATTCACACTTGATACTAAGATAAAACATATAGGAGAAATTCTGTTTCAGAGGACAATTACTCTACCTAAAAACAGTAAAATGAGGTAGCCAAAGGAAAAATTTTTAATTTTTAAAAATCTTTTAACAGGATCGGCACAGTGGCGTAGCAGGCTAAGCCTCTGCCTGCGGTTGACAGCATCTCATATGGGCACCAGTTCAAGGCCCAACTGCTCCTCTTCCCATCCAGCTCTCTGCTATGGCCTGGGAAAGCAGTAAAAGATGAGTCAAGTGTTTGGGTCCCTGCACTCACGTGGGAGACCCAGAAGAAGCTCCTGATCAGCCCATCTCTGGCCACTGTGGCCATTTGGGGAGTGAACTAGCAGATGGAAGACCTTTCTCTCTGTCTCTCCCTCTCTCTGTATGTAACTCTACCTCTCAAATAAATAAATAAAATCTTTTAAAAAATCTGTTTTTAGTTGAAAGGGAACTGCTGGCTTGAAATTACAAAAATATCAGTTGGTTCTATAATATTTGCTCTAGTGAAATTACTTTAACTTGCTCATATCTTTAAGTCACAAACTGCCTTAAGTCTGAATCTTTGTCATAACCAAAAATTACATCTTTATTATATTTATTAAGGACAAAGTAACTATATTTAATTTTTTAAAATCGGTCACAGTCAAGGTACAAACAGCGCCCAGGTTGATTAAATAAAGTGAAATCAGGCCACCCAGTGGCTAACATGAGGTACTGCATAGTGAATATTTTATTTCCAAATCTGGACTATGAAAACATTACTACAGTAACACTAAATTGTCATCACATAATCTTTGACCATTATTAATAGCAATATTGAAATAAATACTGGATTTAATTCTACCTAGCAATCTATAAGTAAAATGTGAGGACATTTCTATGATTCCAATAACATGTATATTTCTAAATGAGAAAAATTATAAAAGCTCTTCAAAACAGGATATACATTAATGAAAGAAACTGTCCTACAGTCCATAAAGTCCAAACTCCTTATATTAAGAGGTAAAAAACTGGAGCAGGGTTTACCTGTCTTCCAAAACATACTGCCACTCAGTGATAAAGCTGATTTAAAAATTAGTTCTTTTACTTTGGTATACTTTTACTCCTATCCATTTTGCTGGAAACAATATAGCAAAACTGCTTTCTACACACAAACACAGGCACACACACACACTCTAGCTTTTACCATTTTAGTTGAGTCATAGTTCATCTCAAGTAAACACTTTAACCTGCTACAAGTTTTAAAACTTTCTAGCTTCTAAATCATCCATTCAAAGTTTATGTTTAAGGATAGAACTGGATTTTTAAAACTAAAATTATTAATTCATTAATATGCTTAAAAATCAGATATATTTTAATAACAGCCCAGTTTTAGTCCTACCTGTAAATCAAGTCAGTAAAAGCCCCAATGGGATCTGAAACTATTTAAGTTCTCAATACCAAATGAACCTTTTCCTTTATGTAAATCTGGTTGAGCTATATTACAGCTATCTCAAACAAAGATCAAAAGAGGCAACATCCTTCAGCTGTTTCACACTTGAGGTAACACTTAGTTTTCTACTCTTATGTGTTTTTTTTTTTCAGATCACAGAAAAAGTATTTACAGGATTTATGCCTATACTCTTTATGCAAAACTTTCATATAGCAAAGTACAGTTTTCACTCAAATATTTAAATGGTTGTATACTGGAGATCCCAAAATACAACTTGAAGTTTCTGAGTTATTTCCTTTCTCTTTCAACTATTAATTGGGCTCACACATATTGATCTTTAGCCAAAATGCAAGAGACTTTGCCCAATGAATAATTATTTCCCCCTCAAAATATTTCACATTCTATTATAAGACACAGTCATATTTCTATAGATTATATAGATTATAATCTATAGGGTGAGATTCATTCAAGCATGAAGTATGAAATATGAAGTATGAAGACCCTAAGAATTAACATCATTCGGGTCTGATAATTTCTCCCTTACATCCACTACATGTACACACCCACATGGAGTGAAGCTTCACTCCACCACATTTAGTTATTCTAGACTTAGGACTCTTTAAATAACTCTATAAAACATTCCAATTAACTTACACAGCTGACAAGGATTATAAGTCACCAGTACAATTAATGTTTAGATCTCAAGCTCAATGAAAGAAAATAATTTATACAGGCAAACTTATCATTAAATTATTTCTCCTTTCTCAGTCTATTATTGTGAAACATATATAACTTAAAAATTAACAGAAAGAAAGCCAATGGAGTATTCTGACATTCAAACATCAAAGTCTAACCCCAACTAAATGCTGATGACAGAATTAACCTAGAAACTGTTTCAAATAAGATTAAACTGATAAGTAAAAATGCTACATTTTACACATAATAACTTATTAAGTTGACATGCACTTGTCATTTTGCTTCATAAAGTTATTTTTCAATTAGTTATACTTAGAATTTCAAAAGACACCCCTAAGCCAGTACTTCAGCAATCTTGATTACATGAGCTTTTAATACCTATTTTTCTGAAGATAGAGAGGTTACTTGGGTTCTTGAGGTTCTAGGTTCTTATCTAGGTGATGCTGCCCCCCCCCAAAAGACACCTGGCAACATCACCCCTCCACCAAAGTATTGTCTAATCCAAAATGCCAACAGTGCTTCAGTTGAACTCTTTTGAAGAAAAGGAATATGCAAGTGTATACATTTGTTCCACCTCCATGGTTTGTCCATAATACAGTTGCTATAAAATAATAAGCTATATTTTACCCTGATTCCTGGAGAAGCCTCTTACACAACTGATGCTTAATAACCAAAATAAACATAGGATATTATATGTAGATATTGCCAATTTTTAACCGAAGTCTGCAATGTAGTACTCCCAGTACTAAATTTCAACTTGGGAAATACGCCTCTAGTTCAGACTTTGAAGCTGTGGATCTAAATCAATAAAAACTTTTGGAAATTCTGCCCAACATCTTTTCAGGTTTATTTAATACTACTGAAGATTTAAAACACATCCCAGATTTTCATCATCGAAGCGATTACTCCACATAATTTATGAGTAGCTACTTGTAGCAACACATAAAAAATGAGATACAGATTCATTCTACACATTTTCCAACAAAATATGTGCAACACCTCTGTGCCATACTTCATACACAGTTAAACAAGGACGCCCAAAATGTCAAGTGACTCAAACAGTGTTTTAAGAGCAAGCTGGTGGTAGCCACGATGTGTTATCTTCCCAGAAGATATAAAACACATACACATGAACACGGGCATTGTAATTAGAGAAAGCATCACAAAGGTCCTCCTCAGCTACCCAACAGGGGAGTTTCCATAACCTTTCAAGAGAGCAGAGTTGGCAGAGGGGCTGCCGCCCAGGTTTGTCGGGGAGCGATCAGAAGCGAATCCTAAACTCCGTTTCGAGGCATCCAGGATGGGCACGATCCCTGGTATCCGGGTAGCATCTTCCCTCAAAGCGCACACACTTACCTGGCAAGAAACCTCCCTCCAAGAGTGGCTGGGAGGGCTGAGGAGTGGGACGTGCGCCGTGGGGACGCCGTCACACACACCGGTCCCCAACTCTGCCCTGCACTCGACCCCGCGGGGCCGAGAGGCTGTAGGGCAGCGACGTGGAAACCCTCTGCCCTGCCTGGGGGAAAGCTGAGTGCGGGGGGCAGCGGGAAACGAACGAGACCCCGACCAGGGTTGGCGCTGACAGGCCCGGGCGAGAGGGGTGTCACCCACCTGCGCGACCTCTTCGCCATCCTTCAAGTACCGCATAGGCGCGGGCTGGGCGGGGACGCAAGTCAGCCTCCTCCAGCCTCAGGCGAATGCTCCTTCTCCCCGACTCTCCCAGTGGCTTCCCTCGCTCCCTCCCAGAGGCGGCCGAGCGCGGAACGCCAAGTCCCAGGCAGGGCAGCACGGAGGGACGGAGGGGCGGACCGCGACCCGCCCCCGGCCCGCAACGCTGTGTCCTAGCCCCGGCCCGGCCCGGCCAGGGATGCCCCCAACATGTCAGGAGGCACGCTCCCGCCCCTCGCCGGCTTCTTCGGCCGCCTCGGAGCCTCCCCGCCGAGGTCCCAGCGCTGCTCCGCCGCGGGCGCCGACCCCCGCCCTCTCCCCGCAGCGAGCAGCTGTGCAGGGCTCGCAGCCTCCTGCAGGGTTTTGTCCGCACCGCCGAATCTCGCGCCCAGCCTCCCTCAAGAGCCGCCGTTTGAATCTGCGCACGCGGCCCGGAACCTTATTGGCTGTGGCGCCCGCACGCGGGGGGCCAGGGCGGGGCGGGGAGAGCGCGCGCTGCTGAGGGCGGGGCTGGGGAGCTGGAAGCCGGGACTGGAACTCGCGGGAGACGGCGACGGAGCGGGGAGCTAGGGGGTGGGGCCGTAGGCGGGGCTCGCGGGCCGAGCTGTGCCGGGACCCGGAGCGCGCGGAGAGCCGCACCGCCAGGGGGCGGAGCGCCCTGGCCGCGCGAGGCCTGCAGGGAAGCCGAGTTCCTGAGCTTGAGGGGCGGATCCGGAAGCGGCGGCCTCAGAAGCCGCCGCCCTCGATTTCCCCGGGTGAGCCGAGGGCGTCCCTGGGGAAGGGCGGTCCTGCCGCCTGGCCGAAGGACGTTCTCTGCAGCCTTTCTGGGCAGTAGGTCCTGGCTGTTTGGATGTATCCCGCCTTCGTAATTAGGCGCGGTCGTCGGATGTGACACAAATTTAATCATAACATTTTCGCGGCGGTTACTTTTTTTTTTTTTTAAAGCAAAAACAGGAGCTATTTTTACCCAGAAGACATCCTAGCTAGGAGAGTGGCGAAGAGTCTGTGGCAGGGAACTGAATATCACCTCATTTTTCCTCAAGAAGGAACAGAAGTGTGACAAGTGGGGAAGTTTTTAGGCGGAGACGTGTGTGCAGCGGTAAAAGGAAATGATGCGTGTGTGCATTACGTTCTCAAAGTACTTAATGCAGCGCCCCACCTTATGGGATAGAACTGATGTGCGGGTGGGGGAGCTTGGTCCGGGAGAGTAATGCGGGAAGACAGAACAGAGGTGGTCTGAGAACTTGGTCCACATGAATAAGTACGATGGACAGCCGGAGACGTTGACCTTCCGCCCTCGCAGGAGAAGCGGGGGTGGGGCGTGCGGTACCGCACCGCGGGAGCTTCCAGCAGTTGGAGCCACTAGAGGTTCCAAGTCTAGTAACTAGGAACTGCGCAGTTCGCCTAGCAGGAAAGTAGGTTAACTGCACTAACGATTAGACACGGTTACGGATTCAAATTTGCAAGACAGCATGCTCTACTGGATAGAGCACTGAACCGCGTGTTAATATTGTACCAAACTGACATTTGCTATTTTGAAAGTCTACGCATCATCTTTTGCAAATCAGAAATGCAGGTGCAAATCTGAATTAAGAGGTGGTTACAAGCACTACTGTCAAAACTTAAATACATTAGCGTTTTTAGAGTTCCTTTTTCTCAAGGTATAGATTCTGGGAAGGTTAAGCAGCTTTTTATTCCAAATCATATTGAATTGCTGATCCACTTTAAAAAAAAAAAAATCTGAGGGCTAGTGCTGGGGCTTAGTGATGAAAGCCTCTGCCTGCAGTGCTGGCATCCCATATGGGCGCCGGTTGGAGTCCCAGCTGCTCCATTTCCAATCCAGCTCCCTGCTATGGCCTGGGAAGGCAGTAGAAGTTGGCCCAGGTCCTTGGACCTCTGCACCCGTGTCGGAGACCCAGAAGAAGCTCCTGGCTCCTGGCTTCCTGTCAGGCCAGCTCCCGTTGCAGCCATTTGGAGAGTGAACCAGCAGGTGGAAGACCTCTCTGGCTTTTTCTGCCTCTGCCTCTGCTTCTGCCTCTCTCTAACTCTGCCTTTCAAAAAAATAAATTAAAAAAAAAATAGGTTGGAAATTAGTTTCCAAGTTTCACTAGATTTCGAAAGTCACTTGGAATCAGACAATTCCTATTTTTTCCTGGGTCACACTTTATTCTGACAGGAAGCTGAGATTCTGCTATGTTTTAGGCTGCAGTTTTATACAGAATACCTTTTTAGGGCTTGAAGCAGTTTTTAAAGATCTTAACAGTAAAATTACTGCCCATCATTTTAATGTAAGAAAGTGCCTTAGAAAGATAACATTTTAAAATCAGTTATAAAACTCATGACAAAGTTTGGAACTAGTCTTCCACAGTCATTTGAATACACAAGTTTAGGTGTCACATAAACTAAGATTTGGGATTTTTAAAAGCATAACATAGAGGTTTTATTTGGAATATATAAAGAGCTCTCAAAACTCAATCATGAGAAAAAAAGCTTTTAAAAATGGTCAAAGGATTTGAACATATGCTTCACCAAAGAAGATATAAATGACAAGCACATGAGATGGTCCACCTTATTAAATCATTAAAGAAATGCAAATCAAAACCACAATGAGATACTACTACACATATCTAGTAGAATGAGCAGGGAAAATAACCAACTCTGCAAAGGTTGATGAAGATGAAAATACTGAGCAAATACAACTGTCACACATTGCTAATAGGAATGCAAATGGTTCCACCACTTTAAAAAATGTTTATAGTGACTTTCTTTACAATTACTAAAGACTAAAAATGCATAAAGGGACATTCTTCCTCACATTTATGTCAAACTATCAGAGAATATCAGTAATTTTGAATAGTCTCTTTTTATGTCTTTTTTAATTTATTTTTAAGGAATATAAATTTCATAAGTAGAACTTTAGGAATATAGTGATTCTTCCCACCATACCCGCCCTCTCAACCACCCTCCCACCCCTCTACCTCCTCCCTCTCCTCTTCCCAGTTCCATTCTCCATTAAGATTCATTTTCAATTAATTCTGTACACAGAAGACCAACTCTATACTAAGTAAAGATTTCAACAATTTGCACACACATAAAAAAACCTGAGAACTAGTTTTGCAGTTAACTCTCATAATACAACTCAATGAAGACAAAGGTCCTGCATGGGAAGTTAGTGCACAGTGACTCCTGTTGTTAATTAACACTTTTACATATGACATCAGTATTTAGACAAGGCCATAAGCAAAGTGGAAATTCTCTCCTCCCTTTTAAAAAAAGTACATCCTTCTTTAATGGCTACTTCTTTCTGCTGGAGTGTCACTCACAGAGATCCTTCATGTAGGACATTTTTTGCCATAGTGTCTTGGCATTCCGTGCCTGAAATGCTCTCATGGGCTTTTCAGCCGGACCAGGAGCCTTAAGGGCTGATTCTGAGGTCAGAGTGTTACTTAAAGTAATTGTCATCCTATGAGTCTGCTGTGTGGACTACTTCCCATGTTGGAACATTCTCTCCTCTTTAATTCTATCTGTTATTATTACCAGACACTTGATCCTATTTATATGATCTCTTTAACACTTAATCCTATCTATATGTTCACTTTAACACCTAATATGATCACTTTAACAATTCAGATGACATTTTTACCACCAAGCTTAATGGGATTTAGAGTCCCATGACAAGTTTTTAAACTGTACCCTTAGAAGTAAGTCCATAGGAATGTATGCAGAACTATACAGCTTTACAGTTACAAACTTCCTCCTCACTCTCTTATTCTCACCATTATATTTTACTGAGATCCATCCTCAATTGACTTTATACACATATGATTAACTTTACATTAAATGAAGAGTTCAAAAAATAGTATAAAGAAAAAAATGAAAAAACAAAATCAACAAAACTGTTCCTGGGCTGTCAAGACAAGGGCGGATCAAGTCATCCCTTCTCAAAGTGTCAATTTCACTTCTTCAGATTTCCTTTTAGGTGTTGAGTAGTCTCTTAATGTTTCTCAGTTTTACACTTCAAGGTAAAATAGGTGTTGATGGCAAATGTTGGAAATTTCTTTGCAAACTATTTTATGCTTTATCTCTTTTTTTTCTTTTAAGATTACTTTATTTATTTGAAAGGCAGAGTTACAAAGAGGCAGAGAGAGAGAGAGAGAGAAAGAGAGAGAAATCTTCCACCTGCTGGTTCACTCCTCAAATGGCTGCAAAGTCCAGAGCTGGGCCAATCCAAAGCCAGGAGCCGGGAGCTTCTTCTGACTCTCCCATGTGGGTGCAGGGGCCCAAGGACTTGGGCCATCTTCCACTACTTTCCCAGGCCATAGCAGAGAGCTAGATAGGAAATGGAGCAGCTGGGACTCGAACCGACACCCATATGGGATGCTGGCACTGCAGGTGGGAGCTTTACTTGCTATGCCACAGCACCAGCCCCTATTGTATCCTTTAAAAACCCATGTGAAGTTTTCTTTCTGCTCCATAATAAATATACTTACATATTTATGAAAATAATAAACAATGCTTTACTATTTCACTTTCTTGCTCTAAATCTTTAAGTAAATTGCTTCCCTGGTAAAATGCACAATTCAAATGGTGGCACTTTTTCCCATCCTCCCCCAATGAAAGTCTATGTACTTTCTTTTTTTTAAGATTTATTTATTTATTTGAAAGACAGAGTTACCGAGAGGCAGAAGCGGAGAGATAGAGAGAGGGAGAGAGAGAGAGAGAGAGAGAGAGGTCTTCCATCCACTGATTTACTTCCCAGGTAGTCACAAGGGCCAGAGCTGGGCCTATCTGAAGCCAGGAGCTTCTTCTGGGTCTCCCACATGGGTGCAGGGGCCCAGGGCTTGAACCATCTTCTACTGCTTTCCCAGGCCATAGCAGAGAGCTGGATCAGAAGTGGAGCAGCCAGGACTCGAACCAGCATCCATATGGGATGGCAGCGGCTTTATCTGCTACACCACAGCACCGGCCTCTAAATATTTTTCAAGGTTTTTTTATGCTAGTTTGGAAAGCCCTGGTATAGTACCTGGTATAGCATAAACGATTTTTTTAGTAGAGCTGTATACACAGCAATTTCCATAGGGAATTTTTCTCTGTCTTATTTACTGCTAAATCCCCAGTCCATAGAATAATAACATAACCATATATTCAATAAATACAATATCTGTGGAGTAAATGTGAAAAAAGGTGAATGATAAGGAAGAACCTGAATAAATATGCCCACACAAATGAAATAAAAGTACAAATTAGAATCGATCAGAAATACTATTTTTATGACTACTGAAGTACAAAACTTTTCTTAATCCTGCAAGTAAGATTTGAATAACTCTTTGATAGTAGTATTGAGAATGGGTATAATCCTTTTAGGAAGCAGTACTGAGCAAAGCCCATAAATATATATGTCACCTTTGACAGATTTTATCACAAGAAAATAATTCAATAGAAACAAAAAATAGGCTTGAATGTTTGTAATATATTCTGTTAGAATTCCAACTGAGAAACATTCACCTTTTGAGACTAAATGGTTCATAAGCATAAAAGAACAATTAAATAGCCAGTAAAAATAGTATAACATTGAGAAGGTGCCATTAAATAGTTATTACACTGTTGGGCCCGTCTAGGTGTTTTGTATGCATTCAACTTGGGTAGCATTTACAACTTCTATCATAACAACTTTAGGAGATGGAAACTATTGTTTGTACCCACTTTAAACTGGGAAAGCTGGGGGTGGGCGTTGTGACACAGTGGGTTAAGCTACAGCTTGGAACACCAGCATTCCATATCAGAGTGCCTGGTTCAAGTCCTGATTACTCAGCCTTGGATCCAGCTTTCTGCTAATGCCCCTGAGAAGCAGCAGATGATGGCTCAAGTATGTCAGGTCCTGCCATCCATTGGGAGACCTGGATGGAGTTCCAGTCTCCTGGCTTCAGCCTGGCCCAATTCTGGCTTTTGGGTGCATTGGGAAGTGAACCGGCAGTTAGAAGATCTCTCTCTCTCTCTCTCTCTCTCTCTCTCTCTCTCTGTCACTCTGCCTTTCAAATAAATAAATTTTATTTTTTTTTAATTGGGAAAACTGGGCACCAAAAGGTTAATTTGTCCAAAGGCTTACAGTAGGGGAACGAAGATTGGAATTAGAACCCCAGCTGTCAATCACTCTACTACCTTAATATACATGGGCACTCAGCCATAAACAGTGTACATATAATATAGAAATAGTGAGATGTAATACAAAAAGATAGTAGTAGAACTATATGATGAGTATGATACTATTTATATAAAAATAATATGCATCTTATTCTACAAAATGGTCTATGAAATACAGGAACTGTTAGTTTACTGTGGAGAAAGAAATGAGATGGGAACAGGGCAGGCTTTAACTTGTTAGCCTATGTACTATTATGTTATTTGACACTTTTATAAAAAGCGTGAATTCCTATCTTAATTTTTTTCACTTAAAAATTAAATTATGCTAAATTCTAAAAGTAGCTGAAAATACTAGAAAGGAACAACTAATATAGGCATGGCATGTAGAACCTGCCCCTGGATTGATAATGCTGAAAACCAAAATAATATGCTTTGGCAGAAATAAAGAGACTACATTATATATTCAATCTGAAAACAAAACCCAGACTTAGAACTATATTTTGGATTCAGAGATGTTTGCTCCAACCTCTCTCCAACCACCAATACTTCTGCTAATCTCCAGTCTACATTTAGAGTACTATTTTAAATTTGATGGAAATTATAAATAGAAATCATACTAACATAAGTAGCTCTAGAATTTTTCGTTTGGCTTTTAAAGTTAAAAATAAGCAGTTCAGTGTGGGCATTTTGGTGTAGCAAGTTAAGCCACTTCTTGGGATGCCTGCATTCCATATTGGGGTACCATTTAGAACCCAACCTTCTCTGCTTCCAACTCACCTACCTGCTGGTGCAGTCCAAGAAGGGAGTAGAGGATGGTCCAAGTACTTGAGTTCCTGCCATCCATGTGGGAGACAGGGATGGAGTTCCTGGCTCTTGACTTGACCTGACCCATCCCTGACTGTTGTGGCTATTTAGGGAGTGAACCCATGATATCTCTCTCTCTCTCTCAATATCTCTCTCTCTCTCTCTCTCTCTCTCCCTCCCTCTCTCTCTCCCCCCTCCAACCTCCCTCCCCACCTCTGCCTTTCAAGTTGAGAAAATATAAATTAAAAAAATCAAATCTTTGGGGTTGGCATTGTGGCATAATGGATTAAGCTGCTGCCTGCGATGCTGGCATCCCATGTGGGCATTGGTTTTGTTTCCAGCTGCTCCACTTCTGATCCAGCTCCCTGCTGATGTGCCTGGGAGGGCAGCAGATGATGGCTTGGGCCCCTACATTCATGTGGGGAAACCCCAAAAGAGGCTCCTGGCTCCTAGCTTCAGCCTGGCCCAGCACTGACCATTGTTGCCATTTGGGGACGGAACCAGCAAATGGAAGATTCTCTCTCTCATAACTGTTTTTCAAATGGAAGATTCTCTCTCTCGTAACTGTTTTTCAAATAAACAAAAAAGAGTAGAAGAGGGAAGCAGAAGAGTCAGAAATCTGAAGATGCCACACCAGTGGCTCTGAACCTACAGGAGAGGGCCATGAGCAAAAGAATGCCAGCAACCTCAGGAAGCCAGAAAAACCAAGGGAACAGATTCTCCTCTGGAGTATCCAGAGAGAAACACAGCACTGCAGCTGCCTTGATTTTAGCCCTGTGAGATTCTTTTGGCACTTTTGGCCTCCAAAATCTTAGGATAATACTCCTAGGTTTGCATTGTATTAAGTCATTAAGTTTGTGGTGTTTTGTTACAGTAACAATAGGAAACTAATAAGCCTTCTCTGAAATTGTCAACACTTTTGGCCTATAATAAAAATAATGCTTTCTCTTCAAAAGCGATCTCTTGTACGGTTCGAATTATAGCCCTGGTTTTATATATATATATATATATATATATATATATATATATATATATATATATATATAATAGACTACTAATGATTCAAAATAAAGGCTGGAGGGCCAGCATTGTGGAACAGCAAGTTAAGTCTCTGCCTGCAATGCCAGCATCCTGTATCTGAGTGCTGGTTAAAAGCCCCGGCTACTCCATTTCCAATCCAGCTCCCTGCTGATGTGCCTGGGAAAGTAGCAGAGATGGCTCAAATACTTGGACCCCTGCCACCCATGCCAGAGACTAGGATGGAGTTCCAGTCTCCTGGCTTTAGCCTGGCCCAGTCCTGGCCATTGTAGCCCTTTGGGGAATGAATTAGCTGATGTAAAATGTCTCCCTCTCTGTTGCTCTCCCTCTCATTCTCTTCCCCGCTTTCTCTGTAGCTCTGCCTTCCAAATAAATAAATCTTTTTATTTATTTAGTTGAGAGTCAGAGTTACAGACAGAGAGAGGGGGAGACAGAGAGAGGTCTCCCATCCACTGGTTCACTCCCCAAATGGCTGCAACAGCTGGAGCTGTGCCAATCTAAATCCAGGGGTCAGGAGCTGCTTCTAGGTCTCACACATGGGTGCAGGGGCCTAAGCACTTGGGCCATCTTCCACCGCTTTCCCAGGCATTTCAGGGAGCTATTTTGGAAGCAGAGCAGCCAGGACTTGAACCAGCATTCATTGGGATGCCAGTGCTGCAGGCAGAGGTTTAACCTACTATGCCACCGTGCCAGCCCCCCCACCCCAAGGAAATAAATCTTAAATAGTGGAACAGGCCGGTACTGTGGCTCACTTGGTTAATCCTCCGCCTGCAGCACCGGCATCCCATATGGGTGCTGGTTCTAGTCCTGGTAGTTCCTCTTCCAGTCCAGCTCTCTGCTGTAGCCCATGAAGGCAGTGGAAAATGGCCTAAGTGCTTGGGCCTCTGCACCCGTGTGGGAGACCAGGAGGAAGCACCTGGCTCCTGGCTTCAGATCAACATAGCTCTGGCTATAGCAGCCATTTGAGGTGAACAACCAGAAGGAAGACCTTTCTCTCTGTCTCTCTCTCTCTCACTGTCTAACTCTATCTGTCAAAATAAATAAATAAATAGTGGGACGTAAAACAAGGTAATTGAAGTGTCCATGGGACTGCTGTGTTAATTAATCTCCTCTACAAAATATTCCTATTTTCTTCATACAGAGTAACTGCTGGTGCAATTATACCCAGGCAATAACAAAGAAATCATTCTCTAAAGAAATTAACTTACAGTATCTACCTTGGGAAAGCTTCAACTTCTTGTTGATACTATATTTTTAAATTATCATTTGTAGGCCGGTGCCATGGCTAACTTGGCTAATCCTCTGCCTGCAGCGCTGGCACCCCAGTTTCTAGTCTTGGTTGGGGGGCCGGATTCTGTCCTGGTTGCTCCTCTTCCAATCTGGCTGTCTGCTGTAGCCCAGGAAGGCAGTGGAGGATGGCCCAAGTACTTGGCCCCTGCACCCACATGGGCAACCAGGAAGAAGCACCTGGCTCCTGGCTTCGGACCAGCGCAGCGTGCCGGCCATAGTGGCCATCTGGGGGGTGAACCAACAGAAGGAAAACCTTTTTCTCTCCGTCTCTCTCTCTCTCTCACTGTCTATCCCTGCCTGTCAAAAAAAAAAAAAAATCATTTGGGTTCTGGTGCTGTGGCATAGCAGGTAAAGCCACTGCCTGAAATACTGGCATTATATATGGACGCCGATTCGAGTGCCAGCAGCTGCACTTCCGATCTTGCTCTCTGCTATGGCCTGGGAAAGCAGGAGAAGATGGATTGGCCCAGCTCCAGTCATTGCAGCCATTTCCAGAGTGGACCAGTGGATGGGAGACCTCTCTCTCTGTCTCTGCCTCTGCTTCTGCCTCTGCCTCTCTGTGACTCAGCCTTTCAAATAAACAAATCTTTTAAAAAAAGTCCTTTGAATTTTAACATTTGGGATCTCTTCCATTGTTTACCAGTTTAATCAAACTGCAGGACTTTTTAAAAAGCCGTTACAGGGGCCAGCGCTGTGGCATAGTGGGTAAAGCCACCACCTGCAGTGCCAGCATCCCATATGGGCACCGGTTCTAGTCCCAGCTGCTCCTCTTCCAATCCAGCTCTCTGCTGTGGCCTGAGAAAGCAGTAGAAGATGGCCCAAGTCCTTGGGCCCCTACACTCGCCTAGGAGACCCGGAAGAAGCTCCTGGCTCCTGACTTCAGATCGGCACAGCTCTGGCCATTGTGGCCAGCTGGGGAATGAACCAGTGGATGGAAGACTTCTCTCTCTCTCTCTCTCTCTCTCTCTCTCTCTCTCTCTCTCTCTGCCTCTCCTTCTCTGATTGTGTAACTCTGACTTTTAAGTAAATAAATAAATCTTTTTTACAAAAGCAGTTATGGCTTCAAGAACATATTTTGAAGACCATAAATCCTAACAATGTAAAAGCAATAGTATAGCTGATGAAAGTTAGGAAGTAGAATGGGAAGGTAGAAATATTAGAAAGAGTAGAAATTCCAGTTTTACATACTGGAGAGTCACGAGAGAAGTTCTGGAATTGCTGTCTCAATAAACAGACTTAAGTACATTCAAAGTTATAAAGATAACCGTAAAAACGGTGCAAAGGTACTCATCTTTCATAATGGGGGAATAAAATATTATCTAAAGTTGGTAAATCAAGAGATTAGAGCTATAAACATCTTGTTTGAGTTTCTAGGGGCAGGTTTTTAACCTAGCAGTTAAGACACCATGCCTGTGTCCCATATCAGAATGCTTGGGCTCAATGCCAGCTCTGACTCCTGACTCCAGCTTCCTGCCAATGTAGACACTAGCAGACAGCAGATTTCTGCCACTCTCATGGGAGACCTGAATTGACTTTTCAGCTCCTGGCTTCAGCCTGACCCTATCTCTGCCATTGCAACTATTTGGGGAATAGGCCAGCAGATGGGAGCTTTGTTGGGATGTCTGTCTCTCTGCCTCTCAAATCAATACATTTTCTAAAAAATAGAATTTCTCACCAGAGAGAAATGATTAATTTAGTGATTGGAGAGCTGTATGGCCTTTCATCATTTTGAATGGCTTTAACTATGTATATGTTTGGCTTTGAAAATAACTTTTACATGGGAAAAACTTTAGGCCTATTTCAATGAGAACTTCACAAATTATTTTTTTCAGATATTTTCTTTAAGATTTTATTTATTTTTATTTGAGAGGTAGAGTTATAGACAGTGAGAGGGAGAGACAGAGAGAGAGGTCTTCCATCCACTGGTTCACTCCCTAAATGGCTGCAACAGCTGGAGCTGCACCAATCCGAAGCACAGGAGCCAGGAGTCTCCCACGTGGGTGCAGGGGCCCAAGGACCTGGACCTTCCTCCACTGCTTTCCCAGGCCATAGCAGAGAGCTGGATTGGAAGAGGAGCAGCCGGAACTAGAACCAGCACCCATATGGGATGCCAGCGCCGTAGGCGGAGGATTAACCTACTGTGCCACAGTGCCGGCTCTCCAGATATTTTCTAATTAGGTACCGAAAAATAAATCTAATGACATTGTAACATTTACTAGAGAGCCAAATCATTTGCCCTAAGAAATATCACATAATGATAATCTAACAAAAAATTAATAATGACAGTCTTTTTTTAAAAGATTTATTTACTTATTTATTTGAGAGGCAGAGTTAAAGATAGAGAGAAGGAGAGACAGAGAGAGAGAGGAACTTCCATCCACTGGTTTACTCCCCAAATGGCCATATGGCTAGAACTGGGCCAATCCAAAGCCAGGAGACAGGAGCTTCTTTTGGGTCTTCCACGTGAGTGCAGGGACCCAAGCACATGGGCCATCTTCTACTGCCTTCCCAGGCCATTAGCAGAAAGCTGGATTGGAAGCAGAACAGCAGGGACATAAACGGGTGCCCACATGGGATGCCAGTGCCACAGGCAGAGGCTTAACCTACTATGCCACAGTGCCAGCCCCCCAAAATAATTTTTAATTAATTAATTAATTAATTTGAAAGAGTTACAGGGAGAGAGAGAGAGGAGAGACGGGGGTGGTGGGGAGGGGTCTTCCATATGCTGGTGCACTCCCCAAATGGCTGCAAAGGCAGGGACTGGGCCAAGCTGAAGCCAGGAGCCAGGAGCTTCTTCCAGGTCTGACATGTGGGTGCAGGGGCCCAACCATTTGAGTCATCCTCTTCTGCTTTCCCAGGTGCATCAGCAGAGAGCTGGATGGGAAGCGGAGCAGCCAGGACTCTTAACTGGCACCCATATGGGATGCCAGTACTGCAGATGGTGGCTTAACCTGCTGAGCCACAGCACGAGCCCTATCATCTTAAACAATTCATAGCACAACTTAGGATAGGCATTTGGTTTCTAGGGACTCGGGCCTTAATGGAAATAAAGCAAGCAGTGCCATGAGGAACTAAGAGAAATGAAACTAACCTTTCTGTATCCTGGTAACGTTTAAAGAAATCAGAATAACTGAGGACTTTTAACCCCTAATTTGATCCTTGTTTTACTTTTTTTACATTTTTATCACACATCTATGAATCTATTTTACACTGGTCATATTCAGTAGCATAGACATTTTGAGTTTCGAATGTTTATATATCTGAAGTTGGTTTTATACACTTAGTGCAGATCCTCATTCTCTGCTACAGTTTTTTCCCTTTCCCCAGCAACTTTATTTTTGCAAGCTTTCTCAGCATTTTTCCATCCCACTGGAGCTCCACCCCATTACAGGAAGATTTGGGGGCTACATACAGTATGGCAAACATAACATCCCACTTAATTTTGATTGATAGAATGGTCCAGTAAGTAAAACATTTTTGGAGATGCTGAATCTTGCTAAATTTTGTATATTAATTTATTTGAAAGGCAGAAGGAGAGATGAATCTTCCATCTCCAAATGGCCACAATGGCTGGGGCTGGGCCAGGCAGAAGGAAGAAACCAGGAACTCCATCCTGGTTTCCAACATGGATGGCAAGGTCCCAAGTATTTGGGCCATCTTCCACTGCCTTCCCAAGAGCAACAGTAGGAAGCTGAATCAGAACCAGAGCAGCTAGGACTTCAGTCAGTGTTCCAATATGAAATGTCCATGTTGCAAATGCAGGCCTATCCAATTTGATTTTTAAGTATCTTATTAACTTAAGGTCTCAGCCAATGGGTTACCTCTCAGAAAGCATTCCCTTACTATTAGTGAATGAAGTTAGTTTGTCCTGCAGTGTGATCCCACACTACCCAGTAGCCCCTCTTTATGTGTACTTTAATTGCTTTATTTAAATATATCTCTGCTTCACTAAAAACGTAAGCATGCTGGAAGCAAGAAGTGTCTTTCTCCCCAGTGTAGAGATTGTGCATTAATGCCTCTCAGGGAGGCACACCTCCCACCCCCCAAAACTAGAGGCATGGCTACAGTTTCTGCTCACGTCAAAACAGGCCTGGGATGGGCACAAAGGAATGTGGCAGCGGGAGCAACAGGGGGCTAATGGACATTAATTGGTACCTGGGATATTTTCAGGAATTTGTAAATTTGCACAAGCATCTAAATGGGCCTGTCTCTGAAGATTTACAACACAGTTCTAATTCCTATCTTAGACCACCAGACCAAATTCCTTTTCCCAAATCCTTAAGTTGATGTATAACCTTGCCTACATGCCTGCTAACTTGTAGACTTGCTGGTACTCTCTAAATAAAAGTGGGAGCACATAGCTATCCAGGGGCATGCTCTTAGAATGGACACTCCCATGTCCTATCTCCCCATTTGAAAAACCCCATCAACTGGAGCCCGAACAGGGACTCTTGGCATAGCATGCAAGGGACAGCTCACCTCACCCGGCAAGGACTACAGATGTGTCATTCATCTCTTCGAGATCTCGGTGAGTCATTAACATGGGGAATTCCCTCTTCCATGCACAACAAACTCCACACCTCAGTTTATTATTCCTTATGCTTGGCAAAGTTTCTGGCATGATAGAGTCCACAGAAATAAGTTTTCTAGGTGAGATGCATGTAGCCTATGAACTATACTTTGAGAAACATCTTTTGGGGAAGCTTCCCACCAAGGCAGCAGACTCACTCAGTAAATAATTTTAATTACTCTGTCCTTGGAATGAAGCAGTTGGACTTTTATCTAACCAATGACTCTCAAATTTCCCAGATTAGTCATTTAAGAAATTCTGAAAGCACCTCCAAATTTGGAGGAGGTAGAGGATTGGGATTCAGAAAGGGAATTAGTAAGAAGTAAATTAAAGCCAAGTACTATACATTTGAAATTAGATCCAATCAGATTGGTATACCTAAAAACAAGGTAGGTCTACCCATAGATGCTTATAAAGACTTCTAGGACCATCATATTGTACTCCTTTGCTAAATTACAAATGTAGCATTAAGAGCACAGCTCACAGGCTATTGAGTCATAAATATCGGGCTTTAAAGACCAGATCTGCCACTTACAAATTCTAGGGCCTTGGTTAAACTAAGTAATTTGTTTCCTGAAAGATGTCAGTAATCCCGAAAGATGATAATGATGGTACTGAACTACAAAGAGTTAACAGTAAATTTAATTATTGTAAGGGTTTACCTGTGGCCTTAATACAGGGAGAAGGCTCACTAAATGACGGCTATCATGAATGGCCCCATCATTGGGATGTAAGCTTGAAGAGAACATATAATTTGTCTTATACAGATTTGTTTCCCCAGTTTCTAGAACAGTTAACTGTTTGACATTTGATCACAATTTTTGAATGATTCACATGACTATATAATATGCTGAACCAAATATAAAAATGTCACTATTTTACAAAGCTCTCTCTCTCTCTCTCTATATATATATATATACATATATGTTATATACATACACATATTTAGTGTGTATTTCCTTCTATACATAGAACAAACAGGAATAACTCCTGCAAATTCTCACGTAATTTGTTTTTTAGATAAGAATTACGAGGTCTCAGCCAGCGCCGCGGCTCACTAGGCTAATCCTCTGCCTGCGGCACCAGCACTCGGGTTCTATCTCTGGTTGGGGCGCTGGTTCTGTCCCAGTTGCTCCTCTTCCAGTCCAGCTCTCTGCTGTGGCCCGGGAGTGCAGTGGAGGATGGCCCAAGTCCTTGGGTCCTGCACCCGCATGGGAGACCAGGAGAAGCACCTGGCTCCTGGCTTCGGATCTGTGCAGTGCACCAGCCGGAGCAGCTATTTGGGGTGAACCAACGGACGGAAGACCTTTCTCTCTGTCTAACTCTGCCTGTCAAAAATTAAAAAAATTATGAGGTCTCACAAATAGACCAAAGGAGGAAACAAGTAGGCAAATTTAACAGCCTGTATGTTTAGAGTGTTAATTATTAAATTAACAACAGGAGTCACTGTGCACTATTCCCTATGCAGGACCCCTGTCCTCAATGAGTTGTATTATGAGAGTTAACTGTAAAACTAGTTCTCGTTTTTCTGTGTGTGTGCAAATTGTTGAAAGCTTTACTTAGTATAGAGTTGGTCTTCTGTGTACAAAATTAATTGAAAATGAAACCTAATGGAGAATGGGACTGGGAAGGGGAGAGGGAGGGAGAAGAAGGGTGGGAGGGTGATTGGGAGAACAGGTATGGTGGGGAGAATAACTATATTCCTAAGTTGTACTTGTGAAATTTGTATTCCTTAAGTCTGTGTATTTTACCTCTGTGTACCATACACAGTTCAGAAAATCAGACATATCATTTTTTATTATGATTTTTAATGATTAAAACCAATGGCAGATACTGGGGTCTGAAAGTACTAGTTAATAAAATCCTACTGTCCTAAGTAGGTTTATCTTATTTGTTCATCAAAGAATTTTTGAGAGCTCTATCTTGATCATATGTGACTAATGGCATGCATAAACAGACCTGAAGTCCAAGTCTGGGACAATGAGAGCCTAAGCATAAAGCAAAGGTTTTGATTAGTTTACCTCAGGCTCATAACCATCATCTGTCCTATCAACATTACTCTCAGCAAGCAAGACCAGGATGACATGGTCAGCAGAACACAAGGGTAACAATTGTTAAAATCACAAGGTTACAGCAGAAACGGAGGCTCCATGACTTGACAGGTCACAGAATAGACTGTTTTCCAGATTCTCAGGGTTACATGTGGTCATAAAGTCCCTGCACAACTATCCAGCTTTTAGTTCATTACTAATATACCAAAAACTAAACAAGTTTTAAATTAACAAATTATTTAAATAGTGTGCCCTTTATGTGAGGATTTAACACACTTAAATGGCAACTGAACTCTACATTAATATGTTTACCATGTTTCAGGCACCACTTTCATCCTCAGATATGTGTTAACACATTTTTAAAACATTTATTTTATTTGAAAGAGTTTGGGGGCAGGGGAGGAGTGAGACAAAGAAAGATCTTCCATCCACTGATTCACTCCCCAGATGGCTCCAACAGCCTGGGCTGGGTCAGGACAAAACCAGGAGCCAGGAGCTTCATCTGAGTCTCCCAAGTGGGTAGCAGGGTGAAAACATTTGGGTCATCTTCTGCTGCTTTCCCAGGTCATTAGCAGAGAGCTGGATTAGAAGTGGAGCAACCAGGGCAAGAACCATCACTCATGGGATGCCAGAGTTGCAGGCAGCAGCAACCTGCTACACCACAATGCCAGCCTCATGTCAACAAATTTAATCCTCACAACACAGTAGGTGGAGAGTGCTAAGAAATGGACCTAGGAAATGAGGCAGCAGGGGCTATAAACTGAGTTAAACTATTAAAATGTGTACTAAGCATATATCTAAAAGTAGATATATCTAAAAATAGATGTAATTTGAGTGTTGATTGCAAAGCCATACAAATATAATTTAGCTCTATTTTGTATATTTCCCTTCATTTGTCATTTTAATTTTTTAAGATTTATTTTTATTTATTTGAAAGGCAGAGTGACACACACAGAGAGGGTTCCCAAATGACCCCAACACCCAGCCCAATGCCAGGAGCCTGGAACTACATCTGGGTCTCCCACGTGGGTGGCAGGAGCCCAAGTACTTAGGCCATTTTCCACTGCTTTCCCAGGTGTACTAGAAGGGAGCTGGATTGGAGGCAGAGCAGCCAGGACTTGAACCAGAGCTCAGACATGGGAGGCCAGCATAGCAGGTGGCAGCTTAACCTACTTACCACAATACCAGTTCCACCAGTATTTTTTTTTAAGCCACCACAAAACCAAGTTCTTTTGCTATCAGAAGACCCATTTGTTTCTAAACATTCATTTAAGCATTATATGACCCAATTATGCAACATGGTTAAAGATATTTTGCCTTCCCTTTTCTAATTCAGCCCATTTCATCCAGTATTGAAATCTTAAGGGGACAAATTACTGTTCCTGCATGATAACCCACTTAAGGAAGTCATTTTTTTTAAAATTATATTAAGAATCTCTTTATAAAACAAAGTTATATATTCATACACTATAATATTAAGATATAATTCCAGGAAACTAAAGAATAAAATATTACTTTAAAAAGTTAATGTGGAGAAGTTGAGGGAAGTTTTATTATTGATATCAAAGAAAACTTCAAATACTGTACAGTGAGCTGTGCTGTAGAACACTATACACTGTTATAATACACTATTAGCAATTACTCATCACTTAAATTATATACAGTAATCAAAAATCAGAAAATGGAAAACAGCCAGTGCCTTAAGGATGATGTAACAACTATACTATTTTATTAAGCAGTTGAAGTACTTGCTATTCAACTTTTTCTAAATATTTATGCTACTACTGCTTATTTTTACATATTCTAAACAGCAGTTCCCTCTAAAAAGTAGTCTCTCTAGTTCTTGGCACTAATTCTTACAAATTGACTTTAAAGTCAAACAAACCTGAAAATACTGGTAACCTTTTCAGTCTTTTATTGCTCTACCACAGGCATAAAGGCTCAGGAAGGGATTTCTTAAGAAAAATATGCAATACTTTATAATTTGAAATACTAAGTAATTGATACTCACAAGCAGATAACATCAACTAAAACTTTTTTCTTTACTAGTTTTCCTTTTCTTTTACAAGAGAATAATCATTGTACTATTATACTACAAAAGCATGTAGACTCCATAATTAAAAAATTTAAATGTCAGATATACAAGTTATGGCATTTTATCCAATAATTCACAATTTTTACAATTTCTGGTATTCTGGGACAAATGTTAAAATTTCCACGATTTGAGTATCATTAAATATGAATTGAAACACTTAGCATCTTGAAGAATCAAGAACGGCAGAACTTGCAATTAACTCTACTACTTACATTGGTGATATATCTCCCCTTTGCTATCTTATTCCTTAAATATACATTTTGCTATATTTTCATGTAAATAGTTTTGGCTTGAAAATTTCTTAAAGTAATTGTGAAGAGCCTTGAGGTTGTACAATTTTGTTAAATTATGTGATAACCTTGAAATGTAGGATGTCTACCCAAATTACATAAAATATGTATCTACACCTGTTAGAAAATTTCATTTAAAGTTCATATTGACTGGAATTTAACTAATTTTGCAAAGGCTTTGCTTTCATGAAAATCTGAAGATGGAAATCTTGCTTCGAGAACCGTAAAATTCTCAAAATCTGTGCAGTAGCATTTTAAGTATGGGCCAATTAAATTACTGTTGAAAAATGAGGACAAAATTGTATTGATACTGAAACATTTTATAGTATTGTCACCATATTGATCAATTATGTAATTAATGACAGAAGTTACATGTTTATTTCCTACCTAGAGGTTGGTTGAGGTCTAAATATTTAGCAGGCAGTCTTAGTAGGTAACTACATAAAATAATACTATTATAATTTTTGTATTTAGCAGCTAACATGTGGTATGTCAATGTAACTCTCAAAAATCTGTCATTAGTAGTATATAAGTTGCTAGCAAGTGATCTTCCCTGAGGTAAAAAGACCATATGCTCATCTCCAATGAAATTAAATACTTAACACAGTGGCAATAAGGACCTGTGGCTAGGAATCACAGATGCACTTCAGATTGATACTTAACTGCAAGCAGCATCCTTGACTGTAAAAACCAAACTAAAAATCACAGGAGCAAGTTTCAGTCAATAGCATTTGCTAAATTTCTCAGGCCTCAACCCTAACATTTTCTAATAAATATCTGAAAAGATAGCAAAAGGGGATAAAGTAGGCTATATAGACCTGCTCCTTAGTTCCTGAGTAACCATTTCCCTGGAGTTAAATCTTATTCTGTCTCCTAATATTTGGCAGTGTCCTGTTTTCTTCAATTTCAACAAGTTCCTCATACCAGTATTTTGGACATACACCACCTTTAACTCCACCTACACTTTGGGTCATCAACTCAAACTTGGTATGATTAACTATAGAACAAATTACTGAAGAAGTTCACAATTTTATTTCAATGTTCAGTAGGACACTGCAAAAAGAATTGAATTAAAGCATCAAGTTACAGTTATGTTAACATCCAGGGCTAAAAAAATTTTTTTAGCTGATTTGGACTCAAAGATGTGGCAATATTATAAATGATAGTACTAAGATCAATAATCATTCTGTATTCATGCGTTTGATTATGATAACCATAGGGAAGGTCAAAGGATGATGTTTAAAACTTACAGAGGGAGTGGGCATATAGTCTAGCAGTTAAGACAGTAGTTAAGATGCCAGTGTCTCGTATAAGAGTACTTGGATTCAATTTCTGACTCCAGCTTGTGACTCAAGCCTCTTGCTTAATGCAGATCCTGGAAGGCAGCAGTGATGGCTCAAGTAATTGGGTTCCTGCCACCCATGAGGAGACCTGGCTTGTGATCCTGGCTCTTGGCTTCCGCCATGCCCAGCCTTGAGCATTGCAGTCATTTGGAGAATTCAATCAATAGATGGGAGCTCTCTGTCTGTCTCTGTTCCTCAAATATATAAAGAAGTTTAAAACAAAAAAAGTAAAGAAACTGAAAATTTCTTTGTCACGATGACATCTGTCCCACTTATCAAAAAACATAAATTTCCTCCAACCAAATTTCCAGCTTGTTTAAAATAATTTCAAGAAATTTTTATCACTTCTCAGAATCAAGCTTTTTATTCTTTATCAAAGGAGAATCCAAACTGTTATTGTATTATCCATACCTGACTGGCTTCTAAAGAGCATTACTGAAGCTACAGAAACTAACAAAGTACTGTCAGAGATAAATCCCATCTTCTAATGTTCACATGTTTCTTGATATTTTTACTTTAACACTATGAGATTATGTTTGTCAGTTATTAACTAAACATACCAAGCCACAGGTGAAGTATTTGTTAAAGGAAAGATGATTATATAATTTGGAAGCAGTGCTTTTTTTTGCTTATTAAACAGTTTTACGATATTTAAGTCCAAAAAATGAAAAAATGGAAAACATTCCAATGGCTGAAAAATCCAAAAATCATAGTGGTTAGTGAAGTGATATCTTTAATTTAATGCACAGAAGCTGGCTAGACTAAGTGACAAATATTATTTGGTAGGTGCATCTCTTACTTTATGCAAAACTAGTGCACAATATAGAAATTCTAAATTTTCCTGCTATTTAGATATATTGAAAGACATTTAAAAGCAAATTTCTAACTAGAAGAATGGAAATAAAATATTACAAAGAAAAGCATGTGATGTGATAAAAACTAATTGACATATATGTATATATATCTTGTTCAGATGCATTTGTAAAATGTCTAGATTCTCCAATCTTTCCTTATTCAAAACGGGGTAGTTTGTTTAATATGAAGATTCAGTTAGAGATACTTTCATAGAAAGAATCAAAACCTCCTTTATCTGGAAAAACAAGTTAAAGTCCTGTCTATATCTCTTATGTATCAACAGGTAGAGATTTTTAAATACCTGATATACATTTTTTTAGAATTGCAAGCACTTCTACATCTGTTACATGTGCAAACAGAGACGGCCAGGCTTTGAATGCTCTAGGTAAGAGACTGTATTAACATATATCTTTGTCTTTCATCCATTCAAATTCAACTTAATTTCAGTGAACAGAGGAAGAAGATGGATTGAAATGTACAATTCAGAATACAGATTTGCAGAATAGGATAAAATAGTGCAATACCAATCAAGATTAAACACTCTTTTTCTTTAAGGAATAAGCATAAAAGCTGCTTCTCAAGGAAACTGGCACTAAAGATTTGTTGAATACACTATCAAGCAAATGCCCAGTAAATCAGGGTATGATGCAGTAAAATTTGCATCCAAACCCAAGTTAAGCAAACAAATAAAACCTTATGGACTCTACAAAAAAAAAAAGGAACATTTTTGGCTCGAAGGGGCTTAAAGACACTTAGCATATACAAGCTTAAATACCATTGATCAAAATCGTAGAACAATGTAACTTATTCATAAAGATAAATTCTTATTTATAAATTCTGTGAATCTGACAAACTGAAAATTAGAGATTAACTACTGCTACCATTATTTCTTTAATTTTCTACCACAATTTGCAATCCACTTTTCTGCAAGATTAAAAAAAAATTAGGTGATACTTGACCAGGCCAGGAGTCAAAAAATAATGGTAACTTATTATCAATAATAGAGCACACAATTGGTTGTACTGGCTCAGACAGCAACAAAACTGAATCACATTGACTTTATCATTCTAGAACAGATATTTGTTTCCAACTTTGCTCAAATCAGCAAATTGTTGTATCATTACACTACATTCTCAAGATATTTTTGCCACGAATACCTATCCCTATGAATGTGTTTACATTCATGGAAATGTCAGAATCTGTTTAGTGAAGCATTTTCTGAATTTTAAGATACAATTTAGTTCAGACAACCTTCAGATTTACATAAATCTTTTGACACACTAACAAATTTGTGGGATGGTTATCTTGATGACATCAACATTAGCAAAATCTTATTTACTCCCTAGTTCTGGCCTTTTCAGAAAACATATTTAGCAAGAGATTTTTCATGTATGAAATGTTAAAACATTCATGGAATTAAAATTACAAACAACTTCCAATGAACCACATATATGGAAGAAACTCATCTCAGCAGATCTAATAACTAGTTTATAGGAATTCAGAGCCAGCCTGGGCAGCAGAATATTAAAAGCTATTGCCAATCACACATTGCTGTCATGCACTGAATAACAAGATATAATCTCTGAATTATATACGTACAAGATTTTTAATGACTAATCAAGTTATGTGGCCCAGCCAACAAATATTACATATTCACAATAAACACTATGCCTTTATCAGCCTCTAATTAAATCAAGAGTGATCCATTGGCTCAGTTGTGTTAGTCATCTCAGCATCTTGACTATCCATCTCTTCAGGTTCCTCCACAGAATTTCCCTTTTGTGCTTTTGAC
The DNA here is from genome assembly GCF_033115175.1 of Lepus europaeus. Lineage (NCBI taxonomy): Eukaryota > Metazoa > Chordata > Mammalia > Lagomorpha > Leporidae > Lepus > Lepus europaeus. Next base: position 76,537,891 of record NC_084830.1, on the reverse strand, counting down.
CTTGTGGCAAAAGCTGCTCCCAACGCATCTGCCACACAGCTATCAGTTGTTTCTGTATTCAAATTTTCAGTGCCACCAGTTAAAGAAAAAGATTCAGCCACGCCAGTCTGAAGACTCCCAGACCTTGCGGAAGAACTCACAACTTCTCCTTTCCTCTGAGGAAGATCAGATGGTGACTGCTCTGTGCTTTGATCCCGTAAGTGCTTGTCCATTGAAGCTTGGATAGAAGAAACCATTTCCTGCAATTTTTTTCGTTGGGCCTCAACCAAATCAGGATCAAGCTGCCTGCTGTCTCTCGTTGTTACTACTCCAGGCGCCATTCGAATCAGCTCACTGTTACCAGGAGCAGATGTGAAGACAGGAGGCTCTGTTTTTGTGGAACTATGACTAAAGTCTGTCCCTGTATTATGCTTTCTTTCCCTAGCTCTTGGATCAAGGTGTGGACTACTGGATGCAGTTCCTAGAGAATGCCCCTTCCCCTGAAAAGCAGTTACGTTATGAAGTTGCTCAGATTTCTTTTTTACTACGCCACCACTACCTAGTTTTAACAGCCCATGTGAGGGGCTTGATTCCCTGCTTCTTGTAGTAGCCTCTGCTCGAACCTGACTTACAGCCTCTTTAACTAAATCTTCAACATCAGGACCAATGGGGAAGTGTCCTGCAGCATCCACACACAATTCCAGTCTATCTTCAGAAGCATTATAGACAAAGGTTTTGCCAGGTAGATGTGGAAAAGTACAATGTTTGCCATCAGCCATACCTAAAGGGGAAAAAATTAATACATTAAAATCTTCCTTATGGTATTAAGGCAAAAATACAATAAAGATAATTATGGTTGCAATAGAATTTTCTATACCAATTTATAGGTAACAGCTTCAAATTTTTGATTAGAAAAAAGTTAAATCTACTATGAAAAAGAACCATCACCACAGACTTTAAAGGACTTCCCCAGGGGATCTTTTTTTTTTTTTTTTTTTTTTAAATAAAACTCATACTCTATTAGTGCAGTTAGAAAAAGGGCTTGCAACAAGTAGGTGAGCTATAAGAAAAACACAAAGAGGCCAGCATTGTGGCATAGTGGGTTAAGTCACCGCCTGTGATGCTGGCATCCAATAAGCACTCCAGTTGGCGTCCTGGCTGCTCCACTTCACTTCAGTTCCCTCTAACGTGCCTGGGAAAGCAGTGAAAAACGTCCCCAGTACTTTGGCCCTTGCCACCCATGTGGAAAACCAGGATGAAGTTCCTGGCTCCTGGTTTCAGCCTGGCCCAGTCCTGGCTGTTGTGACATTTGGTGAACAAGCAGATGGAAGAGTTTTTTCTGTCTCCCTCCCTCTGCCTCTCTAACTTTGCCTCTCAAATAAATAAATAAATCTTTGAAGAAAAAGTAACAGAAAAACAATGTAAACCAAGAAGAAAACATCCTTTAAAATTTTTTTTTTAAGATTTGTTTTACTTATTTGAAAAGCAGAATTACAGAGAAAAGGAGGGATATAGAGAGAGATCTTCCACCCATGGGTTCACTCCCCAAAGGACAGCAGCAGCTGGGGCTGGGACAGGCCAAAGCCAGGAAACTCATCTGGGCCTCCCACATGGGTCTGGGGGCCCAGTGACTTGGGCCATTCTCTGCTGCTTTCCTAGGTGCATTAGCAGGGAGCTGTATAGGAAGTGGAGCAGCCGAGACTCAAACTGGTGCCCATACAGGATTCCAGCAATGCAGGCAGCAGACTTAACCGCTATACCACAACACCAGCCTAAAAACATACTTTTTATCTACTGAAACTCCAATTATAATTTTGAAAAATTTCAATGGCAGGTTAAATATCAATTAATAAAAATTCACGTAGAATTTCCTCAACATATTTTCAGTAGAGATGGCTGACAAAAAGAGAAATGCAAAATTAAAGTTATAAGTAGTCTTGAATCATACTTTTCTGGGTACACCATGGAATCAATTTACTGTCTACCAATTCCCTTCTCAGAGATCTGTAAACCATGGCTCAGAACACAAAGATAGCAAAGAATAGAGTTTTATAAAGCCAGGAAGGCTCAGAGGCAAAGTTTTAAACATTCATTCCAATAGATAACATCTACTGAACCTCACTAAAACAGACTGTGAAGGTTCAAAAATAAGGTATCACAATTCTTAGAGGACAGACACTATAAACAGGCTACATTTAATAACAGCTACATTATTTTTTGTCTCAATTATTTGGTGAGTAAATGAGAAAATATGCAAAGCACATATACCACAGTGCCTAATTTATACCAGGCAGTCAACATATTTCAATGTTTCGATTAATTCAAAAAAGGTTTTGTAATTGTTCTCGGGCTACTACTGTGATATATTCCTTTGGCTATCCCTGGAAAGTAAATCCCACACATGTTCATCATAGTATTATTTACAATTAAACAATGGAAACAGTTTAAACTTTCAACAAGAAGAGAATGATTAACTAAGTTATGGCCTTTTGGAAAATATTATTACTTTATTATTCTAATATTAAATTAATATAAACAAGATAGCCATGACACTTGACATATACAGTGAACTAGTTGGAAATAAATCAAAGTGTACGTACGATAGAAATTTAGAGAGGGGAATGATGAATGAACTCTGGAACACTTTGTGAGAATTTAGGCAGTCTCTGGTTTTGTAAGATATTTATAGTTTCTCCCTCCCCTAAAAAAAGCTAGAGTGGTTCTAACGTACCTCTTTGAGAATATTCCAAGTAACTATAGAACTCGATTGTAAATGAATAAATTGCTTGTGTTTTATATAACTTATTTAGTCCTTTGAATTTCAAGAATCAAGGTACATTAAAACTCTTGTATCACATACCAGTAATTCTCTTATTAATGTGCCAAGGACATATATATTAGTATTTAAGTCTACACTATTCTTTATACCAAAAAACGAGAAACGATCCCAAGACTCCATCAGCAGAACAATGGATGAATTATGTTAAACCAATACAACAAAATAATATGCAGCAGTGAAAATGAACTATAACTAAACCCAACAACATGAATGTATCTGAAAAACTGCTGCATGAAAAAAACAAGTCATGGAAGAACTTATGGATCATAAATACATTTTACAGAATTTAAACACAAAGTTGAATATTATATAGCTAAAGGATATCTACACAAGTGTTAAAACTGCCATTCATCATTGCATTTATTTCAAAACACAGATCTGTAAGGAAACTAATGACATTTTCATTTACATGGGCAGTATTTCTATTTAGATGTAGATAAAATCATCTATCTGATAGGGTAGATTTGAACAAAGACAAGTATGTTCTTCTGGTACTGGAGGACAGAGGTAAATCTGTCAGGGTGTCCATAACCCATAATAATCTATCAATAAGCATCTACTTAAGGTAACTAGAAGGAAAATAACAAATTAAACCCAAAGCAAGAGTAAGAAAGGAAAAAACAAAAGATAAAAACAGGAATAAGGCCGGAGCCGCAGTTCACTAGGCTAATCCTCCGCCTGCGGCACTGGCACTCTGGGTTCTAGTCCCAGCTGGGGCACCGGATTCTGTCCCGGTTGCTCCTCTTCCAGTCCAGCTCTCTGCTGTGGCCTGGGAAGGCAGTGGAGGATGGCCCAAGTGCTTGGGCCCTGCACCTGCATGGGAGACCAGGAGGAAGTGCCTGGCTCCTGGTTTTGGATTGGTGCAGCGCGCCAGCCGCAATGCGCAGGCTGTAGTGGCCACTTGGGGTGTGAACCAACGGAAAAAGGAAGACCTTTCTCTGTCTCACTTTGCCTGTCAGAAAGAAAGAAAGAAAGAGAGAGAGAGAGAGAGAGAGAGAGAGAGAGAGAGAGAGAGAGAGAGAAAGAAAGAAAAAGAGAGAGAGAAAGAAAGAAAGAAAGAGAGAAAGAGAGAAAGAAAGAAAAAAAAAACTGAAATAAAAAAAAAATAACAGAACATCTTGTGAATCCAAAAGTTGTTTCTTTGAAAAGATCAATAAAACTGATAAACTATTAGCCAAGAGGAAAAAAAAATGAGTGGAGGAAGAAGGCACGAATTGTCAATATCAGACATTAAAAGGAAAATTAAGGAATACTATAAACAACTTTAAGCCAATAAATTTGCTAAGTTGGATGAAATGGACAGATTTCTTGAAAGATAAAACTAACAAAGCTTACTTAAGAGAATTATCTTTATTAAATCCATAGTTAAAAACTGCTCACAAAGCAAACTCCAAATTCAGACAGCTTAACTGGTGAATTTTACCAAATGGTTAGCAGAAAACAACAGGAAGAAATGCTCCCAACTCTATTTTATAAAGCCATCATTACTCTGACTAAACAGTCATTAAAAGAAAACTATAGACTGTTATTCGCATGAACATAGTCACAAAAACACTCAACAAATGGAAGCTATCAAGCAAAATTGGTCAACATTCAAAAATCAACAAACTATATATATGATCATCTTAATAGATACAGGAAAAGGACAGACAAGATTCAACAGCTATTCACTATACACACTCTTAGCAAATCTTAGAAGAAAATGTCTTCAAATCATATCAAGGATATCTCAGAAAAACCTACATGTTGAATACATTCCCTGAAGGTAAGGAACAAGGCAAAAATTTCCACTCTTACCACTGCTATTCAATATTGAACTGAAAGTATTAGATATTGTCATAAGGGAAGAAAATGCCATAAAGGCATATAAGATTTTAAAAAGAATCAAACTTTTTTTATTTGCAAAAGATATGATGGCCTACACAGATAATCCCAAATAATCTACCTAATTTCATTGTCTGCTAGAACTAAAATGTAAGTTTAGCAAGGTCACAGGGTACAAGATCAATGTATGAAAACCAATTTTATTTCTATATACTAGTAATCACTAGGAAATTTTAAATATTTAAAAATATCTTTTTATGATATCATCTAAAAGATGGCAAAATATTTAGGTATAAATCTAACAAAGTATGACAAGATCTGTATGCTGAAAATTAATGAAAACTTAAAGATAAAATTATAACATTTTCATGAATCAGAAGATTCAATGCCATCAAGAAATCAACTGTTGTCAATTTGATTTACATAGTCAATGCAGTCAAATAAAAATACACCAGACTTTTTTTTTATAGAAATTAACAAAATGGTTCTAAAACTTACACGAATAAGCAAAAGATCCAGAATACCTGAAACAGTTTTGAAAAAGAATCAAGATAGGAGGCCGACACTATGGCATAGCGAGCAAAGCCGCCACCTGCATGCTGGCATCCCATATGGGGACCAGTTCAAGACTCAGCTGCTCCATTTCTGATCCAGCTCTCTGTTATGGCCTGGGAAGGCAGCAGAAGATGGCCTACATTCTTGGGCTCCTGCACCCCTGTGGGAGGCCCAGAGGAAGCTTCTGGCTCCTGGCTCCAGATAAGCCCAGCTCTAGCCGTTGCGGCAATTTTGAGAGTACACCAGTGGATAGAAGACTTCTCTCTCTCTCTCTGCCTCTGCCTTTCTGTAGCTCTGCCTTTCAAATAAATAAATAAATCTCAAAAAAAAAAAAAAATCAAGATGGAATATTCACATCAATTCTGATTTCAAGAATTACTAAAAGGATACAACAATCAAGATAAGGCACTGACAAAAGGAGAGATATATAGGTCAACAAAAGAGATTTCAGAACTAGACTCATATGGTCAATTGCTTTTTATTATTATTATTTTTTAATATTTATTTATTTGCTTGAAAGGCAGAGTTACAGAGAGGCAGAGGCAGAGAGAGAGAGAGAGCAAGAAAGAGGTCTTCCATCTGCTGATTCACTCCCCAGATGGCTGCAACAACCAGAGAGCTGAGCAGATCCAAAGCCAACAGTCAGAAGCTTCTTCTGGGTCTCCCACATGGGTGCAGGGGCCCAAACACTTGAGCCATCTTATACTGCATTCTCAGGCCATAGCAGAGCTGGATCAGAAGTGGAGCAGCTGGGACTTGAACCGGTACCCATATGGGATGCTGGCACCGCAGGCAGCTGCTTTTACCCCCTATGCCACAGCACCAGTGGTCAATCACTTTTTAAAAAGAACTGGCCGGCACCATGGCTTAACAGGCTAATCCTCCACCTTGCGGCGCCGGCACACGGGGTTCTAGTCCCAGTTGGGGCGCCGGATTCTATCCTGGTTGCCCCTCTTCCAGGCCAGCTCTCTGCTATGGACCGGGAAGGCACTGGAGGATGGCCCAAGTCCTTGGGCCCTGCACCCGCATGGGAGACCAGGAGAAGCACCTGGCTCCTGGCTTCAGATCAGCGAGATGCGCCGGCGGCAGCGGCCATTGGAGGGTGAACCAATGGCAAAAAGGAAGACCTTTCTCTCTATCTCTCTCTCTTACTATCCACTCTGCCTGTCAAAAAAAAAAAAAAAAAAGAAAAAGAACTTTACTGGCCAGCGCCGTAGCTCACTGGGCTGGTCCTCTGCCTGCGGTGCTGGCACCCTGGGTTCTAGTCCCGGTTACTCCTCTTCTGGTCTGGCTCTCTGCTGTGGCCCAAAAGGGCAGCGGAGGATGGCCCAGGTGCTTGGGTCCCTGCACCCACATGGGAGACCGGGAGGAGGCACTGGCTCCTGGTTTCGGATCGGCGCAGCACCAGCCATGGCGGCCATTAGGGGAGTGAACCAATGAAAGGAAGACCTTTCTGTGTCTCTCGCTCACTGTCTAACTCTGCATGTCAAAAAAAAAAAAAAAAAATGAACTTTAACTCATACCTTGCAACATATTAAAACATCAACATGAAATGCATCATAAACCTAGATTAAAAAAAAAAAAAAGAATAAACTTTTTTGGACCTTGGATTAGGCAAGTATTTCTTAGGACACAAAAACCATGAACCAAAAAGAAAAAAAATGTTAAGTTGGACTATACCAAAATTTAAAACTCTGATCTTTAAAAGATATAGCAAAGAGAATAAAAAAGATAAAGCTACAGATTGGGAGAACATGTTTGCAAAGACACCTATGTGATAAATGACGTGTTCTCAAAAAAATATATAAAAAATTTTCAAAATTCACAAGCAACATAAAAACAATTTTCAAATGGGCAAAAAAAAAGCAAACAAGCACAAAGATGCTCAACATTATTAATTATCAGGGAAATGGAAATTAAAACCATTGTGAGAAAGTACTACAAACCTATTAGAATGGTTTTTAGAAACAAAAACTGATATTACCAATTGCTATCAAGAATACAGAATAACTAGAACTAACAGTGCTAGTGGGAAGTAAAAATGTTCAGCTACTTTAGAAAATGATTTGGAAGTTTCTTATAAATTTACCAGATGACCCAATAATTCCACTCTTACATATTTACCAAAGAAAAGTGAAGACATATCCCTACACAAAGACCTATACCCAAATGTTTATGATGGTTTTATTCATAACAGCTAAAAATTGAAAACAAGCAAATATCCTTGTACTGGATATGGATTTTTCTTAAAATGTGGAAAAATCTAAAAATGGAATTCTACTCTGCACTGAAAAGGAAAAAATCCTAATAGAGTCAACAAAGTAGTGTACTACCAAAAAGGTCAATGTTTTTCTGTAAAAGGAAGCATGGTAAATACTTTTGGTTTTGTAGACCATATCATCTTTGTCTCAGCTATGAAAAGCAGCAATAAACAATAAACAGCATGGTGTCCCAATAAAACTTTATATACAACAACAGGCAGCAGATCTAATATGACCCAAAGCCATGGTTTGCCAACTTCTGTGCTAAATCCAAGAAGCCAGACAAAAGGTTATCCTATATGATTCCATTTATGTGGCACTATGAAAAAGGCAAATACAGAGGGACAGATCCTACTGAGCCTATAGTCTTTTTACTTCATATTTGCTGAATTCTTTATTTAGTGGATAATTAAGCCTTTGACCATAACATAAATTTAAAAATGTGATCTCGAAAATTACACAAAAATATATACACACAAAAATAAAACAAAGCAAACAAAAAAACAACTGGCTGGCCAAGGTCTGGGGGCAGTACTTAGGGAGACAGATTACAATAGAGCACAGGCAACTTTTTGAAGTGCTGAAAAGAATTTTTTTTTAATTTTAAATATTTATTTATTTGAAATGCAGAGTGCCAAGAGAGAGGGAGAGACAGACATCTTCCATAAAGTGGTTCATTCCCACAATGACCCCAACAGCCGAGGCTGGACCAGGCTCAAGTCAGGAACCAGGCACTCCATCTGGGTTACCCATATACATGTCAGGGGCCCAAGCATTTGGGTCATCACCTGTTGCCTTCCCAGGCAAATTAGCAGGAAACTGGATTGGAAGCAAAGTAGCCAGGACTTGAATCAGCACTCCAATGCAGAATGTGGTCATCCCAAGAACAGGCTTAGCCCTGCTGTACCACAGCACCCACCCCCGAGACTTACTTTAAGACAGCTCAGTGGAGAAGAAGGTGGACATGTACTGATAATTGCTGAAACTGGGTAGTGGGTAAATGGGGGTTTGTTACATTATTCTTGCCACACTAGTATATTCTTGAACATTTCTACAACAATCAAGTTGGATGAATGTTTTTTCAAGTTTTATTCGGGGGCCGGCACAGTGATGTAGAGGGTTAAGCCACTGCCTGCATTGCTGGCATCCCATATGGGAACCAGTTTGAGACCCAGCTGCTCCACTTCTGATCCAGCTCTCTACTATGGCCTGGGAAAGCAGCAGAAGATGGCCCAAGTCCTTGGGCCCCTGCATTCTCACGGGAGACCCAGAGGAAGCTCCTGGCTCTGGCTTCGGATCGGCACAGCTCTGGCCATTGAGGCCAACTGGGGAGTGAACCAGCAGATGGAAGACCTCTCTCTCTCTCTCTCTCTCTTCCTCTGTGTAACTCTTTCAAATAAATAAATATTTTTTTAATGTTTATTTATTTATTTGAAAGTCAGAGTTACAGAGAGAGGAGAGGCAGAGTGAGAGAGAGGTCCTGGCTGGCGCCGCGGCTCAACAGGCTAATCCTCCGCCTGTGACGCCGGCACCCCGGGTTCTAGTCTCGGTCGGGGTGCCGGATTCTGTCCCAGTCGCTCCTCTTCCTGTCCGGCTCCCTGATGTGGCCCGGGAGTGCAGTGGAGGATGGCCCAGGTCCTTGGGCCCTGCACCCGCATGGGAGACCAGGAGAAGCACCTGGCTCCTGGCTTCGGATCAGCACGGTGCGCCGGCCGCAGCACGCCAGCCGCAGCGGCCATTCGGGGGTGAACCAACGGAAAAGGAAGACCTTTCTCTCTGTCTCTTTCTCTCACTATCCACTCTGCCTTTCTAAAAAATTAAATTAAATTAAAAAAGAAAAAAAAAAAAAGAGAGAGAGAGAGGTCCTCATCTGATGGTTCACTCCCCAAATGGACGCAACGGCTGGAGCTGCGCCGATCCGAAGCCAGGAGCCAGGAGCTTCTTCTGGTCTCCCATTTGGGTGCAGGGGCCCAAGGGCTTGGGCTATCTTCTGCTGTTTTCCCAGGCCACAGCAGAGAGCTGGATCGGAAGTGGAGCAGCCGGGTCTTGAATGCGCCCATATGGGATGCCGGCACTTCAGGCCAGGACATTAACCCGCTGCGCCACAGTGCCACCCCCATAAATAATAAAATACAATAAATAAATAAATAATAAAATAAAAATAAAACATAAAAAAAAGTTTTATTCGAATGGCAGAGAAGCAGAGATGGACAGAGAAGAATCTTTATCTGTTGGTTCACTCCTCAAATGCCCTTAACAGCCAGGGCCACGCTAGGTAAAGACCAGGAGCCCAGAACTCTATCAGGTTCTCTCATGTGGGTGGAAGGGACCCAATAATGCAGCCATTATGTGCTGCCTCCCTAGGTGCACATTAGCAGGAAGCTGGCTAGGAAGCAGAGGTAGGACTTGAATCCATGCATTCCAATAAGGGATGTGGGCATCCCAAGTGGCATTTCACTGTGCCAAATGCCTGTCCCAGATTGGTAATTTGAAGAAGGAAAAATAGGGGCCGGTGTTGTGGAGCAGCGGGTTAAGCAACGTCCTGCAGTGTCACATCCCATATGGGTGCCAGTTCCAGTCCTGGGTACTCCACTTCTGATCCAGCTCCCTGCTAATTTGCCTGGGAAAGCAGCAGAGGTTGGCCCAAGTCCTTGGGCCCCTGCACCCATGTGGGAGTCCTGAAGAAGCTCCTGGTTCCTGGCTTCAGCCTTGCCCAGCCCTGGTCATTGTGGCCGTTTGGGGAGTGAGCCAGCAGATAGAATATCACTCTTTCTGTCTCTCTTTCTCTTTGTAACTCCACCTTTCAAATAAATCTTTAAAAAAAAAGAGAGAGAAAAAGAAAAAAAAGAAAAATTTCTAAAAGTTCTGTGAGGTAGAGATAAAAATCACAAAATACAGATTTTTGTACTTCAGTTTCTGTGAAGCCCAGGGAGGTGAAATACTGAGGTGCGCCAGAGTGGTTAAGTCTGGGACTAAAAAGCATCCATGTCAAATCTTTGAAAAGATGTGAGAAGGCCAAACACAGGACCTGGCAACCTCTCTCTGAAGACCTAAAAATTTTGAAGATAGTTATACACTTGCACACAAGTATATTTATCTTTAAAAATAATGCACACATAACGTAAAACAAGTTGTTTCCTAAAACCTAGAAAGCAATTAAGTATATACTAATCTTAGCCAAAACATAATAAAATTATTATCTAGTTCTGGGATAATTACTAGCTTTATAATCAAATTTGCTTCTAATTTCAAAATTTGTCTTTAAAATCATATTTAAATGAGAAAACAGGAGCAAACAAGTAATAGATTTTTAGTAATATAGCAGAAAACATAAATTATGTTAGAATAAATAATTGATTTTAACGAGGCAGCAGACTGTAAGAAAATATTCACATAAATTTAGCTTTCAAAATATTTTTAGTAGAATACTATCTGAACTTTCTAAATCTTACAACAAGCTGAACAGAGATATTATCTGAGAATAAAATCAGAAATTAACTATACCCATGGTTTTCTTCATAATATTGTAGAAGACACCACCCTGCTGAAACATGTGTGGAAGTCCTTTTGCATAAGACCATACATCTTCTCCTGTAAAACAAAACAGATTAAGAATTAGCAACAAAGCTAGGACTGCTTTAATATGGATTAGCCGAGAACAGAGAATGCAAGGCAGAATTCCCAAATGAGTGGAATTTCTTGGTATAACATAGAGAGAAATAGAGTGAGTGACAGGACTGTGGCACACTAAAAAGTACACATCTCATCTAAAGGCGGCAGCCACTGCCAAGTGGTGTCATGGAAAAGTATTGGCCCAATGTTTCATGACAACGTGGTTTTTCAAAACAAGCCAGGAATCCAATCTTTTAATATGAATTCTCTCAATGTTAAAATGTAGGAACTCATTTAAAAATGTCTTTAAAATTGCATGAGTTGGGGCCGATGCAGCAGTTTAATCCTCCACCTGTGGCACCAGCATCCCATATGAGCACCGGGTTCTAGTCCTGGTTACTCCTGTTCCAGTCCAGCTCTCTGCTGTAGCCCAGGAGGGCAGTGGAGGATGGCCCAAGTCCTTGGGCCCCTGCACCCGTGTGGGAGACCAGGAAGAAGCATCTGGCTCCTGGCTTTGGATCGGCGTAGCTCCAGCCGTTGCGGCCATTTGAGGGGTGAACCAATGGAAGGAAGCCCTTTCTCTCTGTCTCTCTCTCACTGTCTGTAACTCTAGCTGTCCTGTGAAATATAAATAAAATCTTTAAAAAAAAAAAACAAAAAAAACTGCGGAGTCACTATTGGGCATATTGAACAAAAGTTGTCTGAAAACTCATTCATTTCAAAGGAAACAGCAAACTCTAGATCACAACAGAAAAGGTTTTAAAATAGATTTTTAAAAGTATATTATATTATATACTTCAATTTGTTAAAACTAAGTAAAAGTTAAATGGGATAGGGCTAGAACAAATATAAAATAATTTATATTGTCTTTAAAAATAGAAATATGGAGGGAAAAATGACTTGGTAAAGAGATTCAGAATAACCTTAAGAAAACCACAAAACATCCACAAGCAAATCACTATTTCAATATTTTTTCAAAATTATGACAGTGTCTATTTCAATAAGAAGTTATACACAAAAAATAAGAATGATAATCACTGTTGAAAAAGTCAAAGAATGGAAGGAACATAAAAATTACTTTGGGTTTCTAGAATATGGCTGTTTTTATGTACCTTTATACTCCATTATTCTGGTAAGGTATTCTGATAATGTACCAGAATATTCCTATTCTGTAATGTATAGCTAATACTTTTAAAATCAGGAAATTTCTTAATTTTAACAAAGAAAGGTTTACTTTTGTCTGTCCTACTAGAATATCATACTGTTGAATCTGAGCTTTGAATGGCAGTGATGACACTAACTAATCACTACGTACCTATAATCTCCCAAAGAGTTCTCCTTTCCCATATTTATATACATGGATGTGAATTCATGTGGCAGTTGGCTAAAGTTGTCTTCAGAATAAATTTAAAGTACATAAATTTTAAAAGCCTTGACACTTAAAGTTTCAGATAACCAAAGCATTTATTTATGTACATCTTATTTAATAATAATGCAGTACTACCCAAATGGCTATACCTAAGGGTAGACACACAGAAGTTTAATTTAAAATTTTGAGTATTCATAAAAGCCCCTAAATATAGAAACAATAATCCTGGTAAAAGCTCTGATTGCTGCACTTATCATTAAACTTCTATTTGGATAAATGCTTTCTATAGTGATAGTCTTTCATTTAGTTATTGTCAATGTTATATTAAATACACTTAGTATTTTCTAGAATGGTCTAAGATATCACTTTTTGGAAGTCTTATCAAAAAATAATATGGAAGCACCTAATTCTTTTTATAAAAATCTGAATAGTTACCAAAAATGGTGAACTCAGAACTGACCACCTGTATACTAGTAAGAAAAGTATTTCTTAGTACCTTTCTTAACCATTCCTTACTTAAGAAAGAACATCACTCAGCCGGCACCACGGCTCAATAGGCTAATCCTCCACCTGTGGCGCCAGCATACCGGGTTCTAGTCCCGGTTGCCCCTCTTCCAGGCCAGCTCTCTGCTGTGGCCCAGGAGTGCAGTGGAGGATGGCCCAAGTCCTCGGGCCCTGAACCCGCATGGAAGACCAGGAGAAGTACCTGGCTCCTGCCATCAGATCAGCGTGGTGCACCGACCACAGCAGCCATTGGAGGGTGAACCAACAGTAAAGGAAGACCTTTCTCTCTGTCTCTCTCTCTCACTGTCCACTCTGCCTGTTAAAAAATAAATAAATAAATAAAATTAAAAAAAATAATAAAAAAGAAAGAACATCACTCAACTGCAGTGTTTCTCAACTTCATTTTCATTATCATGCCCTAAGGAGTGTTTTCATTTTATTTGCTGTTAAGGTAGTGTGAAAACTGAAATCTTTATCTGCTGGTTCACTTCCCAAAAGCCTGCAACAGCCAGGATAGGGCCAGGCTGAAGTCAGAAGCCAGGAACTCCATTCAGGCCTCTTACGTGGATGGCAAAGACTTAAATACTTGAACCATCATCTGCTGCTCCCAGGGTGCATTAGCAGAGAGCTGTATTGCAGCACAGTAGCTGTAACTCAAACTAGTACTCAAATATGAGATGTGAGCATCCCAACAGGTGGCTTAGCCTGCTGTAACACAAAGCCAGCCCCAATAAGGAGCATTTTTAGACATTATTTTTTAAATTGGTTCCATCCTCCCTGACATTTGAATACTTCAGATACACTGTATATCTTTTTATGTACTATATATATGTATATCTTTTTATGTACTATATATATATATATATATATATATATATATATAAAATAGGGTTTTGTGGGTATTTTTTAAAGATTTATTTATTTATTTGAAAAGTAGTTACAAAGAGGCAGAGGCAGAGAGAGAGAGAGAGAGTTCTTCTATCCACTGGTTCACTCCCCAGATGGCCACAACAGCCAGAGCTGCGCCGATCCAAAGCCAGGAGCCGGGAGCTTCTTCTGGGTCTCCCACATGGGTGCAGGGGCCCAAGGACTTGGGCCATCTTCTGCTGCTTTCCCAGGCCACAGCAGAGAGCTGGTTTGGAAGTGGAGCAGCCGGAACTTGAACCCATGCCCATATGGGATGCTGGCACTGCAGGCAGCAGCTTTACCCACTACACCACTGAGCCAGCCCCAGGGTTTTGTTTTAAGAAGTATTTATTTGAGGGTCAGCATTGTGGCATAGCAAGTAAAGCCGCTCCCTGCAATGCCAGCATCTCATATGCGTCCTGGTTTGAATCCCAGCTGCTCCAGTTCCAATCCAGCTCCTTGATAATGGCCTGGGAAAAGCAACAGAAGATGGCCCAAGTGCTTGGGCCCACCTTTCTCTCTGTAACTTTTTCAACTAGTTGAAAGGCAAAGCATTAGAGACAGAGAGACAGAAAAAGAGAGAGATCAATCTTACATCTCCTATTTCACTACCCAAATGGCTACAATAGCTGGGGCTGGGTCAGGCTGAAACCAGGAGCCCGGAACTTCATCCAGGTCTCCCATTTAGGCGGTAGGGTCTCAAGTACTTGGGCCATCCTTTACAGCTTTTCCAGGCCCATCAGCAGGAGATGGATTAGAAGCAGAGTAGTGGGCACTCAAACTGGTACTCTGATATGGGATGCTGATAGCTTAACCTACTGATCCACAATATTGGCCCCTATTGGTCTCTTATAAAACCATCAGGATTCAATCATCAAGATTCCACTCCAATGACCTCATCCAAAAGACCCTACTTCTAAACACTGTAAATAGACTAAGTTTCTACTCTCTAAGTACCATTAACCTAAGACTTCAGGAACTAAACTGAGATTAGGGGGACAAATATTCAAACCATAGTAGGGAGGAAGGATGAAAAATAATCTGATTCTATTTAATGTGTAAAACTAAGACATACAAGGGCTAGAACCAATGGATGGGTGATATCATTCTGTCAATCTTTCAAATACATAAATAAATCTTTAAAAGAGAGACAGACACAGACCACAGCTATTTGTGTTCTGTCTCTTGATATGTGATGCCCTGTGCCACCTTGGGATTCTACCAGCAAAAACACCTTCACCAAAGGCTAAACCAGTAAGGCCCATCTGATCTTAAGATTGTGAACCTTTGGAACCATAAGTAAAATAAACCCTTTTTCTTTATAAAGTAGCCTGTTTGGGTATTTCAATAGAGTAATTAAAAACTAACTAATGAACTCCTCCCAGGAACTGATTTTTACTCCCTAATTTAGAGCAATATAGTCCCACTGCTCTATTGCCTTAAGGAAAGTATAAATATCATCTAAGCCTCTATTATCTACCTAGCTATGAACAGGTACTTTATATAGGTTCATTACTCATTAAAACTAAGCTCTAAAGACAAGGAGACAAACTCAAAGAGCTTAAGTAACTCTCCCAGGATCACACAGCTGTTAAGTAACAGAGCTAAGATCTGAATCCTGTTTATCATTCCAAAGCTTATACCACTTCCAAGATATTAAACTTCTACTAGTATGCCGCGGACCGGCTCTCGCGGAGACACAGACCGAGGGAGAATAAGGGGCGAAGGCTCTTAGGAGAATCAGGAATCGGCGGGGAAATGACAGACAGACACACACGTTATGAGTATGCTGCTGCGATTTATTATAGTAAGGCTTGGGTTTATATAGTAAAGGACAATGCTACAGGCAAATGTAAAACTTTTATCACAAAGGTTGACAAAATGAGTTAAAACAATGATGTCATATGAGTGGTTTTGTGAGGAACATAGTGGGGGCATTGTTTTTAGACAATTTTTTGAGAATGAGAATTGACCTTTGGGTTAATGGGTAATTTTGTTTTATGAATTGTTTAGGGGAATTACTGCCCAAAGTTTTGCTTGCCTTTTAGATACTTGGAGATAACTTTTGAGCAATCTTAACATTTCTCTGTCACTATAATGGGAACCTAATGATATGTTTTGACTTGCATTCCTGGCTTCCTCGTAAATAGTTTTAGTAAACGGAGAGGTAAAGATTGTTTGAATTTCTCCATAATCTTATGGGAAACGTTAACTTCTTTTTCTTGATTTTCTTGTTTCTGATAAAGTAGTCAAACTGTGTTGCAACAAATTTAATGGAACTATTAGTACCTTCTCTTACAGACATTCATGGCACTAACAATGGTTGGAGAAAAAAATGTTATTTCCTTAAGTATATAAATACCTCCACAGAAGTCATGTTTGCTGGTAAAAGAAATGAGGAAAGGGACTGGTGATCAGGCAGCAGCAGCTGGGACATTGCACAAGTCCCATACTAGTGTTAAATGGCTCTCCAATGCTTTTTTCTACTGATCTGGCTCAGGCCTCATCTCCTGCCTGGAATACTGCCACCTCAGTTTGTCCTCCCCAAGTCCCTCCTCCATACAGCCTTCAGAGTTAAACATTTAATGGTTTTCCAAAACCATATGGATTCATATGGCAAAATCTAAGGTTCATTTTCAAGGCATACAAGACACTGTAAGAATTGGTCCTGCTTCTCCTATCTCACATCATACTTGATTTCATTTATTTATTTATTTATTTATTTGACAGTTAGAGAGAGAGAAAGAGAGAAAGGTCTTCCTTCCATTGGTAATTAAAAACTAACTAATGGTTAGTTAATGGCCACTATGGTTGGAACAATGCTGATCCAAAGCCAGGAGCCAGGTGCTTCCTCCTGGTCTCCCATGTGTGCGCAGGGGCCCAATGACTTGGGCCATCCTCCACTGCCTTCCCGGACCACAGCAGAGCTGGACTGGAAGAGGAGCAACTGGGACTAGAACCCAGCGGCCATATGGGATGCTGGTGCCGCAGGCAGAGGATTAACCAAGTGAGCCACAGCGCTGGCCCCACTTGACTTCATTTTTACAAACCAACAGCACCAAACTGCTCCATTTCCCTGTAGGCCAATAATTGTTTTATATACTTTGAAATTCAACTTAGTTGACTTCCTCTAGTATTCTTTGGAGTGGTGATTAGCTAAGCATCTTTCTTTGATGAACCTGTGCATATGAATATCAGAGCCCTAATCATATTGTAAGTTAATGTAGCTTACTTTTCTTTTTCCCCTTCTAAACTAGAAGCTTTTCCAGACTCAGGAAAAGATCAGTGGCCTGACTTTCTATTCCCAAGGTCTGGCACAGTGTTTAACAGAGAGTAGCATTCTTCATGCTGGTTGAATGGATGCACAGAATGAATGCTATAAATGAAGCTTTCCCAGTGCCTGAAAGTAATACAAAAGAACTTAACTGAAACAGAATGATGATAATATTCTTCAATGTTATAAAACATGGGGATACTTCAAAAAGTTCATGGAAAATGGAATTAAAATATGAGTTTATTTTGGCACAAAAAATTCTTGAAAGTGGAAAATGTGTATTATGAAAACACTATGCATGGATTTCAAAAAAAATTTTGCACCAAATAAAACATACCTTTAATGCCATTTTCCACAATTTTTTGAAGTATCCTCATATATTTTTCTTCAAGAATCTAATAAAAACAGAATCATAGGGAAAAAAGGAAAGAATTGTTTTTCTGCCATTTCATTAGAAAGCAAATTATCTGAGAATAGGAATATCTAGTAAAGCTTCTAGCACACATTATGTGAATTTGTATTTTTCTGTTAGTCTCCAATTAATTTTCCTTTACAATTCAACTTTTTAAAAAAATTTATTAATTTGAAAGCCAAAGTTACAGAGAAAGAAGAAGCAGGAAAGGAAGAGGAAGAGGGAGAGAAAGAAGGAGAAGGAGAAATCTTCCATCTTCTGGTTCATTCCCAAAATGGCCACAACATCTGGGCTGAGCCAGGTTAAAGCTGGGAGCCACGAATTCCACCCAAGTCTCTCACATGGGTACAGGGGCCCAAGCACCTGGCAAGCCTCTACTGCCTTTCCAGGCATATTAGCAGGGAGCTAGATCAGAAGTGGGAAAGCCAGGACTTGAATTGAAACCCATATGGGATATCTGCATTACACACAGCATTAACCCACTGCGCCCTAACACTGGCCCCTTTAATTCAACTGTTTCTTCATGACACAACAGTAAAATACTTCTATTCAAAGTACTGCGCATGTATATAAACAGAAAAATCTATACCACCACTATAAAGAACTTCTTTTCCACAACTCCTCTTCCTCATAGTCTTTAGTTTTTCTATATGAACAGAGGTTATTCATGGCAGTGGTTTCAGAGATGGTCTTTTTTGTTTGTTTAGTCTATTTTTTCTATTTATAAGAAGTAATTTTTAATGTTTAAAAGCACATTAAAAAATGAACCACTTGAGGTATATCCTAAGGGAGGTGTGAACCTCCTAGGGGAAGGCACTCTGTTGACTTTCATTACTTGGCTGGCCTGGGAGGAGAGCTGGCCAGGTAAAGGCAGGGGGCATCTCTAGCAAGAAATTTACAGTTCTGCCTGCAATGTTGCTGACCCTACTTGACCATCCCCTCAGCTGCAGTGGTCACTTTGGAAGTTGGGCTGAGTGAAGGGCTTTTCAGCTTAGAGCCAATAAGATCTGTGGCTCTGACCTGGGCATCCTTCGACTCCAGGGCAGGTCTAAAGGCCTAAAGCCCAACAGATTATTATCAAGCCCCTTCTATCAGGTTCTATTTGCCTCTCAGTCAGAAAACTTAATTGTAGCTTAGACAGCACCTTTCTTAGCTCCTCTAATAATGACTCTGTCCTTTGTTCTAGACCCTGTCTAGCACACTTGGGCCTCATTCCTTTGTAATCATAACCTCTACTCTACCACCAATGGCTCTACTCCCAACCTGTGTGTACTGATGGTCCTCTTCCCCACTTAATGCTGTATAATTGTTCAAACCTGGTAAATGCCACTCTTAGGATCACTGGTTACTATCCTCACTCTGTCTTTTATGACCTTGTCTAAATATGATCAGAGTCGGCAAACTTGGAAGGCTTCCATAGCCTTGGCAACTCATGACGAGAGCCTAGGGTGGTTACTGGCACCATAAACTAGAGTGTCAATTTGTTGGGTCAACAACAGGAGCCACTGTGCACTTGCTCCTCATGTGGGATCTCTGTCCTTAATGTGCTGTACATTTTGATTTAATGCTATAACTAGTACTCAAACAGTATGTTTCACTTTGTGTTTCTATGTGGGTGCAAACTGTTGAAATCTTTATACTCAACTGATCTTCTGTATATAAAGAGAATTGAAAATGAATCTTGATGTGAATGGAAGGGGAGAGGGAACAGGAGAGGGGAGGGTTGCGGGTGGGAGGGAAGTTATGGGAGGGGGAAGCCATTGTAATCCATAAGCTGAACACTGGAAATTTATATTCATTAAATAAAAGTTAAAAAAAAAAAAAAACGAACCACTTGAAGGCATTGTTCTCAGGGTCTCGGTGACCTCCAAGTTCACGCTACACAAGAAGCCATGCCACTACAGGAGGTCCTAGGCTTCAAAGTGGCGATGATTGCCTCCATCGTGAGCTGTGCCATCATTCTGCTCATGTCCATGGCCTTCCTCACCTGCTGCCTCCTTAAGTTCATGAAGAGGAGCAAGCAGCAGCGCTCGGACAGGACGGCCCAGCTGTGGCACCAGTTGAGAGGCGAGGATCTGGAAACGGTGCAGGCTGTGTATCTCTGCCTCAAGGGCCTCAACTTCAACAACAGCAGCGGCCCCGGGAGCCGGCGTGCTCAGGCGCATGACAACCACAGCTTCACCACAGAGACGTGGACAGTGCGACCTGCAGCGTGGACAAGGGCCCCTGGAGCCCCTCCAGCAGCCCCCACACCTACGTGATGGTGCACACAGAAAACCCAAGACAGACCCTCCCCGCGCCTGGGCCAACTACAGCACACTTTCCGGGATGACCACCGTGCCAAGGCCAGCGTCACCATCCACATGAGGAGAGCCAGGCTGACCACCTAGCTGATCATCTGCAGTTCAACACATATCTGGAAATCAGCCTTGGGTTGCCCTGATGCTGAGGGCTGGGGGCCCAGTGGGGCGGGCTCGGACCTGAAGTGCCAGGCTACAGCGATTTGACAGTGGCTCATTTTTAAAGCATGTTGGGGTCAGCTCAGAGGTGCAGTCTCCCTCCAACCAGGGTTCCTTTAAAGAGGCTGGGAGACATCTTGCGCAGATCTAGTTTTACACAGTAGACTAAGAAAAGAGCAATAAACTTCCTTTCAGCAACTACAAAATAAATAAAAAATAAAATAAAATATTTTAAATAAAAATTCCAAATTTTAAAATAATTTTCAAGTTCCAAACTTAAAGTAGCAACATGGGACTGTTACTACCAAAGAAAATCACAGATGTAACTCATCTGCTGAAGGAATTGTTGCCATCTTTCTAACCTTTCCCACTTACCCTTGGATCCTAAAATTTTTCTGATCCCATCAACAAACTGGTTCCTAAGGAAAGCACACCTGTTTCTTGTCTTATACTCAATTCCTTACAGAAATTCAGCCACACAGGTTTTAGAGTCACCATCAGTATTAAAGGATATATTTATCACCATATGTGCACATGCACACTAACTCAATTATGTGCAAATTTGTATGTACACACACACAATCACATACAGTCCGAAGGGATATATCCCAATCTATTAATAATGAGCTTCTCTGAAGAGTATAAATGTTTAAGAGAACTACCTAATTTTACTTTATACATATTTTAATTTTTGAATTTTAAAAATATTATCCTGGGCCGGCGCCGCGGCTCACTAGGCTAATCCTCCGCCTTGCGGTGCCGGCACACCGGGTTCTAGTCCCGGTCGGGGCGCCGGTTCTGTCCCGGCTGCCCCTCTTCCAGGCCAGCTCTCTGCTGTGGCCAGGGAATGCAGTGGAGGATGGCTCAAGTCCTTGGGTCCTGCACCCCATGGGAGACCAGGATAGGCATCTGGCTCCTGCCATCGGATCAGCGCAGTGCGCCGGCCGCAGCGCGCCAACCGCGGCGGCCATTGGAGGATGAACCAACAGCAAAGGAAGACCTTTCTCTCTGTCTCTCTCTCTCACTGTCTACTCTGCCTGTCAAAAAATAAAAAAAATAATAAAAAAAAATTATCCTGTAATTGAAAAAACATTAAGAAAATAAAGGTATCTATGCAACTAAGCACTGAAAGGAATAACTCAATCTTCAACGTATGATTATATAAAATTACTATTTACAACATACATATTTACCTTACGATATATCTATGTATTAGTTTTTTTATTCAGTTTTATGACTGCTCCCTCATTACAAACATGCTATATACAAATTAACAGAAGAGTTATCATGGCATATAAAGAATAGTAATATGCCCAAGCACTTTCTACATTTCAAACTGTCCCTCAACCAACATCTGAAGAAAAAAAAGTCAAGATGCAGTAATAATATTCAAATCCAATGTCATCTAAAAAATAAGAATCTAAATCTCAAATGTGATTCTGGAAATTTTTATGGCATTTGAAATATCAATAAGTATTACAAAATTAGAAAATACTAGGTTATTTAAAAATTATTTTTTGTATTTATTTTTATTCATTTGAGGGCTGAGAGAGAACACTCCCATCTGCTGGCTCACTTCTCAAATGCCCAATGGTGAGGGCAGGGCCAGACCTGGAGTTGGTAACTAAATCGAAGTCACCCACATGGGTGGCAGGGACCCAAATACTTGAGCCATCATCTGCTGCCTCCTAGGGTAAGTATTAGCAAAAAACCTAGAATCAGGGGTAAAGCCAGGACTTGAACCCAGGCACTACAATATGGGATCTGGGTGTCCCCAGTGGTATCTTAACCAATAGGCCAAATGTCCACCCTTATTTTTAAAATATAAATTACAAAACCATACATTTAGAGGCAAGAGTTGGGGCACTGGGTGATAAGCCACCTCTCAGGACACCTGTATCCCATAACAGAGTGCAAATTTGAGTCTCAGCTCCTATGTTTATTTCTGATCTAGCTTCCTGCTAACATAGCAGATGATGGCTAAAGTACTTGGGCCCCTGCCACGCATGTAGGAGAATGGGGTAGAGTTCCAGGCACCTGGCTTGGGCTTGGCCCAGCCCTGGCTGTTGTAAGTGTTTGGGGAGTGAACCAGCAGATCTCTCTTTCTCTGTCATTCTGCCTATCAAATAAATAAAAATAAATATTTTCTAAAAAGCCATACACTGGGGCCAGTGTTGTGGCACAACACGTAAAGCTACCACCTGGGATACCAGCATCCCATATAGCCACCAGCTCAAGTCCTGGCTGTTCCACTTTTGATCCAGTTCCCTGGTAATATACCTGGAAAAGCAACAGAAGATGGCCCAAGTCCTTGGGACCCTGCCACCCACGTGGGAGACACTGAAGAAGCTCCTGGCTCCTGGCTTCAGCCTGATCCAGCACTGGTCATTACAGCCATTTGGGGACTGAATCAATTTCAGATGGAAGATCTCTCTCTCCATTCTCTCTCTCCGTAACTCTGCCTTTCAAATAAATAAGTAAATCTTTAAAAAACAAAAAAGCCATATTTTTTTAAAAAGTTAATTTAGAAAGAGAGAAGGTATATCAAAATCAAGCACATGTGTCAATTCCTTGAAAGGCTGGTCACCTTTGTAATAAAGTAAAGTAAATACCACAAACAACCTAACTCCAAACCAACAAATTTTGATTATCACCTAAATTTATCTTTACCTCTTAAAAATATATCTAGAAACCTAATGGAATACTGGGGAAAAAATTAGCATAATATGTGTGGTAGATAACGTCCCACCTGTCATATCTACCTTGAAAGACTAATAAATAACTAGTCAATGAAAAATTTTATTAACATCTCGTAACACCAGAGTTATTTTAAAACTATATAATTCATATATTATAAAATATTAAATATTACATAAATAATAAAGATGACACTCTGCACAAAAGTTCAAAAATCTCCAGTGGTCTAGATAAATCAGATTAAAATTTATTAAATATTATGGTAGAGAACTGTTATTCCATTTTATACTATCATAAGATTCAAAATAACTAGTTTCTGGGGCCAGCGCAGTGGCACAGCAGGTTAAAGCCGCCACCTGCAGTGCTGGCATCCCATATGGGTCCTGGTTCAAGACCCAGCTGCTCCACTTCCCTCCCAGCTCTCTGTTATGGTCTGGGAAAGCAGTAGAAGATGACCCAAGTCCTTGGGCCCCTGCACCCATGTGGGAGACCCAGAAGAAGTTCTTGGCTCCTGGCTTTGGATCAGTGCAGCTCTGTCCATTGCAGCCAATTGGGGAGTGAGCCAGCGGATGGAAGACCTCTTTCTCTGCCTCTGCTTCTCTCTCTGTGTAATTCTTTCAAATAAATAAAAAATCTTTTTTTTTTTAAATAACTAGTTTCTTGAAAGGTCTGTACTAAGCAAAAGATTGATGCATTTATTGTTTTGCTGACATAAATCCGTAAATTCTATTTAATAAGTATTCTACTTAAAAAGAAGAATGTATGTCCTTAGCCATCACAGTCTATTGAAAGATGATACACAATCTCTATGCACATATACAGTGTACATTAGTCTCAATCAAAGGAGAAGTTTTCTAAAATGCTATACTGGTCATATTTTGAAGTTTGATAATTTTTATGTACATAGAAAAGCAAGCTGGAGATCTATTGATGAAAGCTGAAAAAGTATAGAATTCCTTCAGTGGAGACCCTACAATAAGTTTATGAAGGGCAAGGGCTGTCTCTCATTCATCTCTGTATTCCCAGCAGTCTCCAGCTCATAACATATATTCATTTTGCTGAAATAATCTGCATTCATTCAACAAAAACTTATTTGGTGCCAATTATGTGCCAGATCCTCAAACAGGTGATAGAGTATTCATAAGTGAAGAAAATAAGTTACAGTCTCTGCCTTTATGGGCTTTATAATAAGGAGAGGAGGCAAACACATAACTAAAACAAAAAAATAAAATCATTAAAGCTTGTGATAGGTGCTGAGAGATAAGTGAACAAGGTACAATGATAGGCAGAACCTACTTAGAACAGTAAGCATAGGACTCTCAAACCCTTAAACGGCAGTATTTAAGCCTGAATCTAAATGAGAAAGAGCTGGCTATTTGAGTAGCATAAACCTTGGTAAGCTATTTTCTAAACTAACTCAGCAGAAGTTTAACTCACATTTTTTAATTCACAAAGTATTTGTACTTTGAAATTTGCAATTTTCAGAGTCCTGCCATTTTCCAGCCCTCTCTGATAGAAATATCAATAGTTCCCTAGTAGTCTTTACACACAGTATATATAACATCTCCAAATTGATATTTTCGAATATATCACTTTTTATTGAGAATATCATTGACATGATTCAATTACACTTAGAAGGAGAAAACTAATGTCCATAGAAGGCACTGTCTCAGTACTCTAAAGCAGAAAAGTCTCTCAAGTGCCGCTACTACAATGTTAGCAAAAAACTGTCACACTCAAATTCTGTGCTGACACTGAAAATAGCAGATTTAAAGAAATTGTGGGTTTGTGGACAGAAATGTAAATGCTAGATGTAAAGATGGAATGGATCAGAACAAAGATATTATTCTGGTGAACTTACTGCAGCCCATCATCTAGCTGTAAGATATTCAAGTCCAAGAATCTTAAATCAAACTCCAAAAGTACCTATAGGGGGTCAGCCTTGTGGCGCAGCTGGTTAAACTGCCACCTGCAATGCCAGCATCCCATATGGGTACCGGTTTGTGTTCTGGATGCTCCACTTCTGATCCAGCTCCTTGCTAATGTGCCTGGGAATGCAGCGTAGATGGCCCAAATGCTTGAAAGCCCTTCCCACCCACATGAGAGACCAGGATGGAGTTCCAGGATCCTGGCTTCGGCCTAGCCCAAAATGACTGGCTACTGCGGTCATTTGGGGAGAGAAGCAGCAGATGGAAGATTTTTCTCTCTCTCATCTTCTCTCTAATTCTGCCTTTCAAATAACAATCCTACCCATGTCAACTTATTTATTAATCTACAATGGAGGACAGTCTTAAAAATGAACATAATCTTTATCTGCACTCTTATTTGTACACGAAAATTTATGATTTTGTGTTGTGGTGCAATAGGTTAAGCTGCCACTTGGAAGGCCCACCTCTTATATCAGAGTACCTGCTTTGGTACCACTTGGTGCTTCCATTCAAAGCTTCCTGCTAATGTGCCTGGGAGGCAGCAGATGAGGGTTGAAGTACTTGGTTTTCTGTTACCCATGTGGAAGATCCAGATGGAGTTCTAACTCCTGGCTTTAGTATGTCCTAGCCCTGGCTTTTACAGGCATTTAAGGAATGAACCAGCAGATAGAAGATCTCTCTCTCCCTCCCTCACCTTCTCTTTCTCCCTCTGTATCTCCCTTTCTCTCTCATTCTATTCTCCATTTCAAATAAGATAATTTTTAAAATAAATCAAAAAAACTAAGTAACCTTATGATCAACAAACTAAATCAGTGACAGAATAGATGTTTGATAAATAAAGAATCAGGAAAAGTGATTGAGATCTTTTATCCAGGCCATGAAAAGGGCTGGTCAAATATTCTTGCCCCTCAACAGAAATTATCTTTCTAGCTGCCAGAATTTTCATGAACCCCAGATGATGAATCTTTTTCCTTTGTACATCAGTGCATAAACACTGCCAAATTCTGCTTTTCAGAGTCTTTCTCGGTGTTCAGTGCTGACCAGTCATTCCATTTCTGCAGAGACAGTCTTTTTTTAGATATGTTAACATCATCTATTTAATCCAATCCAAAAAATTTCAAAGTGCCCACTACCTGCTGGGTAATACACCAGGTAATGAGCATATAAGAATAGAAAAGATATTAGCTACACCCTCAAGTTCATCTTCCACTGAGAAAGATCTCTTTTCTGCTTTTCACCTGGGAAATTCCTAGTCTTTTAAAACGCATTCTGCATATATTTGATTTTATCCATTCTGTGAGAATGTTATTTAATTCTCAGAGTTCTAGGAATACTGTTCCTTTGACCTGATATACAAACTACAGGCAGTATTTTGTATGAAGGAAGCACTTGAAGCTACTTTAGAGTTAAATAGCTTATCTGAAATCACCCTTAAGTGTGGAGCCCAGATTCAAATTCTAGGTTTTCCTGAGTCCAAAAACACATAATCTTTCCTCTATTCTATGTAGTATCTAAGAAATCAGAAATTCTAAGAGACATAAATATATAAAATGCCTAGGATAGTTCCCAACATATCTCCTAATACAATTAGTATATTTGCCTAATATTTAATATTATCATTATCAAGTTATAAATTTGTGCAGAGCTCTCATCCTTCCTATTAAGTTTTAGGCCTCAGAACTTAATAAGCCAGAAATAAATAATTTCCACTTAGGTAGGTCAAAGCCCAATTCACTGCTGTTTAGTACTATTAGAAAACACAAACACACACAGATGCCTTCTCACTGAAGACTCTAATCTCAACAAAAATAAAGCCCTTCTAAAATCTAACATTTAAATTTTACTTCATACTTTAAGATTTAGTAAAGCATATTAGCAGTGATTTGAAAACAAAGACCAAACAAATACAGGTAATGTAAAAAATGCACCACTGACCAGTATTTCAAATCATCTAAAGCTTTAAATTACATATTTGATTGCTAATATATTTTCCTTTAGTTTATGCTTATAAAAAAGAAACAATTCTTAACCATATTACTACCTGTTTTTCATGAGCTATAATAATTTATTAAAGTCAACGGGAAGATCACTGAGCAGTGAAATTTCTTCAACACAAATTCTAGTGTACAAATAAAAAAGTGTGACTAATTGGGAAAGGGAGAGCTGGAAATGGAGGAGAGACTATTAGGTGGGAGTGCATTGAGCATAAAAACGCCAGAAACTGCAATTCATCAAACAGGAAGTCCTGAAGTCACATGACATACAGGAAAACAAGATTTTAAAAATAAATGAAAAAGGAGCAAGGTGGGAAGGTTCAATAAAACTTAGATAAAAAAAAAATGAAGAGGCATTTAAGAGATACGTTACAAGCCTGTGTTTTTTTAAAAAGAAATTCTAAGAATAAGATATATTTTAAAAATTTAGTGACAGTGAGGAACTACTTTCACTTTCTAGTTGTGTTTCCCTAATATTTACTTAGTAATCACATCTGCTAACGTTCAAAGAAAACAACTACTTTTCTCCTAAAATATACAATCAAATTTTCACAACTATTTTTCTTCTCCAAAACAAAAAAACTTAGTATATTATTTTCACAATTAAGTCAAGATAAATCATCTCGTTAAATTGACCTTACCCATTAATGTTGCTAGAAGACACAAGGAGTACATTTCTTTGTCAGCTTGCTCCTGAAGTTCCTTAGATGACAGTTTACCAGTAACAGCAATCTCTTCTTGTTTCACAGTGTGGGCTGAGTGTGCTGCAGCAGACTGGCCACCTTCTGCTTTACTTTTCAGAATCTCTATTGTAATTCTGTCACCATGCTGTAAAGGAACTGGTTCCTTTTCCATCCCTGCTTGTGGTGGCATTAACTCTTTAGGAGGAAAACCATATCGAATACACTGCAAATATGGAGGAATGTTGAATTCTCTGGCTATACTTTCCTGAAGTTCAAAAAAGGTTGTTGAAGATTTAAGTGTAACCATGGACTGCCGCCCATCATTAGTTGTTATTCGGATCTTCTTCTCCTTAGAAGTTGTAGGTGAATAAGGAGCCTTGGTGGGGGTGGCAGGTGCAGAGGATGGGCCATCACGAATGGTACTGGGAGAAACAGTCCTGGGATGCCCTTTTGGTTCTTGTTTTAACTTCTCTGTTTTCCGTTTCTGCATTGCAGAAGCCTGTTCCGTAATATTCTGTTGAATAGTTCTTTCAGTTTTACTCATGTTTAACTCCTCTTTGTGTAAAGTTTTTGTTTTCTGTCCAGTAAGTATAATTTTAGTTGGGAGCTGAGACTCTGACTCTTGTCCTTGTGCATCTCCAACTCTTTGGGCATGAGCACCATCTATATTTACAGGGGTATAATCATCAGGATTCTTTTTGGCAGTCTGATGCAATATAGTATGGACAACTTTCTGAACTAGGATTTCACTCCCAAATTCACCTGGAAAGTGCTTGGTAACAAGTTTCATTGCAACATCATAAACATTACTATTCAAAGATGAATCACTTTCATACTGGAACCAATATACTGTTTCTCTGACCACTCTTCCACCCCATTCCAAAGTAATAGGAAAAGCTTCTGGTAGATTGTCATACTCTTTTCCATCCCAAAAGTGTTTGAATCCACAACCACATTTGCCACCAGTGGACCTAGAATTAGTTCTGTCTCCATCCAAATACACAATTGACCCATCTCCTCTGACCCTCCGCACAGATGTGCCATGGCACCAATTACAAGCTGTTAGATTACTCAATCCATAGTCTGGTACCAGAACATCTTTCACTGTATCGTATGAGCAGACCAAATTGTTCAAGGGAAAGCTGTAATTTTTGTCAGGCCTCAGCTGTCCGTGAGTGCTTTTTGCCAGGTTATACAGTTTCCCTCCTGGAGCCAACCACTCTGGAGGAACATGAAGTTCAGAGAGGGCACCACAGAGCAAACATTTGTGAAGACGATTATCCATTACTGCTTTTTTAGCAGCTGCTGTAACTTCTTCGGGCTGAACTCCTATCACCCCAGTCCTCCTGTAGAAATACTGATGGACATCAGCAACCAAACTAGGATGGATACCATGTTTGTCCATAAAGACTTCTTCCATAGCAGCAACAAGCCTAAGTAAGTACTTATCTTGCAAACTTCTGTCTCCTCCAATAACACAACCACCATCATCCTCAAGTTTGATGTACTTTTTGATAAGGTCCTGAGGCACACCCCATGCTTTAGGTAGTAAATTCATAGGCAGTTTGGGCAAAGCAGCCCCTTTTATGCCCACCAAGGGGATATAATGGTTTCTACCAGAACTACTCCACGCAATACAGATTGGTTTGTTCAAGTGACCATCTCTCCCAGTGCACTTCTCTGCTGGGATGAGTCCAGGCAGAAAGGTGGCTGAATAATCGCCAGAGCTTCTCATACCACTGAGGGAATCTAACAGAATAATGGGACGATGTAACACATTCGCAAGGCCAAATATGTGGATGTTCCTCAGACCCAAAGGAACACCCTCAGGTGGTACAAACAGAGGGTCACACTCATTGATAATGTCCTCCCACTCAGCAGCATCGATGAAGTCATGGAACAGGGCTTGGTATCGGGCCAAGTGCTGCTGAAAGTGCTGCTTCAGATTCTCTCTCAAGGCATGCCAGAAAAGCTCCCGGCCTACCAGCGCACGAGACACAGCATGCACCAGGCAGTGTCCATCCCCGTCCACATGCACTGGAATGAGGCATTCCTGACTTTTATTGGCCCGCTTGATGTCCTCAAGAGTGTCATGCAAATACAGAAGGCTTCCGGAGCGGTCCTTGCCATAGCCCACCGTGTTCACATGTTCTGGTTCTATGAGGAAGGCGCGGTCACCCAGTAAAGCGCAATCGAACAGTTCCCCTTGGTTCATGTCCCGGAGAAGCTTGGCTCGGCCTGTCTGTTTGTCCATGCCATAGCGAGCTAATATGGGCGACAACAATTTGCAGTGGTAGTTGGAAAGGCCCATCACCTTTACCAGTTCCGTGTTCTTCTTGGGTGCCCCCGTCACCCCGAGCAGCGCGTTCCGCAGCAGGTTGTGCAGCACCACGTCCGGGTCGGTCACCTCCTCCACCCCCAGCAGCTGTTGCTGCTCGTGCCGCTGTCCGCACTCGGTACACTCGATGCTGACAGAACCGGAGGCCGGGAAGAACAGACGCGCCTGGCACTTCGGATCCGGGCAGCTCCCGGAAAGGATTCTCCGATCTCTCCGCTTCGAGAGCCCCCCCGGAGCTATCGCCGCCGCCGCCGCCAGAGACGACGGAGTCTGCGGAGCTTCAGGGGGTGGAGGTGGCGGCGGCAGCGGAGGCGGCGGCGGCGGCTGAGACATAGCTCTCGGCTCTCGTGTCTCGCTCCGCGTCCCAAGCGACCCTCAAAGGCTCATAGCCCAGAACCCCACCAGCCGGACTCGCGTCTAGTCCAGGCCCAGGGCGAATCACTTTCCTTTCCCTACCAGCTCCTCCTCCTCCTCCTCCTAAGTGAAGGCGGAAGCGCCGGACGTTGTTTCTCTTCTTACTTCTCCACTGCCGTTGCCGTTGCCCCGAACGTAACGGCCACCACCCCACCCCACACTCACACTCACTCACTCTCGCTCTCTCTCCCTCAGAGACACAGACATACACGCCCTCACTGAGAGTGCGCAGGCGCAGCTTCCGCTCTGCCCTCTGGGAATTAGAGTCTTTTAGCCTCTCTCTTGGCTACCGAGCGCTAAGAGCTTGGGTCCACAAGAAACTACAAATACCGTGAGACCTAGCGGCCCAGCGCCCGTGGAGAGGAGGAAGAGGAAGGCTGAGGAACGGGGGCAGAGAGGAAGATGGTGATTTCGCGTTGCCTCCTGGGAGTTGTAGTTTTAACTAGCTCTCCTTTGTCGGTTTCCCCACTCTGTGGCCAAAACAAGTGAGTCCGAGAGACCACATTTCCTAGGATGCCCTGCGGTGCGTCCAGTTGCGCAGCCCTCTTAGGCGGAGGAATGATGTAGGGAAGCTTGATAAAAACAAGAGTTAAAGGAATAGGTGTCGGACGAGAGGGTCTGAAGTTCGCGACGGCTAGAAAGGGAGGGGAGTGGAAAAGCCGTCAGTACAGAAGGTACGGTAAATAAGTGTCCAGGGATAGGGCGGTCTGGGAAGTTGAATGGAACGGCCTAGGCCGGGCTGGAGGACATAAGAAAACGGGGGGAAAGAATTTGATTCTTGAGGTATCTTCTAACGTCTTTTTTATGCCCCACGTCTCCACTCTGATTTCTACCGCTATACCAAGCCTCCGAGGCGCCTGAGCCCCCATCTCTTTTCCCCCCTTACTCTGGCGGAGGTCACTGGGGCGCCATTTGGTTTCACGCTCCCTGCATGTCTCTGCGGTTTATCATACAAATGACAATACCTGGGATGTGCATAGGGTCTATGTACTAGCTATACTTTCATTTGCTATACTTTCATTTTTAACTAGCTATACTTTAATTTGCTCCTTACAAGCTCTGCCACCTCCCTGTGAATATTGACAGTTGTCGTTTGTTCTTAATATGTGCCTTGCGCAGCATTTCTATATTCGATATCATTTGATTTTCATAATAGCCCTCTCTGAAAATTAATCCAGGAAAAAAAAGTGATTCGTTGAAGTTCACGCAGCCGTGAAGTGACTGGATAGGCATTCAGACCTCAGTCTGTACCGATTTTGCAGGTGTGGGCCCAGGCAGGAAAGGTAAAGCCAATATTATGTAGAATTAATAACTCAAGTTTAGTTGCTACTGCTTTATAGTTTACATCATACGTTCACATATGTTTGATCCTCACACCAGTCCTGGAATACCTTTACCAGGTACTGTTGTCATCGCTTACAGTTAGGGAAACTGAGATTAGAAGGAATTAAATGAGTTGTCCAAAGGCAAGGTCCCAGTGTGAACTGGAGCCCAATCCCAATTACTTTTTACATTACTTTCTACGAGACAGCTGTTACACCTGACATTTAGCTGGGCTTCAGGGTAGGTTACCTACACCTTTGTTTTATTATTTGCGTTTGAAAACTGCCTCTTCTTGCAAAACAGTTCATATATTACTAGAAAACCAGTGTTATTTTAGTTGTCATCATACAGTCAGCCTCCTTCAGTTATTCTGGAGAGTCTTGCTTTCTGAAACTTTAATATCACCTTAGATAAGGGGACTATCTCACAATTTCTGAAACTTTTGGAACACAATAGAGACACAAGGGCAGTCCATGAGATCATTTGAGTCTTTTGTAGCTGACACGGAAACTGTCTGCCTTATAAGGTTCTTTTAGTAAATAGCATTTGATACTCTGAAGTGGACTATATACAGGATAGGCAGTCACAAAGGGTACTAGTACTGATTTGCAACTGATAATCGTCTACAGTTTTCAGCAGAAGAAATTATGGTTGAGAGAGGAATTTTTCAAATTTTAC
This sequence comes from Lepus europaeus, assembly GCF_033115175.1. Taxonomy (NCBI): domain Eukaryota; kingdom Metazoa; phylum Chordata; class Mammalia; order Lagomorpha; family Leporidae; genus Lepus; species Lepus europaeus. The sequence continues at coordinate 76,505,842 of NC_084830.1, read as the reverse complement.
TCGTGAAAAAATGTTAATTCTGGAACATACCTTCATTACAGGGCAGATAATATGACCTATTTTGAAGGGGTTAGTTCTTAGTAAAGGTTTTCTCGAGAAACTAATTCAGGAAAAATTATTTTTATTCTGACAATAGGATAATAATAGTTGCCTAGGTTGTTCTTAGAACTGGTTTTTCATTAAATGCTTGTAGTTTAGAAATTGGATATGCCCTTAAGTGGAAATGATTTTCTGCTGAGGCTGTGTAGTTACAGCTGCAGTGAAACTTCATTTTCCTCTTAGAGAATCCTTCGAGTTGAATTATTAAAACTTGGGGGCACATGAGATGACAGCAGTCTGCAGTTCTAATCCTGTCATGCGCTTTTAGGCCTTACCATCACCAAGCCGCATGCTCCCTTACTGATGGAACATACGAATAGGGAAGCCGGCTTTTTAAATTGCAGCTGAATATGTCATTCTGAATTACACCTGAACAAAATAGCCCCTTCCCACTCTACTTAGGAAATGGAAAGTCTTCCTCTGGCTTGTTAAGTGAGCACAATCTTGCATTGATCTGGTGTTCATCTTCCCATGTGGAACTGACTGGTTAGAACAATCTTTCCCAAACTAAGTTTTATATTTAAATTCATTTCTTACTACATCTGTAATGGTTTTAAGAATTATAGTTTTGAGGGCACAGCGGTTTAAAGCCCCAGCCTGGAGTGCCAGCATCCCATATGGTTGCAGGTTTGAGTCCTGGCTGTTCCACTTCCAATCCAGCTCTCTGCTATGGCCTGGGAAAGCAGTAGAAGATGGCCTAAATCCTTGGGTCCCTGCACCCACGTGGGAGACCTAGAAGTAATTCCTGGCTCCTAGCTTCGGATCAGCTCAGCTCTGGCCGTTGCAATCATCTGGGAAGTGAACAAGTGGATGGAAGACCCCTCTCTCTGTCTCTCTCTCTCTCTCTGTAACTCTGTTTTTCAAATAAATAAAAATAAATATTTGAAAAAAAAAGAATTATGGTTTTGAGGAAAAAACAGAAATATGCAGGTATGAAGTATTATTTGCAGGAAGGGGGCAAGTAGATAAGTTCCTGAGCAGTTGCACAAATAAATTAGATCATTTAATTTGAAAGTCATTCATTTAACAAGTTTGTAGTTACAAAGTTCTTAAAGAAAATGAACATAAATAAAAGGTCAGTGGTATTAACAATGCCACATTCAGTATATGAATTCTTTTTTATTTTAATTTTTTTTTTATTTATTTGAAAGGCAAAGTTACAAAGAGAGGAGGGGAGAGGATGTGAGAGAGAGAGAGAGAGAGAGAACACGCAAGCAAGCTTCCATCTGCTGGTTTATTCTCTAAATGGCCTCAAGGGCCGGGGCTGGGCCAAACTGAAGCCTGAAGCTTCTTCAGGGTCTCCCACATGGGTACAGGGGCCCAAAGACATAGACCATCTTCTGCTGCTTTCCCAGGCACATTAGCAGGGAGCTGGATCTGAAGTGGAACAGCCAGCTTTTGAACTGGCACCCATATGGGATGCCAGTGACACAAGCAGAGGCTTAACCTGCTGTACCACAACACCATGCCTGTGAGTTAATTCTTTACTGGCACTTAGAAGGCATGGAAACTTACAAGAAGAGAATAAATTAAAAAAAAATTTTTTTATTTATTTGTTTCAAAGGCAGTTACAGAGAGGCGGAGACAGAGACACTGCAGGCGGTGGCTTTACCTGCTATGCCACAGTGCCAGCCCCTGAAAATTCTTTTAGGGCAAAGGTATTATACACTGTTTTCTTTCTTTTTATTTTATTTATTTATTTATTTATTTTTTTTTTTTTTTGAGAGGCAGAGTTAGACAGTAAAGAGAGACACAGAGAAAGGTCTTCCTTTTTCTGTTGGTTCACCCCCCAAATGGCCACTGCGCCAATCCAAAGCCAGGAGCCAGGTGCTTCCTCCTGGTCTCCCATGCAGGTGCAGGGCTCAAGTACTTGGGCCATCCTCTACTGCCTTCCCGGGCCACAGCAGAGAGCTGGACAGAAGAGGAGCAACCGGGACAGAACCCGGCGCCCCTACCGGGACTAGAACCTGGGATGCCAGCAAACGCAGGCGGAGGATTAGCCTAGTGAGCCGCGGCGCCGGCCCACTGTTTTCTTATATAGCCCTGGGAGCACAGAAAGCCTCTAACCCTTAACTGAAATCCATGTGCTCCTTTCTTCCCCACTATGTTCTATGATCTTAATTACCTAGTTAAGACTAACCTAATTGCTGGGCCAGCGCCGTGGCTCAACAGGCTAATTCTCCGCCTAGCAGCGCCGGCACACCGGGTTCTAGTCCCGCTCGGGGCACTGGATTCTATCCCGGTTGCCCCTCTTCCAGGCCAGCTCTCTTATGGCCCGGGAGTGCAGTGGAGGATGGCCCAAGTGCTTGGGCCCTGCACCCCCATGGAGACCAGAAGAAGCACCTGGCTCTTGCTTTCGGATCTGCGTGGTGCGGCGGCCATTGGAGGGTGAACTAACGGCAAAGGAAGACCTTTCTCTCTGTCTCTCTCACTGTCCACTCTGCCTGTCAAAAATTAAAAAAAGAAAAAGATTAACCTAATTGCCCAATTAACTTTCTTTTTTATTAGTATTATTTTTTAATGACGAAGAGAGATGGCTTCCACTGCTGGTTCATACCTCAAGGGCTGAGGCTGGGTCAGCCAGTCAAGAACCAGGAGCTCAACACCATCCAGGTGTCCCTTGTACAGGGAGGAACCCAATTAATGGAGCCATCACTACTGCTTCCCAGGGTCTGCCTTAGTGGGCTGCTGGAGTTGGGAGCTGGAGCTCAGAATCAAAGCAGACATTCTATTGTGGAACATAGGCATCTGGACCACTAGGTTAAATGCCTGCTCCCTAATTAAATTTCTCAGGTTCTTTGAGGAATAGATAATCTTGTTCTTGTCTTGGTATTCCAGATCGGAAAATGAGCTGCGCACCTATGGTTAGCTGTTCTGATACAAACCTCTTCCACTATCCCAGCATCTCTAGTATCTGAACTGCCAAAATTCAGTTAAAACTGAAACCCATTATTTTCATCATTTTTGGATGAAACTTCTAGACTTCCTGTATTGCTTTAAAAAAGCATGGTAAATATTAAAGCAAAAGTCATTTACTTTTAGCAACTGTACAAGCATCAGTGTTCTTGATTTTTTATATTTTGCATTAGTAAAGAGATCATAATTTTGGGATTGATACAAGTCAGCTCATACATACTTGCTCTTATAAAATGTGCATCTATACCAAGAGTAGACTGCTTTGCTCCAGATCCCTACCACATATATTCTGACCTCCAGTCTCAAGCTTTTGTTAAAGTTGTGGTGGGCATGGGTGAGACTGAATTCCGAAATAGGAATTTAAGGAATGCAGAAGGCCAGCTCTGTCCCAGTGGGGCTAAGCATTTAATAGAAGAGAAGGCTAAAGTAAATTGTACATACATAAAGCACATGATTAATCAAAATGCACAGGAAACAAATACTAAAACACTATGAAACATTTATTGAGGGCTTATAATGGGGCAGCTGTTTTTAAATATATTTCTTTGGTCTTTCAGACACTCCTGTAAGTGCAACTCATGCTTGGTACAGCAGTTAACGTGTTGCTTGGGATACTCACATGCTGTATTAGAGTGCCTGGGTTTTAGTCCCCATTCCACTCCTGTTCCAGCTTCCTGCTAATGCACACCCTGAGAGGCAGCAGTGATGGGGCACATACTTAGGCCCCTAATACCCTCATGGGAGACCAAGATGGAGTCCTGGACTCTTGGCTTCCTTGCCCAGCCCCAGCTGATGTGGGTATTTGGGAAGTGAACCAGTAGATGGATGGATGGTCTGTCTCTCTCTGACTCTTACACTCTCACTTTAGCTCTTATTCTCACCTGCTCTTTCAAAATAAGTAAAAATAAGCACTCCTTTGAGATAGTACTATTGTCCTTATACAGCTAGGATTTAACTCCAAAAAGTTACCATTTTTATCAACACCTAGCCAGCAAGTAGCAGAGCTGGACTTCAAATCAAGGTTTTCCTGCTTACTGATTTGAGAGAATGAGTCAAGAAGTGAGCATGAACTGTTGACCATTGGCCGAACTTGGTTTTGGTATGTTTTTGCCAGACCACCAGTGGCTTCACTTTTTTTTAATAGTGCCTTTGGTCAGTGCCAGCACTTCACTCTTTCAGGTCTGACCCCAAGTCCCCTTGAGACAAGTTACCGGCACAGCCCCAGAACCTCTTCTGTTTTCTGTATCAAGCAGTAACTGGAGAAAGAAGGAGCTATTCTCAAAAGGCTGTTGGAGAATTATGTTCAAAGGTGAAAGAAAAACTTTGTGAACAAGAGTTGCAGAGAGTATTTGGGTAAGAAAGATTGGCAGTATTTGTCATTAAAGAGTAGTTCTCAAACTTAAGCAAGCATCAGAATAAAATAGAGGGCTTACTAAAACACAGACTGCTTGGGTTGTACCCCAGGTGCTTGGGCTGTACCCCAGAATGAACATGTCTGGAGTAGAACCTGAGAATTTACATTTCTAGCAAGTTCTTTGGTTGCTAATACTGCTACTCCATGCAGCACCCTGTAAATTACTGGTTGCCAGACTGTACGGTGCTCTGGGAAGATCCTGTTACTATTCTACTTGTAGAATGCTTAGAAAATAAGTTAAAAAGAAAATTTAAATCATCAGTTATCAATTAGAGGTTGCAGTTTGTTAACTGTTTTTTGCGCCATCACCATTTAAGGTCATCATGTTTTTTTTTTTTTTTTTTTTTTTTAAAGAAAGCTTTTACTTAATGAATACGAATTTCATAGGTACAGCTTTAGGAATATAGTGGATCTTCCTCCCATATCCGCCCTCCCACCCCCACTTCTGTCCCACCTCCTGAAGGTCTTCTTTTCTTTTTTCTTTTTTTTTTTTTAATATTTATTTTATTTATTTGAAAGACAGAGTTACAGAGAGAGGTAGAGAGAGAGAGAGAGAGAGAGAGGTCTTCCATCTGCTTGTTCACTCCCCAGATGGCCACAACACTGAAGCTGAACTGATCCCAAGTCAGGAGCCAGGAGCTTCTTGCGGGTCTCCCACACGGGTGCTGGGGCCCAAGCACTTGGGCCATCTTCTACTGCTTTCCTAGGCCATATCAGAGAGCTGGAGGAGCAGCCAGGACTAGAACCAGTATCCATATGGGATGCTGGCACTTTAGGCCAGGGCTTTAACCCACTGTGCCACAGTGCCAGCCCCATTGTCTTCTTTTCTATGCAAATATAGCATGTACCTTTTTTTTTTTCAAAGGATTTATTTATTTACTTGAAAGGCAGAGAAAGAAGAGCAGGGAGAGAGAGCGCCCAAATAGCCGCAATAACCAGGGCTGGGCCAAACTGAAGCCAGGAGCTTCTTCCTGGTCTCCAATGTGGGTGCAGGGACCCACGTGCTGCTTTTCCAAGCACGTTAGCAAGGAGCTGGATCAGAAATGGAGAAGCCTGGACTTGAACCTGAGCTTATATGGGATGCCGATGTTGCAAGCAGCTTAACCCACTTTACCTTAATGCCAGCCTAAAAATTGTTTTTTAATGTGGACTTCAAAGGTCTAGATTTGTACTGTCCAATACAGTAGCCACTTGTCACGGTGGCTAAATTTAACTAAAATGAAATAACAAACTTCAGCTGCAGGAGGCATAGTGTAAGTGCCTACTAGCCACATGCGACTGGTGGCTGTTCCCCTGGCCAGCGCAGGCAGAGAATATTTCACCACTGCAGACAGTTCCTTGGGGCACTTCGGACATGTTACCCTGTGGAATTCGACCTTTACCACGTGGAGATAGCCCAGCGGCCTGAACACTAAGCCATATAAGCCACATTCCCTAGCTTTATGCTGTCATCTGTGGTTATTACTTTAATCACCAAGTAATTACTAAAGTCCCAGCAGAGAAGAATTTTGCTCAGTGCTTGGAGCAAGATGCTGAAGAGGGGGGCGCACCCACTGTGACAGCAGAAATGTTTACTGCATGGAAATTCTTCCTCAGTTACTCAATTCAGCATTTCCTGTTTTCGTTAAGGCAAATGGTGATTTCCTTTAAAATTCACAAGGCACAATTTGGTTTTATATAAAATTAAATCTCAAAATCTTAGTCATTAAATCTCTGGGGTTTTTCTTTGGTTTTTAGAGAGGGAATTCTGAAGCCAATATATTGAAAAGTTAACATCTGTTAAATCCGATAGTTGGTGTATACATTTTTTTTTTTGACTACTGAGTTAGTGAGAGAGAGAGACAGAGAGTTATAGGCAGTGAGAGAGAGATGGAAAGAAAGGTCTTCCTTCCGTTGGTTCACTCCCCTAATGGCCGCTATGGCTGGCACTGCGCCGATCCAAAGCCAGGAGCTGGGTGCTTCCTCCCGGTCTCCCATGCGGGTGCAGGGACCCAAGCACTTGGGCCATCCTCCGCTGCCCTCCCGGGCCACAGCAGAGAGCTGGACTGAAAGAGGAGCAACCGGGACAGAATCCGGCGCCCCAACTGGGACTAGAACCCGGGGTGCCGGCACCGCAGGCGGAGGATTAGGCAAGTGAACCACGGCGCCAGCTGTATACATTTTTTTTGAAGATTTATTTACTTGAAAGGTGGAGGTACAGAAAGGGAGATTGAAAGGAAGAGAAAAAGAAGTCTTCCATCTGCTGGTTCACTCCCCAAATGATCACAACTTCCAGGGCTGGGCCAGGAGCTGCATCCCAGTCTCCCATGTGGGTGCAGAGGCCAAAGCACTTTGGCCATTCTCCACTACTTTCCCAGGCACATTAGCAGGGAACTGGATTGGAAGTAGAGCAGCCAGGACACAAACTGGCACCCATATGGGTGCTCTCTCTCCTTCCCTCTCTATCATTCTTTCAAATAAAGTTTAAAAAAAAAAAAAAAAACTGGTAAATCTCAAAATCCAAGTTGAGTCCCTGACTCTGTTGTGGGTTGCAGGATGGGGAGTGACTGCACAGGACACAAGAGAATTTTGGGGGATGTTGAACATTCTCTTTACCTTGAATATGGTGATAGCGACATGGATTTCTACATTTGCCCAAACTCCTCAGACTATTGTTAAGATGTGTGGGGTTTTTTGTGTTGGTTTTTTTTTTTTTTTTTTTTTTTTAAAGATTTACTATTCAGTTTGAAAGGCAGAGTTACAGAGAAGAGAAGAGACAGATCTTCCATCACTAGTTCACTCTCCAAATGGCTACCGTGGCTGGGGCGGGGCCAGGCTGAAATCAGGAACCAGGAACTCCATCTCGTTCTCTCATGTGGGTGACACTTGGGCCATCTTCTGTGCTTTCCCAGGCACATTAGCAGGGAGCTGGATCGGAAGTAGAGCAGCTGGAACTTGAGCCGGCTTCCATATGGGGTACTAGCATTGCAGGCAGTGACTTAAATTACTGTGCTACAGTGCTGGCGGAAGGTGTGTTTTGTTGTTTGTAAATTATGCTTCAACAAAGTTGATTTTAAAAGTAAAATTTAAAAAAAAGTTGAGTTTAGAATTCCACCTCCATTCTCTAAAGCATGCCTCTTGAAATATTCATTTATTTTTTAAGGCCCAATAGTCAATATACAGGACCCTGTGTGCCTGGCCTTTGGAAGCTTTGATTGCCTAATTTGTGTGCTTCAGCCACCCTGGCCTGCTTGTGAGTCTTCAAACACTCCAAGTACATTCCTGCCTCAGAACCTTTGCACCCAGTCTTCTGCCTGAAAAACTCTTCCCAGAGAATTCATGTAGGTGTCTGCTCAAATCTCAGCTCCAAATATGTTTCTTAACAAGCATCTCCAAAAGAGCACCTCCATCTCTTTCTCCCTTCCCTTATCCCATTCATTTTCATTACACCACAAATCATTATTGGAAATTATAGTTACTTGTCCATTGTCCTGTTTTCCCACTAGTCTGTAAGTAAGGCTGTTCATATGGCTGGCAGTTTGTTGATTGTTGGGTTCCCTGTGCCAGGCACATAGTAGCCTCAATAAATATTGTTGAATGAATGAATGGCTACCATTTGTGGTAGTTTGTTTCAGCCTGGGAGCCAAGCAAATGTTGCAGCAGAAGCCACTAATTCTCTGCTACAGGGATTTTAAAGATTTTGTGTTATTTGATGCTAAAGTAATAAATATTATGACTTCCAGATGAGCTTCATAAAGCATGAAGTTTTGAGTGCCTGAGTTTGCATGGACTTTCAGATTATGTTTGTACAGGTTGAAGGCTTTAAAGAACATCATGACAAAATCTATACAGAAAAGTTTCATGATCATTTTGATAGAGAAAAGAGGTCCAAGAGTTGAGTCATAGCATTTCACAGAGTAGCCTAGACATGGCAAACTCAAAAGAATCCATACTGTAAACTGTCAGTGCTGCAAACATACCCACACGTATATGTGTATATTTATGTTTGAAAAAACTAGTCACTGTCAGTGGAATAGTAAATACACAATGGGGTATTTTGGTTCCCAATATTCAAAAATACTAACCTTATTTTAAAGTGAATGAGACAGTTTTACAAAGGTCTTTTTTTTTTTTTTTTTTTTTATTTGACAGGTAGAGTTATAGACCGTGAGAGAGAGACAGAGAGAAAGGTCTTCCTTCCGTTGGTTCACTCCGCTAATGGCCGCTATGGCTGGTGCTGCACTGATCCGAAGCCAGGAGCCGGGTACTTCCTCCCGGTCTCCCATGCGGGTGCAAGGCCCAAGCACTTGGGCCATCCTCCACTGCCGTCCCAGGCCACAGCAGAGACCTGGACTGGAAGAGAAGCAACTGGGACTAGTACCCAACGCCCCAACCAGGACTAGAACCTACAAAGTTCTTAAGTAGAACTCAAAATTGGAATGCCTGGATTTTGGAACTCCCGAACTTTTGTTAAAATACGAGATTTGGGTTAGGCATTCGGCACAGTGGTTTAGATACCACTTGGAATGCTCACGTCCCAGATTGGAGTGCATGGGTTTGAGCTCTGGCTGCACTTCCAATTCCAGCATCCTGGTTATACTCATCTTGGGAGGTAACAGGTGATGGTTCAAGTAATTGAGTCCTTGCCACCCATGTATGAGACCTGGATTGAGTTTTCAGCCTCTGACTTTGGCCTGGCCCAGTTGTAAGCATTTGGAGAATGAACCAGCAAATGGAAAATCTGTCTCTGTCTCTCTGCCTTTCAAATAAATAAAAATTTTAAAAATAATAAAAATTGAAATATGACATGTGATTATCTGGAACTAGCAGCAAAAGCCATAGAAGTTATTATGATAATGTATTTGTACAGATATTATTTTGCATTGACATTATTAAACATAGACACATTTAATATAAATTAGATTAGATGTTGAATCTTAATGCACATAAGCCTAACATTTTGCAATTTAAATTAGCGTTAATTTGAAATGGTGAGACCAAATCTCCAATGTTATTACAGTAGAATGCTTTTCACTGCAGTGGTGTTATATTTGCCTCTTCCTCCTCTCTTTCCCCCTTATTTAGAAACTGAATGATGCCTCTGGGGTTAAAGAAAATAATATTTAAGCATCTACTTGAATGCAATGCTTGTATCTTCATTCTAGTAACAATCAAGTTTCTGTAGAAGAGCCTGAGCCTTCTCTGGAACCATTTAGCTCTGTCCTCTAAACAGTCTGATTCAGTTCCTTTCCTGCGTATGACATGAAAAGCAAAACAAGAAGTACCTGACTGGATTTTTTTTATCCATAGTTGCATAAGACATGTTTTAATAGGTGAGAGAAGAGCAAAAGTCCAAGCCTGGGGATCGTTTACATAAGCCGTTTCGTATTCTAAGATGTAAGTTCACCATGATGATGATGAAAAAGACTTTAAATCCAAGGCAGTCTGCACACCGAAGGTTTTCATTTCGGAGGGCAGCAGTTTAGTGTGTAAGTTCTTCAGCACTAGGTGTCAGCAGACCACACTGGAGAGTAGCTCAAATTAAGCCCTGCGAAACAGCAATACATGGACAATAGTACATTTTTAAAAAAGATTTATTTATTTGAGAGGCAGAGTTAGAGAAGGAGAGACAGAGAGAGAGAGATCGTGCATCTGCTAGTTCATTCCCCAAATGGTCACAATGACCGGGGATGGGCCAGGTAGAAGCCAGGAGTTAGGAGCTTCCTCCGAGTCTCCCTCTTGTGTGCAGGGGCCCAAGGACTTGGGCCATCTTCTGTTGCTGTCTCAGGTGCCTTAGCAGGGAGCTGGATCAGAAGTGGATTAGCCAGTACCTGAACCAATGGCCATATGGGATGCTGGCACTGCAGGTCATGTTTTTAACCTGCTGAAACACAGTGCCAGCCCCAATAGTACATTCTTTACAAAGACACATCCCACACAGCATTTTCCTGTTCAAATGTTCATTTCACACACCCTGGAATTTAGCAGGATGTATTCCACAAATTCTCTGGATATTAATATTAAGCAGAGGGAAGAGTGCTATAGCCAAATAGCAGTAAATTAGTTCTGTTCATTTTCTAGGGTTTCTCAGAGCCTTTCTACCCTAATGACATTGTGACTTTCTGGGAAACGGCATTAATGGCTCCAGCATGTCTAAGGAGAGAAAGGGCTTAAGTCAAGAGGGCTTGGAGCCTAGGACTAGGATATATCCTCCAGTTACATTTGCTTGTTTTGCACATTATTTGCTTCAGAATGTGTATTTTGGTGATGTGAAGATGCTGATAGAGATAGTAGGAGTGTTAGTGCCTTTGAGCCACCTTTTGGCACTGTTATGCAGCACCCTCACACTTTGGCTATGAGAGCATTTTTGAACCTGGATCAGAGACGCATGCTTCATGAAAAACCAATACAAATAGTGCCTCTTGTTATAGTTTCTGCATTTGTCATTGTTTTTTTTTTTTTTTTAAGATTTATTTATTTATTTGAGAGAGTTACACAGAGAAAGGAGAGGCAGAGAGAGAGAGAGGTCTTCCATCCGATGGTTCACTCCCCAGTTGGCCGCAACGGCCGGAGCTACACTGATCTGAAGCTAGGAGCCAGGAGCTTCTTCCAGGTCTCCCACGTGGGTGCAGGGGCCCAAGGACCTTGGCCATCTTCCACTGCTTTCCCAGGCATAGCAGAGAGCTGGAATGGAAGTAGAGCAGCCAGGTCTCAAACCGGCGCCCATATGGGATGCCAGCGCTTCAGGCCAGGGCATTAACCCACCGCACCACAGCGCGCCAGCCCCATCATTGTTCTTGAAAAGGTCCTCTTCAAGGGTAGGCATTTAGCTTAGTGGCTAAATTGTCAGTAAAAATGCTTGCATCGCCCATTGGAGTACCTGGGTTTGATTCCCTGTTCCAGCTCCAGCTCCAGACTCCTGCTTCCTACTGGTACAGACCCTGGTAGCCTGCAGTGATGGTTCAAGTGATTTGGTTCCTGCCACCTACATGGGAGACCTAGGTTAAGTTCCTGGCTACTGGCTCCCAGCTTCAGTGCCAGCCCAGCCCTGATTCATTTTGGAGTGAACCAGTGAATGGAAGAGTGATGTTTCTTTCTACCTAAAAAAAAAAAAAAAAGTCCTCTTCCTCTCCAACATCAGTTAATATCTGCTTGTATTTTCTTGTAATTTAAGTGAGCTTTTCCCATATAATGTTTTATACCAAAGGAAATGTTTTTTTGTATATACTATAAAAGATAAATTCAACTTATTCTATTTATTGCAAAATACCAGTTGTCCCAAATCCTTGCATTGAATATGTTTTTATTTTGTTTTCAGGTACAGAATCCTTCAGAACAAAGCTCATCAATAAATTCAATATGTAAAACAGATAAGTGTAGTCCAAGTGTGGAGAATTAACCATCCCAACCAGGGGAAAATTCATCTTCTCATGAAACTTGAAATACTACCTCTGTAATATATTCATTAAAAACTTTACCCATTTTCAATTTGTTTCCTATTTCTGAGCTGTTCTCATACTTTAGTTAAGAAACCTATGAGCTTTATATAAAAAGAAGAAATTGAAATGGCTATTATGTAAAATAAATAATAACATGGTCTCACCCCCCGTTAGACTATAAAATTAGCACAGATTATTAAAGTAATGTCCAATCTTGGCAAGGGTTGGATATATCTCTTTAATAGAATACAGGGAACATTTAACTCAGTGGAACTATTATATTGCTATATAAGTTGATAATGTGCATCAAAAGTTTCGAATGTTCATGTCCTTTGCTCCAGGAGATCATTTGTAGGATTTAACTCTAAAGAAATAAATAGAAATATATGGGGAAATTTTACTGTGGCTTGTATTATTGATAACATTGAAAATGATCCTAGAGTACTCTTCAGCCATTAAAATGAAATTGTACAAAGGAAAATATTGAGTACTTGAAATTTATCATTGATCCAAACACCTTAATTATACTGTCTTAATTAACCCTAACAATGCCCCTAAGTGACAGGTATTATTCCCATTTATAGGCAAGAAGACAATCAGAGAAGTGAGGCACATTTGAACAGCTAGTAAAGAAGTTCTGGAATTCAACACATGTCTTTTTTTTTTTTTTTTAAAGTATGTATTTATCGAAAGGCAGAGTTACAGAAAGGCAGAGGCAGGGAGAGAGAGATCTGCTAGTTTACTCCCCAAATGGCTGCAACAGCCGAAGCTGGGTTGATCTGAAGCCAGGAGTCAGGAGCTTCTTCTGGATCTCCCACATGGGTAACAGGGGCCCAAGGACTTGGACCATCTTCTGCTACTTTCCCAGGCACAGTAGCAGGAAACTAGATCAGAGGTGGAGCAGCCAGGACTCAAACCCGCACCCATATGGGATGCCAGCACTGCAGGCCTTGGCTTTACCCACTATGCCACAGTGCTGGCCCATGCCTGTTTCTTTCTTTCTTTCTTTCTTTTTTTTTTTTTTTTTTTTTTTTTAAGATTATTTATTTGAAAGAGTTACACAAAGAGAGGAGAGGCAGAGAGAGAGAGAGAGAGGTCTTCTATCTGACTGTTTACTCCCCAGATGGCCACAACGGCCAAAGCTGTGCGGATCAGGAGCCAGGAGCTTCTTCCAGGTCTCCCACACCGGTGCAGAGGCCCAAGGACTTGGACCATCTTCTACTGCTTTCCCAGGCCATAGCAGAGAGCTGGATTGGAAGTGGAGCAGCCAGGTCTTGAACCAGTGCCCATATGAGATGCTGGCGCTTCAGGCCAGGGCGTTAACCCCCTGCACCACAGCGCCAGCCCCCATGCCTGTTTCTTAACCACTGTCCTAATGATATGAAAAATACTACTTACTGGTAAGTTGTTTTAATGCAGTTTAACTGACATTAAAATAAAAACTCCCTCCTAGATGCAATCCCTACTTCCTTTCTAAAATTACTATTTTTTCTCTCAAGATAAATCTACCTTTACATATAATTTTTATTAATTTGGGAAGTATTCCATGCCTGCCCTAAGAATTCAAACCATACAGAAGATTATCAAGTAGCTGAATCTTTGATCATTAGTGTTATCATTGTGTATGACAGGACACATTGGTGGGCTCTTTTTATGTTCTTTGGTTCTCTTCTTGCTCTAGTGTTGGCTTGTAGGCCCCTGGTGGGGATGGAGGAGTGCAGGTGTGGGTGGTTGGCTTTCAGCACAAAGGTTGGTTGTGTGTGGCGATTACAGACACTGGCTCGGAGCCAAACTGTCTAGGCTGGAATCTCAGCTCTGCTGTTTACCAGTTGTTTGAACTTGGGCGACTTGTTCGCCCTCCCTGTGTTTCAGTGTCTTCAGCTATAAGATGAAGATGACCATTGTTCTACTTAGGCTGTGATGAGGATTAAATCTGTTAACACATAGCATAGTGTAGAGTACAGCGCCTGGGACATAGTAAGTACTCAACCATTAGCTATATAGAAGGGGGAAGAACAGAAAAAGCACTTTAAGATTTATTAATTTATTGGAAAGGCAGAGTTACAGAGAGGCAGAGGCAGAGAGAGGAGTCTTCCATCTGCTGGTTCACTTCCCACATGATCACAATGGCTGGAGCTGAGCCAATCAGAAGCCAGGAACCAGGAGCTTCTTCTGGGTCTCACTTAGGCCACCTTCTGCTTTCCTAGGCCATACCAGAGATCTGGATCAGAAGTGGAGCAGCCAGGACTCGAACCAGTGCTTAAATGGGATGCTGGCACCGTACGCACAGGCTTTATCCACTGTGCCACAGCTCTGGCCCCAAAAAATCACTTCTGAGCACTTAACTCTGTTATATACCTATATGGTTTGCCCATGGTTTGATCACTACAAATTAGTTGTTTTGGTTACTGTGTTTTCACACAGATAAGGAAACTAAAATCCAGGGAGCTTGCATATGGAAGGAGGAGAATGAATCATTAGACCTATTTCTAGGACTAAGGACAAGATAAATATCGAAAGCTGTCTGACCAGGAGATAGCAAAATGCTGACCAGTGAGATGGGAAACAGGCCTGCAAGGCCATACCTCTCAGGGCAGTGCTTTAAGATATAGAGTTGATTGGGTGTCCAATCTGAATCTGGGAAGCTGTGCTTTGAAAAAAAAATTTTTTTTTAAGATTTATTTATTTGAAAGAGAGAGAGGAAGAGACAGAGAAAAAGATATCTTCCATCCACTGGCTTACTCCCCAAATGGCTGCAAGGGCCAAGCTGAAGCCAGGAGCTTCGTCCTGGACTCCCATGTGGGTAGCAGAGACGCAAACACTTGGGCCGTCTTCTGCTGCTGTTTCCAAGGCATTAGCTGGGAGCCAGATTGAAAGTGGAGCAGCTGGAACACTAACCGGCACCCATATGGGCATTTCAGTTAATGGTGGCTTTACCCATGATGCCACAACGCCAGCTGAAAACTGAGTTATGTTTTCTTGAAGTGTTTCTTGTTTTGTTATTTTCTGTGTACTGAAATTATTTCCAAATTACCAGCCTATCTCTCTGATGTTTGGAACTGGGAGAGGAATCTTTGGGCATCCTTTGCTGGAGCATTCACGGGGAACAGGTCATCTGGTAGGCTAGGTGGGCTGGGTTTCTAATCCCAGAAACCCAGGAGAGAAGAAACTAACGCAGGGGCCGGCGCTGTGGTGCAATGGGTTATCGCCCTGGCCTGCATTGCTGGCATCCCTCATGGGCACTGGTTTGAGACCTGGCTGCTCCACTTCCAATCCAGCTCTCTGCTATGGCCTGGGAAAGCAGTAGAGGATGGCCCAAGTCCTAGGCCCCTGTACCCATGTGGGAGACCCAGAGGAGGCTCCTGGCTGCTGGCTCCTGGCTTCAGATCAGCACAGCTCCAGCCTTTACGGTCCTATGGGGAGTGAACCAGCAGATGGAAGACCTCTCTCGCTGCCTTTCAAATAAATAAATAAATCTTAAAAAATAAATAAATAAACTTAAGGAAGACTTTCCAGTAGCTTCCGGAGTCGTCTTTGCTATAGCCTTGGAGGGTTTTGAACAGTGTTTCCTAGAGGATGGTCTTTCACTTACTCATCTGGCCAGCATGACTCATCCCCAGGAGCGTTGAGTAAGTGAAATGTGCTGTGTTCATACTTTTGTGACTTAAGAAATACGGTGATGTGGAGGGAGCCTGGACTTTGGAGTCAGACCTAAGGTAAATTCCCAGCTTTGTCACGTCCTAGCTGTGTTGTTTGGGACACATTAGCTTCTCTGTGCTTCCTCTGCAGAATGAGAAGAAAGGAAGCCCCCTTTCCAGAACTGATATGAAGATGAATTGAGGCAACAAGAATGAAAGCAGCATAAACCCTGGCGCACATAGGTAGGCAGGGCCCTTCTGGCCCTGAGAGATTGTGGGTTTGGGGCAAGCATTTTATGCTTTTCCCTATCCAGTGCAGGGCTTTGCTTATAGCAAGCATCTTAATCCTACAGACTGGGCAACACTCGCGCATATATCCAGGAACTGACCAACACGTGGACAGTTTTCAGATACATTTTATTTATTTTTTAAAGATTTTATTTATTTATTTGAAAAGGCAAAGTTACAGAGAGGCAAAGAGGTCTTCTATCCACTTGTTCACTCCCCAGATGGCTGCTACAGCCGGAGCTGTGCAGATCCGAAGCCAGGAGCCAGGAGCATCTTCTGGGTCTCCCATGTAGCTGCAGGGGCCTAGGGCTTGGGCCATCTTCTACTGCTTTCCCAGGCCATACCAGAGAGCTGGGTTGGAAGTGAGCAGCCAGGACTCGAACAGGCATCCATATGGGATGACAGCACTGCAGGCTGGGACTTTAACTTGCTAGGCCACAGTGCCAGCCCCACTACATTTTAATATTAACCCATTTATTCTGTTTAGAGAAAAACTGTCAGTTGCAGATGAATAAGATAAGCTGTCAAATCTGAAGAGTGGGGCAGGTTGTTCACTGCACAGGGCCACCAGGCTCTAGGAGAGAGTGGGGGCTAAACACTTGCCACCTGTGTTCGTGCTGCTTTTGAGCTGTGCCAACACCTCCGGGTACTTTGGTTCAGTGTACTCAGAGGCAGCCGTGTGGGATGAAGTCTCACAGGAGGGTATCCTCCTCCTTCAAAACAGTGTGCTCACTTGATTTTATTTTTTCCTTCAAAAAATTATATTTGCAAGTCAGAGACAGATGACAGAGAGGAAGAGTTCCCATTACTGGTTTACTCACCAAGCTGCCTCATTGGCTGGTGCTGGGCCAGGGCCAGAGCTGGGAGCTGAGAACAAAATCCAGGTCTTCCCATATCAGTGACAGGAGCCCACCATCTCCACTGCCTCTCCAGGTCTGCATTGGTAGGGCTCTGGGGTCAGAAGTCAAAGCCAGGAATTGAACCAAGGTACTGTGATGTGGAGTGCAAGAATCTTAAAAGCTAGACTGCCTGCTCTCCTTTTTTCTTTTAAAATTATGAAACATGTGGTGAGTATTTGGCACAGCCAAAAGACACCTAGTGGAACCACCTTCATCCCACCATGTATGCCCGGGTTTGAGTCCTACCTCCACTTCCAATGCCAGCTTCCTGCTAGTGCACATCCTGGGAGACAGCAGATGATGACCTAAGTACTTTGGTCCCTACCACCCATGTAGAAGACCCGGATTGAGTTCCAGGCTCCTGACTTTGACCTGGCTCAGCCCCAGCTATTGCAAGCATTTGAGGAGTAAAGCAACAGGTAGAAGGTCTGTCTGTCTCTGTCCCTGTCCCCACCTTTAAAAAAAATTTTTTTAAAATAATTTTTTAAAGTAGGGAATTCTTTTTAAAAATTATAAAATATGAAGGTACTTTTAAAAAGTTAATGGAAAATGTTGTTAAAAGGCTAATTTATTTTGATGCAAAAAGTTTTGAAATTGGTGCATCCAGGGAGTCTTCAAAAGCTCATGGAGAGGGACCAGTGCTGTGCCTAGCGGATAAAGCCATCGCCTGCTGGCATCCCATATGGGCACTGGTTCAAGACTCAGCTGCTCCATTTCTAATCCAGCTCCCTCTTAGTGTTCCTGGAAAAGCAGCAGAGGATGGCCCAAGTGCTTGGGCCCCTGCACCCACCTGGGAGACCTGAACGAAGCTCCTGGCTCCTGGCTTCGATTGGCCCAGCTTCAGCCATTGCAGCCGTTTGGGGAGTAAACCAGCAGATGAAAGATTCTCTCTCTCTCTCTCTCATTCTCTCTCTCTCTCTCTCTCTCTCTCTCCAGCTGTGCCTTGCAAATAAATAATAAATGAATCTTGAAAAAAAAAAGGGGGGGTGGGCCCAGCTCTGTGATACAATGAGAGATCTTGTCCAGACCCTGCTGCCTGATGCATCCCATTAGTGAGAGCTGTGCCTCACTGCCCAGCAGAGAAGGAAGTTGAACTCGGGGTGCTGCCTGAGCAGAAAGAGTATCAGGGGACATGGAAAACAATGAATTCAGACACAGCGAGATTCAGTGTGTCACCATCTCCCCTTTGTAAGGTTTTGCTCTGCAGCCTGATCATCATTTGCCGCCCTATGATGCTTCTTTCAAATGCCTCTTCTGTTTCCTTAATCCTAATTCCTCTGGCATTGAAGCCAATTTTGGGGGATAACACTTACTGAATTCTTTCTTTCTAATACTTGAAAACTAAAACTTATAAACTTACATGATACTTAAGGGATGGGAAGCTTAAAGAAAAATGTTAACTGAGTCAATACATATTGAATATTGCTGGCTGTACAGTGGTAAATAAAACACACATGGAGACTTGAGAAGAGTGGGAACACAGAAGACAAACCCAAACTATAAAACTTGCTAATGGGGAAATGAGCTGGATCCCATGAGGGAGGAAACAATAGGTGGAGGAGGACATTCCAGGAACATCCTGACCAGCTTTAGGAAGGCCTTGCTCCAGGAAAGACCTTGGTCACTGAAGTTCTGAAAGAAACCAGCAAGGCTGGAGCATATGAATGTGGGTGGCGGGTGACTGATGTGGGCAAGGGTGTGTGTGTGTGTGTGTGTGTGAGGGAGCCTTGTGAGAGCTTTCAATTGTGTTCCAAGGATTGGAGTCCACTGCAGGGTTTTAAGCAGGCAGTGAGAGAGCTGAGTAAATGTTTTTAATTAGAATGACTTGAAAAGGTCAAGAGTGGAGGAAGGGAGACAATGCAGGGCAACTTTAGAAGACTTGGTGACCTCAGAATGTTTCCTTCTTTCCAGGGAGGCTACTAAAACCACTCCAGCAAACAAAGACTTAAACAAACTTCAGTTCATGATGACTGTCATGGACTCTGTGGGTCTGGAATGTCTAGAGTTACAATCATAACTCCCACTCTCTCTCACACACACACACACACACATTTAAATGTTGTGAATATTTTGCTTAAAACTTTTTACTTTGAAAAAATTCAGACTTATATAGAAGAGTAATAATAAACTCCCATGACCTTAATTCAGTAATGATTAAGTTTGCCAATATTTATTGTCTCTTTTCTTCTTCCTGTGCTGAGATATTTAAAACCAACTTCCAAACATTTGTTTCCCTTCATGTATTAAGGATTTGTCTCTAAAACATGAACACTTTCTGACATATCACAAAACCATATTCACAAAGCTGACAATTCATTGGTAAAATCTAATACTAAGTCCATAATACTAAGTCCATAACCAAATATCCTTGATTGCCTCAGAAATGTCTTTTTACAGTTATTTTGTTCAAATTGGGATCTAAATTGGTCCCTTAGTTGTTAGATCTTTTAATTCTCTTTTGACTCAACACACTGTTTTTGCCTTCTTTTTCCTCTTTTTTTCCATCTTTTTTCTCTTAAAAAAATTATGTCACTGACTCATAGAAACCGAATTGTCCTGTAAAATTTCGTAACACTTCATAATAAAAACTTTTAAATTTTAGGGGAAAAAAAGGACAAAGTATGGGGTTTGGAGCTTGACTTTAAACTTCCAGTAAGTCAGACCATCTCTTTGGAATGTTGTTTCAAGTGTCTGGCCTACAGGGCAGCTCAGTGAACCAGAAAAACACCCCACACTTGGCACACATAAGCAAGCTTTTTAATAAGAATGCTTGTGCTTTAATGTCTTAATTTTATCGTCCAGTCTTCTCAGGTTTGTGACCTGCTTACTCAATGTGACATATCAACTGCTATCAGATTCACAGAATCTGAAAATAGCACTGAGTTTCAGAAATATTGTTAAAAACAATTAAGATGATGTTTCCTAACCTCAGCCTTCTTCACTTAAGAAATTAGAAAATTAAAAATAGTTGAACTGAAGGTAGCATCTGCGAAAAACAAATTTGTTTCCACTTTAAGGATGTACAGGAAAATCAGTGCCCAAACAATGCATGTGCTCTTCACCTTCGTGTCTGTCTTCCCCCAGAACAACCTGATTGCTTTGCTATAATTAGCTTCTGTTGCTAGTAGAGCAGTCTCATTACCTGCAGTACCTAGAATTAGATCACTAGGTAATTTTTTGGCTTTGTTGGCTCAAAAAGGTTGTGGTGCCTGAGTGTTACTACAAATTTAAAGCTGAAAGGATTTTAAAATAGCCATCTGATGTTAATCATTGTGAATTATTTACTGACTTGATCATTCAAAGCAATGTTATAATTCCAAATCAAGCAAAAATCCCATCTATAGACAACTGTATTTATCTTCCATTGAATTTTGTGCTCACACATTCTGGACTTCACTGTGGCTCTCCCACTTAAACCAGCTGTATGACACAAGAGAAATCATTTAACTTTTCTGAACCAAAGTTTTCTCACATAAAATGGATATTCCTTCTTACTTATAGGAATTTAAGGATAATGAATGAGACAGTGAGTACTCACTCCCCCAGTGGTTTATGTCCTGTCTCGATGTGTCTTCTTTACAAGATTTGTGTAAATTTTTGTATGTATCTTCGAGCACTTTTGAATATTTTAGTACTCTAGATCTCAAAAAGTAGAATTACCACATCAAATGAAATGCACAATGAAAATGTTGACTTAGGTCTTCCAGTTTGCCATATACAAAAGCCGTGTACTTCCACCAACAGTGCATAGACACACTAAGCTGAATTGCTATCAGTCTTATATTTTTGCCATTCTGATTGGCAAGGGCCTACTGAGTGAGAGTAGCCTGCCTCTGTAAGAGTATTTTAGCATGGGCATTGTTTAGAATTGCTGGAGCATGATGACATTTTATTATTGTTAAAAATGTTTCTATAGACAGTGCATGTCTGCCTACTCTTTCCTCCATCACTCTGCCCATCCCCCTTTGATATGCTACTGCTGATAGGTAAAAGAAGTGATCTTGCTTTAATTTGCATTTCTCTAATTAGTAGTGAGATTGAACATGTGCTTATTTGTTAACTTGAAATTTGAATTTCTTAGCAAATTGCATATTCATATCCTTGATTTATTTTTTCTTTTTAGTCTTTTCCTTATTTTAAAATAAGTCTTTATATGTTATGAATAATAAATTTTTGCTGCATGTTACAGATACTTACGCTTTGTGTGTCACTAATCTTTAAACTTTATGGTCTCTTTTGCTCTATGGAGGTTATGTTGGTGTTTGGAGGAGAAGATAAAAATGAGTGTTTATTTCCTTTAAATTCATTTTAAAATTTAAAATACTGGGAACTAGAGCCATGTTTCAGAAATCTATCTATCCAACGTCCAAGCAGTAAATCCTCTTTGCTTATCTAAGCATGGAGCGGGGCCCAGGATCAAAGTGAAACGTAGCAGAAGACTCCCTGCGCACCCAGTGGGACTCCCCTTCCGGGCCTCCCACCTCCCAACACCAAGCACTGCCACCGCTGCCTGCTGCTAACCTCAGGGATTCCTGGGCACGAAGGAAGAAGATAAGGTAAGGCAAGGCTCTGTACAAAGTGTTACATCTTTCTGTAATCTAATCAATCCATCATTTCCTTCATGACTTCTGAGTTTAGGTTAAGAAAGTTCTTTCCTAGCCAAAGTTTATAAAGATACTTTCCTATATTGTTTACAAATGGTTTCTATGATTCTAAGGTATTTTTTAAAATTATTTTTTATATATTTTTTCAATATTTTATTTATTTTATTTGAGAGGTAAAGTTACAGACAGTGAGAGGGAGAGAGAGATCTTTCTTCCGCTGGTTCACTCCCCAATTGGCTGCAACGGTCGGAGCTGTGTCGATCCAAAGCCAGGAGCCAGGAGCCTCTTCCAGATCTCCCACGTGAGTGCAGGGGCCCAAGCACTTGGGCCATCTTCTACTGCGTTCCCAGGCCATAGCAGAGAGCTGGATTGGAAGTGGAGCAGCCGGGACTCAAACTGGTGCCCATATGGGATGCTGGAACCGCAGGTGGAGGATTAACCTACTGCGCCACGGCACCGGCCCTATTTATATCTTTAAACTGCTGGTGATGCATGTGTAAGCAGTTAACCCTATTCCATTTATTGAACAATCCAGTCCTGTGGACCCCCAATTCGAAATGCTACCATGCATGAACCTAGAGTGTTTTCTGAACTCTTCTGCTGTGTTGGTCTGCTTGTATCATCCAGATCAGTACCATTCTGCCCCATTTACTGTATAATTTTATAGTTCTTTTTAGTGTCTTGCAGGCTGAGTCTTATTCTGTTACAGTTTTTCAGAACTTTCTTGCTATCTTCAAATATTATCTTCTAGATAAACTAGAGACTTTAAAAAAAAAGATTTTATTTTTTATTTATTTGAAAGAGTTACAGAGAGAGGAAGATACAGAGAGAGAGAAAGAGGTCTTCCATATGCTACTTCACTCCCCAAATGGCCACAATAGCCAGAGCTGAGCCCATCTGAAACCAGGAGCCAGGGGCTTCTTCTGAGTCTCCCACATAGGTGCAGGGCCCAGGGACTTAGGCCATCCTCCACTGGTTTCCTAGGCGTATTAGCAGGGAGTAGGATCAGAAGTGGAGCAACCAGGACTTGAACCAGCACCTATGTGGGATGCCAGCGCTGCAGGCTGGGGTTGTAACCAGCTGTGCCACAGCACTGGCACCTGAGATTCTACTTTTAGATTTAAATATTCCACTGGTATTTTGATAAAAATAGTATTTAATTTGTAGATCAATTTGAGAATAATTGATTTTTTAAAATAGGTTTTGAATGTTTCTTACTCATTTTATTTCTACCTATAAAATACCTATTTTATAGTCAAAATCATTATGAATGGGATAATTTCCCACTATAATTTCAAACTAGGTTTTGCTAATATATAGTAAACCTATGATTTTTGTATATTCTTTTGGTTTTTAACACTTTTATAAAATATGCATTGTTGGAGCAGGTGTTGTGATAAAGTGGGTTAAGCCACTGCATGTGATGCCTCAATCAAGTTCTGCCACTACTTCTGATCCAATTTCCTGTTATCACTTTGTGCACTCTGGGAGGTAGCAGATGATGGCTTAAGTACTTGGATTTTTGCCACCCACGTGGGAAACCCTGATTTCCTGGCTCCTGGCTTCTACATGGCCCAGCTCCAGTTGTTGCAGGCATTTGGAGAGTGAACCAGCAGGTTTCCACCGGAAACTCTCTTGTTCTCTGTCTGTCTTTCTCTCATTCTCTAAATAAACATTTAAAATATATTATTTTAAAAAAAATTTTAGGCCGGCGCCGCGGTTCAATAAGCTAATCCTCCGCCTTGCGGCGCCGGCACACCGGGTTCTAGTCCCGGTCGGGGCACCGGATTCTGTCCCGGTTGCCCCTCTTCCAGGCCAGCTCTCTGCTGTGGCCAGGGAATGCAGTGGAGGATGGCCCAAGTCCTTGGGCCCTGCACCCCATGGGAGACCAGGAGAAGCACTTGGCTCCTGCCATTGGATCAGCGCAGTGCGCCGGCCGCATCGCGCCAGCTGCGGCGGCCATTGGAGGGTGAACCAACGGCAAAAAGGAAGACCTTTTTCTCTGTCTCTCTCTCTCACTGTCCACTCTGCCTGTCAAAAATTAAAAAAAATTAAAAAAAATTTAAAGACCTAATCTGTAATTTTATTTGCTGATGGGTGTTTTAGGTAACTTTTTTTTTTTAAGATTTATTTATTTATTTGAAAGGCAGAGTTACAGAAAGGCAGAGGCAGAAGGAGAGAGAGAGGTCTTTCATTCGCTGGTTCACTCCCCAGTTGGCCAGAACTGTCAGAGCTGTGCTGATCCAAAGGCAGGAGCCAGGATCTTCTTCCAGGTCTCCTACACAAGTGTGGGAGCCCAAGGACCTGGGCCATCTGCTTTCCCAGGCCATAGCAGAGAGTTGGATGGGAAGAGGAGCAGCTGGGACTCGAACCGGCACCCATATGGGATGCCGACAATGCAGTGGTCTCACCCACTATGCCACAGCACCGGCCCCTAAAATGTATTATTTTTAAAACATTTTAAAATACAGTTTAATCTATCCTCCATTTCAGGGCAAATTTTTTCCCAAATTTTTATAATCATAACTAGCATTGCTGTAAGCATCTTTTTAAATTATTTATTTTACTTATTATTTGAAAGAGAGAAATAGAGGTCTCCCATCTAGTGGCTCACTCCCCAGACATCCACAACAGGAACAGGGCTAGGCCTGGCCAAAGCCATGAGCCAGGCACTCAATCTGGATCTCCTCTATGGGTGGCAGGGACCCAACTACTTGAACCATTATCTGCTGCCTCTCGGGTGGCCCTTAGCAGGAAGCTAGAATTGGAGCAGAGCTAGGACTCAAGTCCAGACAATTTCATGTTGGATGTGAGTGTCCCAGGTGTTGACTTAACCACCATACAAAATGCCCACCCTACACATCTTTAATTAGATAATATTATTTCTTCTAAATTTCTTCCCACTTCTAGAAAAGACAGATGCAAGGGTATGTGTCCTTTAATAGCTTTTACTGCAAATTGTTCTGCTGTTTCTTGAAGGACAAGCCTTCTTCTAATTCTACCTGAAACAAGCTGAGCCTATCAGTAACATCAATTTTTTAAGCTTTATTTGAAAGAGAAAGAGAGAGAAAGAAAGAGATCTTTCATCTGCTACTTCACTCCCCCAAATGGTTGCAACAGCTGAGGCCAAAGCCAGGAGCCTGGATCTCCATCTGGGTCTCCCATGTGGGTAGCAGGGGCCCGAGTATTTGGATCATCTTCTGTTGCCTTGCCACATGCATCAGTAGGAAGCTGGATGGAAAGTGGAGTAGCCTGGATTTGAACCAGCCTGATGTTGAACTATGTATGACATGCTCGTGTTCCAAGAGGGAGTCTAACCCACTGTACCATAGTGCCAGCACCATCTGATTTGTATCATCTGTAGCTACTTTCTATCTGAAAATTCTATTACCAGCATGCATAATAGTATATTAAGTATTATTGGCTTCAGGGAGCATCCTTATCTCATTAATGTAGTGGTAATAATAATAGTAATTCTCAAAATACTGAGCACTTGTCAAGTGCTCAGGATGTTAGATACATAATCTCATTTAGTCCTCACTATAATCCAGTGAGAAATCCTCATTTAAAAGATAAATAGGCTCAGACAAATTTATCAACTTGTCCAAGGACACTTTCTTTGGGGAGACAAAACCAACTCATTGTATTAAAAAATAAAACTTTTAATACCAATTTGTTAAAGAGAAAGTAGAAAAGAGACTTCTCTAATTTTTTTCAGATATTAATTGGCTTTATTTGCAATTCTTGAATAGGACAGCAACAATCTGGACCAGAAATGATTCAGAATGCTCCCAATTTTCAGTTTTCCTGATTATTTTCTTAGCATGTATTAGGAACCCTGCCACTTTCCTTGCCATCTTCTGCTTTTTGAGCTCTCTGGGCACTGCCACTCTGGCCTCCAGGTGGCACTGTTTCTCCTTTAATATTGTGGTTCCTGTGTTCAACTCTGATTCCCTGGCATACCATTGAGACCAAGGAAATATTTAACAACTTTACAGAGGGCTGCAGATGAAAATGTAGAAGGTAAATGAGTATAGGGAGCAATACACAACTTAACAGTTTGGTCCACTGAACGCAATGGAAGCATTTGACACAGTAAAAGGATTCCTCCCCATCTTGCTTTCTACTACATATACAAAGCAGAAGTCACTTTTTCCTACTCTGCACAATGTCCTCAAGCAAGCTAAAGTCTTCAGAAAGTAGCCACAAATTTGGAAAGGCTAGTTCCAGAGAAGGGCTTCCTCCTAAATTCTAGTTTATAGTCTCAATATCTACCTCTTCCCTAGATGATGGGCACTGAGCTCACCTGCCTCCTTTAGGAAGATGACATTGCCTACCCTTATTTACCTTATCATTGGAGATGGTTATCTCTGGATCTCTAGTGTCCCTGCTGGTCAAGAATGCAAAGCCCCTGAGGCTGGTGTTGTGGCGCGGTGGGTTAAGCCCCTGCTTATGACACCAACATCCCACTTCAGAGTGGCAATTTGAGTCCTAGCTACTCCGCTTCTGATCCAGCTTCCTGCCAATTCTCCTAGAAAGGCATTGGAAGATGGTCCAATTATTTGGGCTCCTGCCACCTCTGTGGGATACTAGAATGGAGTTCCAGTCTCCTGGCTTCAGCCTGGCCCAGACCTGGCTGTTGCAGCTATTTTGGGAATGAACCAGCAATAGAATATCTCTGTCTCTCAATTTCCCTGTGTGTGTGTGTGTGAGAGAGAGAGAGAGACAGAGAGAGACTCTGCCTTTCAAATATATATGTAAAACTTTTTTTAAAGAATGCAGGGGCAGGCCCTGTGGCATAGAAGGTTAAGCCTCTGCCTGCAGTGCTGGCATCCCATAAGGGTGCTGATTCAAGCCCCGCTGTTCCACTTCCGATCCAGCTCCCTGCTGTTAGCCTGGGGAAGCAGTGGAAAATGGCCCAAGTGCATGAGCCCCTGCACCTGTGTGGGAGACCTGGCGGAAGCTCCTGGCTCCTGGCTTTGGATTGGTCCAACTCTGGCCATTGCAGCCATTTGGGGAGTGAACCAGCAGATGGAAGATATCTCTGTCTCTCCCTCTCTCTGTCTATAATTCTTCCTCTCAAATAAAAATAAATATACCTTTTAAAAAAAACACTTATTTTCTGCTCATTCCTGTGGGTCGGAATCTGGATGCAGTTCAGTTGATGGCTTCTAGCTCAGGATCTCTCACAGAGCTGTAGTCAAGGTGTGGGCTGGGACTGCTGTGATCTTGAGGCTCAACATGGTTTGCTTCCGAGCTCACTGGGCTGTTGGTGAGCCACAAGTCCTTGCTGGCTGGTGGCTATCAGCATCTGTTGTTTGCCACGCAGGTATCTCTTTCACACAGCTCACACGAGGCAGCTGTCTTCCCTCAGAACGAGTAAGAAAACAGGAGAGGATGCCTAAGACAGAGCCACAGTCTTTTCATGACCTCCTCTCTGAAGCAAAATCCCATCACTTCTGCTGCATTCAAATACTTTGAAGTGAGTCAATAGGTTTAGCCCCCAGGAGGATTACATAAAGCAGCGAGTACTGGGATTGCAAGGATGACAAAGGGCCATCTTTGAGGCTTTCTACCATACCACTCTTTGTTCAAGCTGTTTCTCAGGGTTAGGTTTGCTGTGAGCAGTCTCGAAGGATGAGATAATGTCTCTCTGGGACAAAGAGCAGATCAAGCTTGGTGCTTGCTATGAAAGCAGTGGATTCCCTACCCTCATTATTCCCGGTTGCAATGCAAACCCACTTTCTGGGCCAATTCATTTCACTCCTGTAGAACTTGGGGACAAGAAGAATTGATGCAAACATGCCAATGTTCATGCTTTTTGTTTTGTTTTCTTGCTGTGCAGTGAATAATAAAGTTCTTTGACTCAGATGTCTCATGTCTTCTTCAAGCATGCATGAAACAGTGACAGGCTAACTTGTTGGCTTATAAGATAAAATCAAATTGTAGACCCAACCGTTTGATTTAACATGGCAACCTCATCAGAAGTATAGATCTCTGTGCAGCAACCATTTACACAATAGCTTCATGTACATATTGTTAATTTTTTTTTTACAAAACTGTTATATGATAGAAACCATGCTCAGAGTTTATGAGGAGAAACTCATTTTGTCCTGAGGTAGGTACTATTAAAAATACTCATTTTATGAATGGGGAAGGAGAGGCAGAAGGATGTTAAGTAAATTGCCCTAAGTCATGCCGTCCACAAGTGTCAGAGCCCCATCATTCAAACAGAAACAAATACCAACAACACAGCTACAGATTTCTTCGACCCACTATGTCATGCTAACTGAGTTAAGGTTTGGAGGAGATTGGGCAGACAGAAGATGGGAGAGATGATGAAACAGTTAATTCCTCAAAACGTTTGTTGAGATCATCAATTTGGATTCTTTTATTCTTTATATCATTATGTTACGGATTTTGTTGTTTATGTGTTTTTGAAGGATAAACTCTTCTAGTCATGCTGATCAGCTCTTTGGTTTGCTGTGATATATTTGGCATGTTTGGATTTCATTAATATAATCTGTAGACAAACTGTATGCAAAAAACGCTTCATCCACACAAAAACCTGTATATGAGTACTTATAGCAGCTTTATTGATAATGGCCAAAATTTAGAAGAAACTAAGGTATTCTACAGCAGGTGAATGGATAAATAAACTGTAGTGCCTCCATACAATAGAATTTTTTCAGCCCTACAAAGGAATGGACTATGAAGCATGAAAGATGGGGGAAGAGGTCAAATGCATATTACTAAGTGAAAGAAGCCATCTGAAAAGGCTACAAACTGTATACTCCCAACTACATGACATTCTGGAAAAGGCAAACCTATGCAGACAGTGCAAAGATCATGGGTTGTGGGGAGGAAGAGATGAACAGGTGGAGCACTGAGGATTTTTTAGGGCAGTAACACTTGTGTATACTATATTATATATTAGTCAACACCCATAGAAGGCACAACACCAAGAGGGAACCCTAACGTATACTCTGGCCTTTGGGTGATAATATAGACCATCAGCTGAAGCAGACGTACCGCTCTAGTGCAGATGGTGATAATGGCAGGAGTTGTGCTTGTTTAGGGTCAAGGAGTATATTATAAGTCTCTAAACCTTCTTCTGAATTTTGCTGTGAACCTAAAACCAAAACGAAAAAAAAAAAAAAGTCTACTTTGAAAAATGCAGTGTATTCTAAAACGTAAAATATTACTAGTTGTATGATTTTGTGTAATATATTTTTATTAATCTCACTCTATACCTCTTCAAGTCTCCCATGCCCTTAGCTTTGTCTGTCTGCCTCTCACTCCTCTTTTCCTAGCTTAATCAATATCTACTACCACCTTTCCATGTCTTCTCTTTTAGAGTGGCTCTGGACCATTCCCTGGGTGAGTACTGATCTCACTGTCTATATTAGTGCTCTCAAACTGGCAGCCCATGGAGCAGATTTGCTTGATAGCTGTGCTTTTCCTGACCTACATAGTGTCTTGAGAACATCTGAATTAGTTCCTAGCATTTTGAAATTATGCCATTTCCTATGAAATGTATATTTCTAGCTATTACTGGAAACAGAAAATCTGGGAACGCTATGCCTCTGCACCCAGATAGCAACAATCAGCAGGTAGCTGCTGTTGGCTGTTACCCTACTGCCGTCCACTGAGACTGACTGTCAGTTGCCATTTGTCATCTCGCTTTCACCCCTATGTCAATTCAGCCTCCGTGGTGCCTCCTTGGTCCTTTAGGCACTTGAGTTTGCAATTTCTTCTACACCTGGTGCTGATGCCTTTCATCTAGCACCACCCATTGATGTGGAGGCTGGGCTTCAAATCACACGGACTCATCTCTGCCACTTCCCTTGTGTGTGAGTGGGCTGCGTAAGGTTACTTCACCGCTTTGAACTTGTAGTTTTTTATCTGAAAAATGAGGATAATGATGGGGATGGTTATGAAGATGAAAGGCAATGATGTGCATAAGCAGAGGAGTTGGGAATCACTGGTGCGTGTGGCCCTCTGCTCAGCCCTCTGCTCCCTTCTCAGGGAGATAACAGGGCCACCCCTGCTGGTCTCGGGCGCTATCAGCTCCTAATTTGTATGATACTCTCAGGAAGCTAGATACAATAAAAATAAAAATAAAAAAAAAAGCACTAGATATTCCTTAAGTAAATTTATAATGAAAAGGTTTGTGAGCATGGTTTCCAAAACCAGAAAAAAATTTTAAAAAAAATTTTTCCTTATGCCTGCAATCGCTTACACCTTTTGAACAGCCCCTGATATAGCCATCTGTGTATGTTTATGTCTTATTTTTTTCCTATCTGCTCAATTATCATGAACTTAGAAGCTTAAAACAACATAAAGGTAATTATCTTCTAGTACTGTAGATTAGAAATCTGGTGGGTTCCACTAGGATAAAGTCAAACTGTTGGCAGAGTTGCATTCCTTTTTTGGAAGCTCTAGAAGTAAATCCATTTCCTTTTCCAGCTTCTAGAGGTCACTCACATTCCTTGACTTGTGGCTTCATTCTCTACCTCCAAAGCCAGAAATGCTTTATTGTTAATTATATTTACTTACTGCACCATGGAAAACCAGAACTTGGCGATTAATGTCAACTTTTTATACCATGCTCAAAGTTTCTTAACTGATAGTACTGCTTTTCTTTCTTCTAAGATTTATTTATTTATTTGAAAGGCAGAACTACAGAGAGAGAGAGAGAGAGAGCAAGAAAGAGAGAGGGCCGGCGCCGCAGCTCAATAGGCTAATCTTCCGCCTGCGGCACCAGCACACTGGGTTCTAGTCCCATTCGGGGCACCGGATTCTGTCCTGGTCGCTCCTCTTCCTGTCCAGCTCTCTGCTGTGGCCTGGGAGTGCAGTGGAGGATGGCCCAAGTGCTTGAGCCCTGCACCCTATGGGAGACCAGGAGAAGCACCTGGCTCCTGGCTTTGGATCAGAGTGGTGCGCCAGCCGCAGTGCGCCATTGGAGGGTGAACCAACGGGAAAAAAAGGAAGACCTTTCTCTCTGTCTCTCACTGTCCACTCTGCCTGTCAAAAAAGAGAGAGAGAGAGAGAGAGAATCCTTAACCCACTGGTTCACTGGTTCACTCCCCCAAATGACCACAATGGCCAGGTTGGACCAGGCTAAAGCCAGGAAACTGGAATTCCGCACAGGTCTCCCACATGGGTGGCAGGGGCCTAAGCACTTGTGCCATTTGTTTGCTGCTTTCCCGGGCACATTGGCAGGGAGCTGGATCAGAATTGGAGCAGCCACTACTGACACCAGTGCTCATATGGGATGCTGGCATTGCAGGCAGCAGCTTAGACTGCTGCACCACAATAATAGCCCCAGTACTGCTTACTTTTAAAGATCAAACTGGTCTAAGTCACATACACAAAAAAAGATGCTGCATTCCATTTCAGGGTACCTGGTTTCAGGCCCCAGCTCCACTCCTCATTCCAATTTCAGCCACTAACACACAACCTAGGAGGCAACAGGTGACGGCTCAAGTAGTTGTGTCCCTACCACTCATGTGGGAGACCTTGACTGAGTTTATAGTTCCTCGCTTCAGCCTGGCCTACCCCTGCTGTTGCCAACATTTGGGGAGTGAATCAGCAGATAGGAGATCTCTATCTGTATCTCTCCCTCTGTCTCTCTGTCTTTCAAATGAAGAAAATAAATAAAAAGTCAAACCACATAGAAACTGAGTGATCAAATGACCAGTTTCAAATTAAACATTCCAATCCACAATTGATCCTTAGCTAATTAAAGGCCTGGAAGTGAAGCATGGGAAAGGAGCTGAGAAGCAGGTGATTCTGTGGAACTTGGTTCTAAGAATAGTTTCTCATTACATGTTTCATAAATGACACAAACTACAGCTTGAAGATGGTGGTTATATTTTTAATTTCTACCTTTTTGATCCCAGCACAGTCCCTAGCCCACATTAGGTATTCAAGAATAGTTATTGAAGAAGGAAGAGAACAAAAGGTATTACATTGTCAGATGACACCAACTCAAGAAATGGGGATGTGGAAAGTTTTTTGAAAATGCATTCCATCCTTAAAAATATTTCAGGGGAGGGCATTTAGCCTAGTGGTTAAGACACTGGTTCAAATGCCTGCACCCCACATTGCACTACCTGGGTTCAATTCCCTGCTCTGGATCCTGATTCCAGCTATCTGCTAGTGCAGGCTCTGAGAGGCAGTGGTGATGGCCCAGGTACTTAGGTCTCTGCCACCCATATGGGAGATCGGGATTGAGTTCCCAGCTCCTGGCTTTGTCCCAGCATGGCCGCAGGTCTTGTTTCCTTTGGGGAGTGCACATGGAGATGGGAGCCTTCTCTGTCTATCTCTCAGATAAATAAATAACAAAATTTTTAAAATGTTTCAGGATACACATTCATATATAAATTATGTATTTGTAATCTCCTATACTGATATGCTACATATGTTGTAAAACATAAACCTCCAAATTTTAAATATTAAAAAACTTAAATATTTTAATCCTAATTTGTCAATATCATAAAAGTTTTTTTGCTTTCGCTTGATGTTTTATTGGTATTTTATTAAAATATTGGTTTAACACTTTTGATACAGTGATTTGACAGTCTACTTTTAAATTTAGTTTCTTTAAAAATTTATTTATTTGAAAGATAGAGTTACAGAGAGAGAGAGGGAGAGACAGAGAGAGAGATCTTCCATCTCCTGGTTCACTCCCAAATGGCTGCAATGGCTGGGGCTGGGCCAGGTGGAAGCCAGGACCCACGAACTCCTCCCAGGTCTCCTGTATGGGTGACAGGGGCCCAAGCACTTGGGCCATCTGCTCCTGCTTCCCCAGGTGCATTAGCAGGGAGCTGAATTGGAAGTGGAACAGCCAGGATTCACATCAGCATCCATACATGATACTGGTGTTGGCAGGTGGCAGTTCAACCTACTGTGCCACAACACCAGCCTTAAGTTTTGTTTTCTAAAAATTCATTTTAGGGGCGGGCACCATGGCTCACTTGGTTAATCCTCTGCTTGTGGTGCCGGTATCCCATATGGGTGCCAGATTCTGGTCCCAGTTGCTCCTCTCCAGTCCAGCTCTCTGCTGTGGCCTGGGACAGCAGTGGAGGATGGCCCAAGTGCTTGGGCCCTGCACTCACATGGGAAACCAGGAGGAAGCACCTGGCTCCTGGCTTTGGATGGTGCAGCGCTGGCCATAGAGGCCATTTGGGGAGTGAACCAATGGAAGGAAGACCTTTCTCTCTTTCTCTCTCTCTCACTGTCTGTAACTCTACCTGTCAAATAAATTTTTAAAAATTCATTTTAATAGATGTCACAGTGGAAGAAGGTATTTCAAAATGACATTTAGATTTAAATGGAAAGAATGTATTGTAATTGGCTGTATCTATTAAAATATTCATTTTCTTTTTCAATCCCATCTACCAGTCTGTAACAGTTTCCACTGAAGTTTGACCAGTAAATTTCCTTTTTCTCTGCTGTCAATAATTTTTGCATACCAATTTAAAAGTACTGCATTTACCTTTTTTTTTTTTTTTTTGACAGGCAGAGTGGATAGTGAGAGAGAGAGAGACAAAAAGAAAGGTCTTCCTTTTTGCCGTTGGTTCACCCTCCAATGGCTGCTGCGGCCGGTGCATCTCGCTGATCCGAAGCCAGGAGCCAGGTGCTTCTCCTGGTCTCCCATGCAGGTGCAGGGCCCAAGGACCTGAGCCATCCTCCACTGCCTTCCTGGGCCACAGCAGAGAGCTGGCCTGGAAGAGGGGCAACCAGGATAGAATCCGGCGCCCCAACTGGGACTAGAACCCGGTGTGCCGGCGCCGCAAGGCAGAGGACTAGCCTGTTAAGCCATGGCTCCGGCCAAAAATGCAGTTTTAATACAACACTTACACACACATATTTTTATTCAACAAAATCATATGTTGGAAATATTTCCAAACATTTCAAAATGCTCTCTCTAAAGTATTTATTTCAAAAGGCACATGCACTTAAAGGTGAGAAGTGGGGTGGGGGTGGGAAGAGTTTCTCTCCTGCTAATTGTTAAAACTACCTTAAAAATAGTGTCTGTGTTTAATATCCACTATGTAACATATTACCCAAAGGCATTATCATTTGGCTTTTTGCCCAAGAAAAATGCACAATCCCCCTTCATAGTCAACTACTCTCTTAAGTATTAACTAGTGCTCATGCAATGCTTATTTTGGGGGTACATATGATATTCAGAGATTTATATATGTGGTTATCCCTTGGTTTCTATGGGGGATTGGTTCCAAGACCCCCTTTACATACCAAAATCCACAGATGTTCAAGTCTGTTATATAAAATGGTGAAGTATTTGTCTATAACCTATGCATATCTTCCCTTGTACTTTCAATCATTTCTAGATTATTTATAATACTTGTAATACATTGTAAATGCTATATAAATAGTTGTTTTACTGAATTATTTAGGGATTGATGACATAAAAATGTTCATTATAGACAATTATTTTTTTAAAGTTTTTTTTTATTTTTTTATTTTTTGACAGGCAGAGTGGACAGTGAGAGAGAGAGACAGAGAGAAAGGTCTTCCTTTTTGCCGTTGGTTCACCCTCCAATGGCCGCCGCAGTAGGCGCGCTGCTGCCGGCGCGCTGCGCTGATCCGATGGCAGGAGCCAGGTGCGTCTCCTGGTCTCCCATGGGGTGCAGGACCCAAGCATTTGGGCCATCCTCCACTGCACTCCCTGGCCACAGCAGAGAGCTGGCCTGGAAGAGGGGCAACTGGGACAGGATCGGTGCCCCGACCAGGACTAGAACCCGGTGTGCCGGCGCCGCAAGGCGGAGGATTAGCCTAGTGAGCCGCGGCGCCAGCCTTTTAAAGTATTTTTGATGTGGGGCAGGTGTTTAGTCTACTGGTACAGATCTATCTGGTTAAGATGCCTGTGTCTCACATTGGAGTTCCTGGGTTCAACAGCTGCCTCTGGCTCCAGATTCCCACTTTGTGTTAATGCAGACCTGAGGAGGCAGCAGTGGTGACTCAGGTGACTGGATCCCTTCCACCCACAAGGGAGATCAGGATTGAGTTACCTGTTCCTGGCTTTTGCCCAGCCCAATGCTGGCCATTGTAGGCATGTGGGGAATGAACCAGCAGCTGAGAACTCTCTATCTTTTGTATGCCCTCTCTCAAATAAGTAAATAAAATTTTAAAAATAAATTTTTGACCTGCAATTCATTGGATCCATGGATGTGGAACCACAGATATAGAGGACTGACTGTACAATGCTTCTATGAAAAGTCCATGGAAAATGTGTACTATGGAAAATTATGCAACGGAAGGAATGCATTGTCATTGGCTGTATCCATTAAAATACTCATTTTCTTTTTCAGTATCATCCACAAGTTCTGTAACAGTTTCTGCTGAAGTTTGACCAGTAAATTTTCTTTTTCTCTGCTATCAATCAATAATTTTTATAAACTAATCTAAAATATTGCATTTACCTTTTTAACAGGTAAGTTTTACTTTTGCACCAAAATAAACTTATCTTTTAGTTCCATTTTCCAAGATCTTAAAAAAAGGCAAGAAAGACCGAGAGAGAGAGAGAAAGAAAGAGCAAGCTCCCATCCACTGGTTCACTCCCAACTTCAAAGCCCACAATGACTATGGCAGAAGATGGAACATAGGAATGCAATCCAGGTCTCTCATGTGGGTGGCAGGAACCCAATTACTTGAGACTACTGCTGGCTCCCAGGTTCTGCATTGGCAGAATGCTGGAGTCGGGAGTTGGAGCTGGGAATCAAACTTACATATTCCAGTTTGGAACACAGACATCTTAAAAGCCATGCTAATTGTCTGCTCCCCCAGGAATTTTTTGAAATACCCTTGTACATATGAACTCATTTTATCCTCAGAAGAACCCACCCAGTGAAGTAATATGAAAATCCAAAATTCCATGTGCTAGCAAATCCATACATTGAGCACCAACAAGATTACCTGCTGCCTCTCAGGATGTGCTTTCGTGGGAAGCTGGAATCAAGATTGGAGCCAGGTCTCAAACCCAGGCAATCCGATATAGGATGCAGCTGTCTTAACTAGTGCCCTAATTGCCAGACCCAATGCCTGCCCCTGAAAAGCAATTTTAGATGTAAGAATTATAGTAGGTTGCATTATAAGAGCATGAATTGGAGAGCTGCAAGAAAGTGCTCTCACTCTATTACAGACTTAGTTGATCCTTTATAAAAGACTTCCATGTCTCACACTGGGCACCTCATTCAAAAGCTAAAAAAGAAATGTGGAGAATTTGAAAAACAGATCACATGAGTCATGAAACAAAGAGATGTGAGAAAAAACTTAAAGGAACTGGGGTTTATTCCAGAAAACCTAAGGGAATTGAAAAGTCTTTTATTCTGCAAAGAATTATAGTCTCCTACGGTCCACTTAAGTCTCTGACACATCTGGTTGAGCCAGACACAGATTTCTTAGGGAATTGGTTAAGAAATAACAACACCTCTTTAAGCCAGAGGCTAGTAAGCCGTTGCTTTTGAAATGGGTCCAGCCATTAATTGCGCATAATTGACAGTAAATTGACTGACTCACCAAATGAACAGCATTTAAGAAAAGCTATTATTCTCCACTGATAAGCAATTAAAATAATAGTTATCTTCAAAGTGCACCTAGCAGGTTTGAGCTCAAAGGCTTACCAGGATTATCCGAACGTAAAAACTGCTGACATGATGTATGTAAATACGATATGATTATTAGCAAACATGATTTATGTACATAATTGACTATCCAAACAAGATGCAGAAAAAAATAAAAGAGAAAATAAGAGAAAGAAAAAGCAGTGATTTATATTTTATTCTTGAAACTCAGAATAACTAGATTGGAAAACAATGAGATTTATAATAGTTTCACTTTGGATAACTAAAGGTATTAACAAAATTTAAGCAATTTCCAGCTACCTGTACATCAAAATACTGATACTAAGAGTTTAAGAGTTCTGATCTTTTAACACTTCCCTATGGTTTTTCTCATGAGTCTAATATAGAAAGTGAGAATGTCTTATGATCTGAAAAGCTTCATTTGATCATATGTAGTTTTGCTTTAAAATAGTTTTATTATCAAAGATACTAGGGGTGGGTGTTTGGGCAAATGGTTAATTTGCACTTGGGACACCTCAACCCATATCTGAGTACCTGAGTTTGAGTTTCTTCTATCAGTTGCAGCTTCCTGTTAATTTATACCCTGAGAGGCAGCAGATGATGGTTCAAGTTCTTGGGTTTTTGCCACCTACATGGGAGATGTGGGTTAAGTTCTGAGCTCCTGGATTTGGCCTTGTCCAGCTCTGGGCATTTGGAGGGTTCTCCTTTTCTCTCTCAAATTTAAACACACACACATACACTCAAACTTCAGGCATTTCAATTCTGAGTATGAACTTAGCTAATTTGGCCCAAGAAATGATGCTGAGTTTTGGGTCTCCTACTTGTACTCCTGCCCGCTCAAAATGAGCATATATTGAACAATTTTCCAGATCAAACAAGTTCATTCTGCTCTGTTAAGGAGGTATCAATTGGTCTCAATTTCTTCTTTTTTTTTTTTTTTAAAGATTTATTTATTTTATTTGAAAGGCAGGGTTACAGAGAGGGAGAGACAGAGAGCGAGAGAGAGATCTTCCATCTGTTGGTTCACTCCCCAGATGGCCACAATGGCCAGAGCTGAGCCGATCCAAAGTCAGGAGCCAGGAGCTTCTTCCAAATACTTGAGCCATCTTCTGCTGCTTTCCCAGGTGCACTAGCAGGGAGCTGGATCAGAGGTGGAGCAGCCAGGACTCAAATTGGCGGCCACATGGTATGCCAGCACTGGAGGCTGCAGCTTTACCCACTATAACACCGCACTGGCCCCCAGACTCAATTTCAATTCCTACAGATGTCTGAATTTTCCTAACTAGATCTTGGGTTACTTTGTATTTTATTAAATGTTTTGCTCTGAAAGCCTGCAATGCCTGCATCCCATATCAGAGCGTCAGTTCGATCCCTGGCTTCTGTGCTTCCAATCCAGTTCCCTGCTAATGAATGTACAAGGGAAGAAAGCAGAAGATGGCCCGAGTGCTTCTCTTGTAGGTGACCTACATGAAGCTCCTGTCTCCTGGTTTTGGCCTGGCCCAGCCTCAGCCATTTCGGCCATTTGGAGAGTAAACCAGTGGATAGAAGATCTCTATCTCCTTCTCTCTCTCTCTGCCATTCTGCCTGTACAATACATAAATCCATAAGTAAATTATTTTTTTAAAAAATTGAATAAATCAGTCACTTTTGTTTGCCCATTTTTACTGCAGGCTTTTTTTTTTTTTTTTTTTTACATTTTAAAGCTTTTATTCAGTGGGAGAAATGCATAGGAGAGTGAGGGCCCTAGCTAAAGGAGAGATAAATCAAGATTCATACCAAGTATCAGGAGCCAGCCACGTGGAGGAGCATGGAGGCCAGGAAGCATGAGGTAGGTGGCCCAATGGCCACGCGCCCTAGAGGTGCAGGGGCAGCCAGCACTTGTAATGGCAAAAGGCCAAAGAAAGAGAAAAATGACAAAAAAAAAAGCTGCAGACTTTTTTTTTTTTTTTGATAGGCAGTGTGGACAGTGAGAGAGAGAGACAGAGAGAAAGGTCTTCCTTTTTGCCGTTGGTTCACCCTCCAATGGCCACCGCGGTAGGCGTGCTGCGGCCGGCGCACTGCGCTGATCTGATGGCAAGAGCCAGGTGCTTACCCTGGTCTCCCATGCGGGTGCAGGGCCCAAGGACTTGGGCCATCCTCCACTGCACTCCCTGGCCACAGCAGAGAGCTGGCCTGGAAGAGGGGCAACCGGGACAGAATCCGGTGCCCCGACCGGGACTAGAACCCGGTGTGCCGGCGCCGCAAGGTGGAGGATTAGCTTAGTGAGGCGCGGCGCCGGCAGCTGCAGACTTTTAAAAAAATTTATATTCTGAGTCAATTCATGTTTAGTATTATATCTTAAACTATCTTATTTAAGGTTGTGGAATGCTGTGATTGGTGTATCAATGGATAAACAGCTGGAAACTATACTGACAAATCATGATGTCTGATCCATTCTAGAGGGTAAGTCTGTAGCAGAAAGAGGGAAAAGGTACTGTAAACACAATGCTCAAAACATGACTCAGGGGCCGGCGCTGTGGTGCAGCGGGTTAACGTCCTGTTCTGAAGTGTTGGCATCCCATATGGGTGCCGGTTTGAGTCCTGGCCACTCCACTTCCTTTCCAGCTCTCTGCTATGGCCTGGGATAGCAGTAAAAGATGGCCCAAGTCCTTGGACCCCTGCACCCACGTGGGAGACCCGGAGGAAGCTCCTGGCTCCTGTCTTCGGATCAGCCCAGCTCCGGCCATTGCAGCCATTTGAGGAGTGAACCATCGAATGGAAGACCTCTCTCTCTGCCTCTCCTCTCTCTGTGTAACTCTGACTTTCAAATAAATAAATAAATCTTATTTGTGACTCAACGTCATAAATAAGAGTATCAATTGATAAGTCAACAACAGGAGTCACTGTGAACTTACTTCCCATATAGGACCTCTGTCTCTAATGAGTTGTGCTGCGAGAATTAATGGTAAAACTTGCTCTCAAACAGTATTTTATACTTTGTGTGCCTGTGTGGGTGCAAACTGTTGAAATCTTAATATAGAGTTGGTCTTCTGTATATAAAGATAATTAAAATGAATATTAATGAAGAATGGGATGGGAGAGGAAGTAGGAGGTGGGATGGGAGTTGGGGTGGGAGGGTGGGTATTGGGGGAAGAACCACTATATTCCTAAAGCTGTATCTATGAAATTTCTATTCATTAAATAAAAGCTTCCTAAAAATAAAACTTATAATAAAAATGTAAAAAAAAAAAAGTGACTCAGACACATGTGTGCTTTTGTAACCAATTTGGTGGTAGCTTTACTTTTTCCTCTCTAGACTTGACAACTTCTCTGTTATAAAACAAAGACCCTAATGAATTCTGATTCTCACTTCCTTAACCAGCCAACATATGAGGTCACTCAGGTCCTAGGACTGCCATTTTATCAAATTTTCTCCAAAAATTAAATGATTTTTTCTGGTATTGTCCCTCAACTCTTCCAAGATTACACTAAAAAAAAAAAAAACAAACAAACAAACTACGAATAATAGAGGGCTTTATCATGACATTAAAAATAACGATGCTTCCTTATCAGGCCCTATTTTAAAATAAAAAAAGGTTTTCAGGCAGGTGCTGTGGCGTAGCAGATAAAGCCGCCATCTGCAGGGCTGGCATCCCATATGGGCTCCGGTTCTAGTTTGGGCTGCTCCTCTTCGGGTCCAGCTTTCTTCTATGGCCTGGGAAAGCAGTAGATGTACTTAAGTACTTGAGCCCCTGCACCTGCATGGGAGACCAGCAAGAAGCTCCAGGCTTCTGGCTTCAAATCAGCCCAGCTCCAGCCGTTGTGGCCATTTGGGGAGTAAACCAGTGGATGGAAGACCTCTCTCTTTCTGTAATTGTGCCTTTCAAATAAATAAGTAACTCTCAAAAAAAAAAAAAAAAAGAAAAGAAAAGAAAAGAAAAGGTTTTCCACTTTGAGTAGCAGAGGATGAAAACCAAACACTTATTTCTTTGGAATATATTACCTGAAAAAAAAACTTACTGTATTAGCTTGTTAGGTATTTAAAATTTTTTAAATTTTATTTTATTTGAGAGGCACAGAGAGAGAGAGATTGATTGATTGATTTTCCATCCACTAATTCATTCCCCAAAAACCCGCAACAGCTGGGACTAGGCCAGACCAAAGCCAGGAGCTGTAACCAGGTCTCCCATGTATGTGGCAGGAACCCAAGCATTTGAGCCATTATCTGCTGTCTCCAGATGCAGATATCTGGAAGCTGGATTAGAAGTTAAGGTGTTAATAGATCCCAGGTACTCCAATTTGGGGTACAGGAGTCCTAAATGGTGACTTAACATTCTGTTCCATAAGGCCTGCCCCTCTCAAAGTAATTTCACGAGACATGCACTATTATTACCTCTTTTACTGAGAAAGAAGACACACTATTATCATGCTTACATTCCTGATGAAACCAGTGCTCAGAAAGGTGAAATAATTTGTCCAAAATAGAAAGTGGAAAAGCCAGAAGTTAAACCTGGTTCTGTCCAGTTCCAGAGCTTGTGGTCATAGTCTCTACACTACAGACCCAACAGATGAGCAAAATATTTGTCTTTTATGAATGATTTTTTTTTTTTTGACAGGCAGAGTGGATAGTGAGAGAGAGACAGAGAGAAAGGTCTTCCTTTTTGCCGTTGGTTCACTCTCCAATGGCCACTGCGGCCGGCGCATCATGCTGATCCAAAGCCAGGAGTCAGGTGCTTCTCCTGGTCTCCCATGCAGGTGCAGGGCCCAAGCACTTGGGCCATCCTCCACTGCCTTCCCAGGCCATAGCAGAGAGCTGGCCTGGAAGAGGAGCAACTGGGATAGAATCTGGCGCCCCACCCGGGCCTAGAACCCGGTGTGCCGGCGCCGCAAGGCGGAGGATTAGCCTGTTAAGCCACGGCGCCGGTTATGAATGATATTTTTTAAAACAGATTTATTTATTTATTTGAAGAGTTACACAGAGAGAGAAGAGGCAGAGAGAGAGAGAGAGAGGTCTTCCATCCAATGGTTCACTCCTCAGATGGCTGCAACGGCCGGAGCTGGGCCAATCCGAAGCTAGGAGCCAGGAGCTTCTTCTGGGTCTCCCACACAGATGCAGGGGCCCAAGGACTTGGGCCATCTTCTACTGCTTTCCCAGGCCATAGCAGAGAGCTGGATCAGAAATGGAGCAGCTGGGACTTGAACCAGCACCCACATGGGATGCCAGCGCTTCAGGCCAGGGCATTAACCCGCTGTGCTACAGTGCTGGCCCCTATGAATGACATTTTCAATATGAATATGAATCATATTTCCAAACAAAATATCGAGGCTTAGAGTCTGACAGGAAACTATTTTTAAAAGGTAATTAGGGGCAGATGTTTGGTGCAGCAGGTTTGAGTTGCTGCTTCGAATGCCTGCATACCATATCACAGTGATTTGTTTGAGTCCCAAGTACTTCCAACCCAGCTTCCTGCTAATGCAAAACTTTGAGATCCCACTCATGTGGGAGACTTGTCATTCTGGGCTCATGGCTTCACCCTGGCCCAGCCCTGACTATTGCTGGCTCTTGGGGAAGTAAACCAGCAGATGGGAGGTTTCTCTCTTCTCTCTCTCTCTCAGATTTACTTATGGCTGGCGCTGTGGCTCACTAGGCTAATCCTCCACTTACAGCACTGGCACCCTGTGTTCTAGTCCCGGTTGGGGCGTAGCGGCCATTTGGGGAGTGAACCAAAGGAAGGAAGACCTTTCTCTCGTCTCTCTCTCTCTCTCTCACTGTCTAACTCTGCCTGTCAAAAAGAAAACAAAAAAGATTTATTTATTTATTTGAAAGTCAGAGTTACATCGAGAGAAAAGGAGAGGCAGAGAGGTCTTCCATCTGCTGGTTTACTCCCAAAATGGCTGCAACAGCTGGAGCCTGGGCCG
Organism: Lepus europaeus; assembly: GCF_033115175.1. Classification (NCBI taxonomy): domain Eukaryota; kingdom Metazoa; phylum Chordata; class Mammalia; order Lagomorpha; family Leporidae; genus Lepus; species Lepus europaeus. The sequence continues at coordinate 76,464,053 of NC_084830.1, read as the reverse complement.
ATCCAAAGCCAGGAGCCAGGAGCCTCTTCCAGGTCTCCCACGTAGGTGCAGGGGCCCAAGGACTTGGGCCATCTTCTATTGCTATCCCAGGCCATAGCAGAGAGCTGGATTGGAAGAGGAGCATCCGGGACTCAAACTGGTACCCATATGGGATGCCAGTGCTTCAGGCAGTGGTCTTACCCACTACGCCACAGAGCCGGCCCAGGTCTGTCTTTCTCAGCCTCTTTACCTTTGAAACAAAATGAAATTTTTGAAAAAAATTACTTGCATGAAATTTTTTATAAAGGCATAAATGTCCGCTAGACATTTAGTTAAATATTCAACTTTTGTTTTGTAGTATAAACCAAAAAGAAGTCAGAAATATAATGGAAAACGGGGATATAATCTTTATCAACTCGAATAACTAGATATAATCAATCAAAGTGATCAGCCTTAAAATGTGCCCATAAGATTAATTTTAGGAGGGGTGTACATTTGGCATAACATTTGAGATACCACTTGGGATGCCCTTATTGGAGTACCTGGATTTCATTCTTGGCTCCACTCTGGATCCCAGCTTATGAAAATGTACACCAGAGGAGGCAGCAGGTAGTTGGGTCCCTGCCACCCATGTTGGGGACCTGGATTGAGATCCAGATTCCTGGCTTCAGCTTGGCCGACCCTTGCTGTTGGAGGCATTGGGGATTAAACCAGCAAATGAGAGATCTTTGTTTCTCTGCCTTCCACATAAATAAAACAAGATAAAATTGTTTTAAGTGAAAAAAACCTTAAATAGTTTGTGAATATTTTTACTACTGCTAGTTTTTTTGGAAATTAGGCTTTTAAGTTGTTGCTCTCCAACTGAAAAATACCCAATTTTTTGTCAGTTGAATGCAGTTTGTCCCCTTATCATCAAACATTTGTAAGTGGTGATTTGTGTGTGTTTCTCACTGCAGGAAGACAAATTTATCCTGGAAATGTTGTAACGGTTCCCAGATGTTTTTTAAAAAGATTAAAATGTGGTGATAGACAGGTATTTGTCTCTAAAGCAAGAGTGATGTCATTCTACTTGGAGTTTATTGACACAGAACTTGCTTTGTCTAAGAAATTTTTCAGCACTGTGAATATGGCTTTAATTAAGAGATACACTGATCACTTGATTGTATTACAAGGGAGGAACTTTTCTAGCTTCTCTGTGCCTTATTGTGTGCTTTGCTTTGTGAATGTGTGTAAGGACCATTGGCATTATGCTGATTTCTATCTACTGTGCTATACCCATTTCCGAATACTAATGAAACCATTGTTTACAAAGTCCTGTCAGATCATAAAAACTGTTTGGATTCACAACCCGTTTTCTGTAAGAAGGCCATGTTATGATTACTGACATTAAAAATTAATATTCTTACCTTTCCTTGAGGGCCAAATCTTTGACTATCATTTTAAAATATAAGGGAATGTCCTCCGAATTTAGGGAAGTCACACATAGATCCCAGTTCCTCTAACTGCCTTTGACAGTTTATTTATTCACAGACTTGTTGCAAATTTTCACGAATCACAGATCTGAAGTACAGACCATTGCCTTAGAATCTGAAGCATTAAATACACATGGGGCTCCTCAGTTGTTTGGTTCTAGCTTCAAGTGATACCAGCTGAAACCTAAATTACAGTGCGTGGCGAGATCAAAAGCAAACAAACAAAATGAATCCCACTCTGCTTCGAAAGTTTATCCACTTTGTGGCACACCCACTGAATCAAGTAATTCTTAGCTCTCCACTCATTTTCTGTACTTTTCTTTCTGTTATCTGGGAAAAAGAGAAAAAGAGAGAGAGACATAGTCCTAAAATACAGCTTCTGTCAAAGAATAACATTAAGAAGAAGCTATAATGTGTACCCTCAGCTGACAAGATTATAGGGAATGGGGGAAAAAAAAAACAAACTAGATCTACCTAGATTTGTGGAAAGGGAATTTCTCCCTCTACTATGCCAGTTTGTGAAAACTCTCGCCCATGTGTGAACACAAAGGCCAAAAGTTGGCTGCAGAAAAGAGCAGAAAACTTCAGACAATGCCAAATGAAGTGTAGGTGTTCTCCTAAATTATTTGGATACCTATTTCACTTCTCTGAGTTAACACGTTACCCCAAGCCGTGTCCCCGGGTCATTCCCAGGCTACCTGCTCACGCCAAGGGCAGCTTGGCGGGCAGATCCGCTTTGGTCCTTGTAGCTCTTGGGCCTTGGGGCAGCGGTCACTACCCGGCTAAGCAGTGGGGGAAACCGAAGCGTCTGAGCCTCCAAGACAGACAGTATCCGCCGGTGTCCTCTCGAACTTTGCACATCGCGTGACCCGGGCAGAGCGCGCACGGCGGCCAGGCCTTTGGCGGGATCCTCAGGGAAGAGAGACGAGGGCTGGTTTCCGGGCCCGGGCGGCGGGCCTGAGCAGGGGAGCGCGACCTGCAGCCCCCTGCGCGGTGCGGGCCGCTGCCAGCCGCCGGGTCCCGGGCACTCGTGCCCCGCCCCGGCTCAGAGCCGCCGCCGCCGCCGCCTTCCTTCGAGAGCTGCCGGCCGCTCGGTTCTCCTCGGTTGCCCCGCGCGCTCCGCGGGAGGAGCTGCCGGCGGCCGTGACGCGTCAGGGAAGGAAACGCCGGCGGCCCTGTGGGGAAAGAGGAAGCGAGAGTGCGCTCGGCTCCGCGCCCGCCGCGCCGGGAGGCTGCCCTGTGGGGCCGGGTAGGTGCGGGGCAGGCCGGGGGGTCCGCGCGCCTCAAGGCCGCGGTCGGAGCCCCCGGGCGGGGGGGACGGGGCGGGGCAAGGGCTGCCGGGGCCTCGACTGCTGCCTCTCCGCGGAGCAGACGTGATTTTCCCGCGTTCCCCGGAAGCCTCGGAGCCCCCGACTCCCGGAGAGTTTGTGGGCTTTGTTTCCTCGAGGTGAATTCAGATTCTGCGCGGCGAGTCCTAAACGCCCGAGTGGCGTCGGTGGATGGACCCTGTTAACGCGTGCACAAGCTGCAGAACCTAGAGGAGCGAGGGACGTGGAGGGTGGGAGTCCCCATCTGAGGTCGAAATTGGTTGGGGTCCCCTGTGAGGATCGGGGAAGGGGCGGCTGCGGGAGTGGGGTGCATAGGAATGCTTAACCTGTTGTCAGCCGACCAGTAGGGTGAGACTTTATTGCCTTGCTACTCTTAGATTCTCTGTGATCTGAACCTTTTCACGTCAATCTGCCTCTGTTGGGTCTCAGTTGTAGTACTGGTGTGTGTACCATCTAGAAGTGCTTTGAGATTTTATCATTGTTAGTGATGGGAAGAGAAGAGAGAGAAGATGTCGTCTACTGAAACTTGGATGCTTTCACTCAGTTTTGCACAGTGATTTCTGAACCATGAGTACAATTTCAGTTCTGCACGAGAGACTATATAGGGTGCACTTGACATGCAAGAATAAATACAGAGCCTTGCAATTTCAAAACCGTTGTCAAGGTAAAAAATAGACGGTTGAGTATTTTTATTTTCTCCCTTCTCACTCGGTTGAGAATTCACCCAATCTGGGAAGTGCCTTCGTTACTTACCAAATACTTACCTCTTACTGTATACTGGGCTCTTTCTAAGTGCTTTATAAATCAATTCTTAATTGAAAATAATAGATTATAGCAGTTCTGGCCATTCAGCAATTGTCCATACTTCAGTTCCCTACATTTCCAGAGCTAGAGACAGTAGAGGAAGTCTGAGACGTATTTTAGGACTGGGTGTGCCTTCTGGCCTTCTTGGCCACCACTCCCATAAGCTGCCACCACCGCAATCCCTGGGGGAAGGGAGTCTGGATCTCGGGAAACGAGACATGTTCCAAGGTCTGGGGCCAGAGCTCTAGCAGCTTCTGTAAGATGGTCTCTCTCATCTGCCATTGTACACGTCAGCTACCTCTGAACTTCCCCCTTTTCTCCCACTGCCACTGTGTGGAGCCTACTGTCATTTGTAAAAAGGAGCTTTGTTCCCAAGCTCTTTGACAATTCATATGACATTGCTTCGGTTTTAAGGGTCAGTTTGAACCTGAAATGTACTACAAAACGGAGTATTTTGTATGCGACAAAATGACAACATATTGTAATTTTACTGCTGTATGCTGTTAGACTAGGCTGGTAGATGTCCACTTTGTGATTTGCAAACATATAAGAATACTTTCCCAGAACAAGGTGTCCTCTTCTTCACTTGTTTTTTAAGATTTATTTATTTTTACAGAGAGAGAAGGGGAGAGATGAGAGAGATTTTCCATCTCTGGTTCACTCCTCAAATGGCCGCAATGGCCAGAGCTGGGCCGTCTGAAGGCAGGAGCCAGGAGCTTCTTTCAGGTCACCTATGTGGGTACAGAGACCCAGGCACTTGTCCCATCCTCAGCTACTTTCCCAGGCACATAAGCAGGGAGCTGGATTGCAAATGGAGCAGCTGGGACTTGAACTGGCACCTATATGGGATGCTGGCATTGGAGGCAGCGTCTTTACCCACTACACCCCAGTGCCTGCCCCTAAAGTGCTTTCAAAGGAGCAGTTTAGCCTGATGCACAGATTGGTGGAGATGTGAAATGGTGAATAAATAATATAGAAACCATGTTTGTCATTATAATTGTAAATTTCATGTCCAGATCTGTACTTCACGCTAGTTTTCTCCCGGTCTCTTTCTTGTTCCTTTATTTCTCCTATGTATATATTTAGATCTAATCACCAGAGAGGTGATCAAATGAGATGATACACCTTATTTAATAGGTGTGAAGTGTCTTGAAGCAGGAAGGCTTGCTTTCCTGTGGTGTAATTATGGCACAACAGCCATTAGTGGCATTCATAAATTCAACTCAGACAAGTGACACCTAACACTTTCATGGTAACAGAGTGCTTCCAGACAGACTCATCTGCTCTGCAGAGGGTCTTCCAGAGACGGAGAACCAGTTTTCACTCCCATTTTTACAGATAAAAATCTGAGGCACAGGAATATTACAGCACTTCAGCCGTGGTGGCACAGCTGGTTTGGCAGTGCCGGACAACAGTAGGTGTGTGTCCTGTGCCTGGAACACGTAGGCCTGCCGTAGACATTTGTGCAATGACTGGCTCTTGCTTTTCCAAAACATTTCTCAACATAGCCCCGTAATTGATGTATGCATAAGAGATTTGCAGGCCTAATCCAATGTCTCTCTTATTTCAAACAGCATCTGATACAAAGCGTTTTGTTTTTTTTTTTTTTGTTTTTTTTTTTTACAACAGGGACAGCAATGTCCTTTGGATACTTTTCTTAGGATTTGTCATTCCTGGGTCTTGAAAATAACTGTTTTTTTTCCCCCTCTTAAAGATCTTACCTTTTTCCTTCTGATTTTTTTTTTTTTGTTTTTTTGTTTTTTGTTTTTTTGTTTTGTTTTGTTTTGACGGGCAGAGTTAGACAGTGAGAGAGAGAGAGACAGAGAGAAAGGTCTTCCTTCCCTTGGTTCACCGCCAATCCGAAGCCAGGAGCCAGGTGCTTTTTCCTGGACTCCAGGTACAGGGTCCAAGCACTTGGGCCATCCTCCACTGCCTTCTGGGGCCACAGCAGAGAGCTGGACTGGAAGAGGAGCAACCAGGACAGAATCCAGTGCCCCAACTAGGACTAGAATCTGGGGTGCTGGCGCCACAGGTGGAGGATTAGCCAAGAGAGCCACGGCGCCGGCCTCCCTCTGATTTTAAGAGTTTGGGTTGGACACATAGTGGTGTTAGTGTTTGTGATGACAGCTTTCATATCTACCTAAGCTACTCAGATTTATGATCAGGTTCAAATACAGTGATCATAGGTATTATAATTTTTCGGAGCATCTGGCATTACTATGAGGTCTCTTTTGAAATGTTGCAATTACTTTGTTAGGAAGGGTCTTTTGAAAAACAAAATAACCCTCAAATATTTATAGCCTTCAAACATAATTCTCTGTACCCTCAACTATGTGATCTCCAGATGGATAACCTTTAATTAGAGAGGAAAATATGGCCATTCCCTGCTGGGAGGACTTGAGAAGGGCTATGGGGAGAATGAAAGATGGGCTAGCCTTTCCCAGGAGGGCTATTAGGTGGTGAGAAGCCCTTAATGAAGCCAGACTGAGTCATCTGCCTGTCAACGGTTCTTCTGTGTGGGGTTGAATAAAACACTTTTCAAACCTGCCTTGTTTCAGAAACCACGTTACCTTTTTCAATCCTCATATTTTTTTCTCTTTTTAAAATTCATGTAAATTACTGACTAAACTGCTGATTCATGAAACTCAAGTTATATAACGTGTTATTCCTGACAGAAGCAGCTCCTACGGTATTTGAAGCGATTCTGTGTCTCTGTTTTCTTTTACCATTCCCATTCCCTATTTCCCCCTCTTTCATGGAAGAACATGGTAAATCTGGAAAGAGACAAATCACGTTTTGTAGTTCACATCGAAGTGATTTTAACCCAATGCTAGCTTAGATTTCATTGTCCTTGTAGAGGAAGACAATGTGGAAATCAGTTGTTCGAGGCCAATATAGAGCATCAACCAGTAAAATTGTATCTTCTATATAAAGCTGTGCCAAAGGGCATTTAAAGGAAATTAGAACAGTGTACAGTATCTGTGCCCTTGTCCAACTTCTCAGGTCATTTCCCATTTTATACAAGTACTGAAAACCTGCCTAAGTTCATCTTCTTGCAACCCTATTCTTTTTTTTTTTTTTTTTGGACAGTCAGAGTTAGTGAGAGAAAGAGAGAGAGAGAGAGAGAGAGAGAGAGTTATAGGCAGTGAGAGAGAGACAGAGAGAAAGGTCTTCCTTCCGTTGGTTCACTCCCCTAATGGCCACCATGGCCAGCGCTGTGCTGATCCAAAGCCAGGAGCCAGGTGCTTCTTCCTGGTCTCCCATGCGGGTGCCGGGACCCAAGCACTTGGGCCATCCTGCACTGCCCTCCCAGGCCATAGCAGAGAGCTAAATTGAAAGAGGAGCAACCGGGACTAGAACCTGGGGTGCCAGCACCAGGCACCACAAGCGGAGGGTTAGCCAAGTGAGCCACACTGCCAGCTATCAACCCTATTCTTTTATTATTCAAAACCAAAATCTGAAAATGAAAGATAAGTGATGCTAGACAAGGAGACATGCAGGGAAAGGGATGGATAATGTGTAAGATGGAAAATAGGAGATATGTGAGTGAGCCAAGAGATGTTTACTTGAGAGCTCATAGGAGTAGTCATGGATAGTACAGCTCTGATTCCTCTTAGGGCACTATGCAATGTAGGGAAGACTTCTCTGGAATCAGAGTCTGGAAGGGACTAGAAACATCTCTGCATGATGTGATATTGGTGGGCAGAGTTACTTTCTTCCATCAACTGCAGAAGCGTTCTCATAGGTTGGTCTTTCATCAGGCAATGAAAGGAGTTTGTTTACAGGTGGTAATTGAAAATGTAGGGAACTGGTTTATAACTTTTTAAAAAAAGATTTATTTATTTGAAAGGCAGAGCGATGAGAGAGAGCAAGAGTGAGCTTCCATCCATTGGTTCACTTCCCAAATGGCTGCAATGGCCAGGGGTGGACCAGGCCAAAGCCAGGAGCCAGGAATTCCATTTCCTGGTCATTTGTTAGAAAAATAAAAGGACAAAATAAGTAAACCTATCCCTCATTAACTTTTTTCTTTTTTTAAAGATTTATTTATTTATTTGAAAGGCAGAGTTAGAGAGGCAGAGGTAGAGAGAGAGAAAAGTCTTCTATCCGCTGGTTCAGTCCTCAGGTGGCTACAACGGCTGACACTGAGCTGATCTGTAGCCAGGAGCCAGGAGCTTCTTCTGGGTCTCCCATGCCGGTGCAGGGGCCCAAGGACTTGGGCCATCTTCTATTGCTTTCCCAGGCCATAGCAGAGAGCTGGATCAGAAGTGGAGCAGCTGGGATTCAAACCAGCAACCATATGGGATGCCAGTACTACAGACAGTGGCTTTACCCGCTATGCCACAGCACCAGCTCCTCACTAACTGTTATTAGGATTTTAGAGAATATCTGTCTAGACTTTTATTTGTGTGCATATTCATATTTTTAATGTCATTAAAAACATTTCTCATACAGGCTTACTTTGTTAAAGAATTAATGCTTATGGAGCCAACCAACATCATAATTCCATTCACCCATGAACAAGTTGTTTTGCTGTGTTTCCTGGCCACAAGCCATACCCTAAGCCTGGCTAACACTCTTGGAAATTTGTCCTACTGCTTATAAAGGGGGCTAGGTGAGGGTGTGTAGGACAGACTGACAAACCATCGAATCAACGCGAAATACGTATCCTTCTAATGGGGACCAGTCGATATTTGTGTTTTACATATGTCTAAAATGCAAGACTTTTTTTTTTTTTTTTTTTTTTTGGACAGGCAGAGTTAGAGAGAGAGAGAGACAAAGACAGACAGAGAGAAAGGTCTTCCTTCCATTGGTTCACTCCCCCAAATGGCCGCTATGGCCGGTGCGCTGCACTGATCTGAAGCCAGGAGCCAGGTGCTTCCTCCTGGTCTCCCATGTGGGTGCAGGACCCAAGCACTTGGGCCATCCTCCACTGCCTTCCCAGGCCACAGCAGAGAGCTGGACTAGAAGAGGAGCAACTGGGACAGAATCAGCGTCCCAACCGGGACTAGAACCCGGGGTGCGGGTGCCGCAGGTGGAGGATTAGCCTAGTGAGCCACGACTCTGGCAATGCAAGACATTTTTAAAAATAAATGATAGAATATTCACATATAATTCATCCTGTTCACTAAATGATAAACACAAACAGTTGACTTTAATCAAGTAAAAAGGAGCCACTCTGAAGTTCAGTTAGAAGTTTGAACAGCAGGAGTCGGTGTTGTGGCCCTACAGGTGAAGCCACCACCTGTGCTGCCAGTATCCCATCGTATGGGAGCCAGTTGGAGTCCCAGATGTACTATTTCCAACCCAGCTCTCTGCTATGGCCTGGGAAAAGCAGTGGAAGATGGCCCAAGTCCTTGGGCCCCTGCATACACTTAGGAGACTGGAAGAAGCTCCTGGAATCTGTCTCGGGCCTGGCCCAAACCAGGTTGTTGTAGCCATCTGGGGAATGAAGCAGCGGATGGAAGATTCATTCTCTCTCTCTCTCTCTCTCTCTCTCTCTAACTCTTTCAAATAAATAAATAAATAAGTCTTTGAAAAATGAACAATCTGGAAAAAAAATAAGAAAATCTGAATTTGAGAGGTTTTGAAATATCTAAGGATAAGTACATATTTTAAAAAATGTTCTAAGGGCCGGCGCCGTGTCTTAACAGGCTAATCCTCCGCCTTGCGGCGCCGGCGCACCAGGTTCTAGTCCCTATTGGGGTGCCGGATTCTATCCCGGTTGCCCCTCTTCCAGGCCAGCTCTCTGCTATGGCCCAGGAAGGCAGTGGAGGATGGCCCAAGTCCCTGGGCCCTGCACCTGCATGGGAGACCAGGAGAAGCACCTGGCTCCTGCCATCGGATCAGTGCGATGCGCCGGCCGCAGCGGCCATTGGAGGGTGAACCAACGGCAAAAAGGAAGACCTTTCTCTCTGTCTCTGTCTCTCTCACTATCCACTCTGCCTGTCAAAAAAAAAAAAAATGTTCTAAGGATAAATAATTGGTTTAATAACCCTGCCACCAGTGGTCGTACTAGGCGACCTTAAAATTTTTTATTTTGGCTGCTTTAGGGTTAGTCAGACTTTTAATTTGCTGCACAGAGCCCCTTCTTTACATGCTATACCACTAGTTTTCCCAGACAACATCTGCCCCTTCTGATACCTCACTACCTCCTTTTCTTCTCCCATGGTGCATATACACAAACCATAGCCCACACTTGCCTCCTGTGTCCTTCTCTGACCTCCCATCCTTTCTGAGGGCTCAATCATTTTTTTAAAGAGATTTATTTTATTTATTTGAAAGGCAGAGTTACAGAGAGAGAGAGAGGAAGAGAGAGAGAGAGAGAGGGAGAAAGAGGAAGAGATAAATCTTCTATCCACTGGTTCACTCCCCAGGTGGCTGCAATGGCCAGGGCTGGGCCAGGCCAAAGCCAGTAGCCAGGAGCTTCTTCTAAGTTTCCCATGTGTGTGCAAGGGCCCAAAGACTTGGGCCATGACCATCCTTTGCTGCTTTCCCAGGTATATTAGCAGGGAGCTGGATCAGAAATGGAACAGCCAGGACTCAAACCCATGCCCGTATGGGATGTTGGCTTTGTAGACAGTGGCTTAATCCATCATGCCACAACACCAGACCCCAGCAAAATAAAGTTTTTTTTTTTTTAAACATTGTTCCTTTCCCCTTTTCCAGCTTTTATATCAATAAAAATTTTTCTGTCTTTTCGCCTTTTCTCTTCAGTTTGGTCTTTAGCAAAAAAGATCCTAATCATAGAGATACACTTAAGACCAGGCCTTCAATAAGGGAAAAGAAAGCTTTTAGTTTGAGAGGAAAGGTAGACATTATAAAGAACTACTGGTTTCAACCTTCAAAACCCTTGAGAATACCCAGTAATTCCTTTCAAAATAGTCACAGAAGTCCCCACCCACCTCCTTTTCTCTAAATAAGCAATGTTTTGCCTGAAGCATTGGCATAAACTATGAAATTTATTATGATTTATAATGGTTTTTGTTCGGGTCATTGCAACAGCATTGTTTTATGCTTTTTTTCTTTTAAATCTATTTGAGAGGAAGAAAGAGAGAGAAAGGGAGAGAAAGAAAGAGAAAGAGAACACTCACATCTGCTGGTTTACTTCCTAAAGGCCCATGATGGTCCCTGGCTGGGCCAGGGGTCAAACCAGGAGTAGGAAACTCATTCCAGGCCTCCCAAGTGGGTAGCAGGAACCGAATCACTTGAACCCTCATTGCTACCTCCCAGGATCTGTAACAGCAGGAAGCTGGAGTCGGGAGTCAGAGCTGGGTATTGAACCCAGACACTCTGATATAGGACATGGGTAATCTTAATTGCTACGCCAGATGTCCACCCCTGTGCTTCCACCCTCACCCCCACTATTGAAGATGTCAGCCATGTTGTGAGTTGAATTGAGTGTTTTGGTTTTGAAAGATAACTCCTAGTTATGACCACTGTTCCCTTTGGAAAATACATCCAACGTTCTAAATATCTGGCGTAAAAACAGCATTGTTGTTTTCAGTTAAGTCAAAATAATAGCAGTCTTTGAGAAGTGATATGTTGATTCCAAACTTTTTCCTTCCAGATTTTCGTCAGTAAAGGGAGCTAGGATTGGCATGGATCCTTGGGGATTACAGAGGAAGCAGGTCTCTGCTGCAAAGGTTGAGGGTCAGGGCCAGGTAGCTCACCTGTAAAGGTAAACGTGTGTGGGCTAGAAGACAGGGGGAGCCTTGCACCAAATAGCTGGATAAGTTGCACTGAGAAAAAGGTCTATATTTTCATAAATATTCATGGAAAAGGTTTCAAAAAGATGTTTTTGTTCAGACTTCCAACAGCATGTTGCAAAATTAATGATAGTTTAACACAAAAGCATTATATTATTCATTTGATCTGGAATTGTTTATAAACATTCAGAATTAACACTTTACTGTTATTTTTTAAAAATTAAAGAAAGAAAACACAGAGTGCTAGGCCCCACAAAAAGTTATTTTTATTTTTTTGAATTCTAAGTATATATAATTGTGCATAGCTGACAGTTTGGTCTATTCTGGCTCAAGTACACTTACCTCCCTTCTGATTTTTCTCATCAATATTTTGTTTAATTTATTTGAGAGGAAGAAAGGCAGAGAGCAGGTGAATGAGAGACAGACAGAGAGAGCTCCCATCTGCTGGTTCATTCCCCTAGCTGTCCACAATAACCAGGGGTGGGCCAAGGCTGAAGCTGGGAGTTAGGAATGCAATCCAGGTCTTCCATGTGAGCGACAGGAACCACCGCTGCTATTTCCCTGGGTTGGTGTTTGTTAGAAGCTTGAGTCAGGAGCTAGAACTAGACGTTCGAACCCAGGTACTCAAATATTGGGACACAGGTTAACTGGCATCCTGTTTTTTTTTTTTTTTTTTAATTTAGCTTTTCTGTCATTTTATTTGAAAAACAGAGACATACACACACACACAGATACACACACACATCCATACATATACACAGAGAGAAAGAGAGAGATCTTTCTTCTGATGGATTACTTCTCAAATGCCTGCAACATCAGGTCTCTTACTTGGGTGGCAGGGAATCAAATTTCTTGAACCACAATCTGCTGCCTACTAGAATGCACATTATCAGGAAGCTGGATCAGGAGCCAAGCAACTGGGACTTAAAACAGGCACTCTGATATGGGATGTGGGCATCCCAAGCAGCTACATAAGCTGCTGTGCTAAATGCCCACGCATTAACTGGCATGTTAGCCATTAGGCTAAATGCCTGCTCCACTTTTTTTCTTTTTTAAATTAATGAAAGATAAGACACTCCAATGTTTTAAAAGAGAGGAATTTTTTTTAAATTATGTATTTATTTATTTGAAAGGCAGAGTTACAGAGAGGCAGAGAAAGAAAGAAGGTCTTCCATCTGCTGGTTCACTCCTCAAATGGCCTCAACAGCTGGGACTGGGTCAGGCTGAAGCCAGGAGCCAGGAGCTTCCTCAGGGTCTGCCACACGGGTGCTAAGGCCCAAGCACTTGGGCTATCTTTTATTGCTTTTGTAGGCTATAGCAGAGAGCTGGACTAGGAGTAGAGCAGCCAGGATTTGAACTGGCACCCATATGAGATGCCAGTGCTGCAGGCAGCAGCTCTACCTGCTATGTCACAGCACCAGCCCCAAGAGAGTTTTTAAGATTTATAAGACTGCTCACTTTCCCCTTGGATTTTATCTCCCCTATCTGCTGGTTCACTTACCTTATGGCCGCAACAGTCAGAGCTTGGCCTTGCCAAAGCCAGGAGCTTCATCTAGTTCTCCCACTATGGTGCAGGGGCCCAAGCACTTGGGCTGTCCTCCACTACTTTCCCAGGTGCATCAGCAGGGAGCTGGATTGGAAGTGGAGCAGCTGGAACTCAAACCAGCACCCATATGGGATGCTGGCGTGGCAGGTGGCAGCTTAACTCACTTCGCCACAACGTTTGCTCCTTATCTTCCCTTTAGGTATCTGTTATTTCTGCCTCCTAGGTAGCATAACATCATTTATTTTCGTTCTTCCTTTTAAAAATCCACTCAAGTGTGGACAAAATTTCCTGTTATGTTGAAATTATTTATTGCTTTCACTGGACATTTTAGGGTTAAAAATTTGCCTGTGAAATGCAAAGTGTTGTATATAAAATAATACCACTGTGTAGAAAGACAAGGTAAAAAATAAGTATATTTTTGCTTCTCTTATCTATGCATAAATAGACTCTGGAAAAACACATAGGAAATTAACAATATTTATATATTTGAGGTTGAGGGATGAGAACTGGGCAGATAGAAATGGGTGGGAAGCAGACTTTTACGGAGTCCCTTATATTATTTTTGGTTTTTGGAACCATGTGATTATGTAACCCATTGTTAAAATAATTCAAAAAATCATGCCCTTAGGTTGTTTGACACTTTACAAAGAGATCTACATCTGTATCTGGTGTCCCTTTTCTGCATCAGTCTTTAGTGAGGTCGTTGTTTGAAATCTGTGTGTGAGAATGCATGTGTAGTCTAGTCTCGAAGGACTAGGAGTATTTTGCAGGCACCTTGCCACGGATTTTTCCCCTTCAGCTCTCAAAGGCTGTGACTAAGATTCATTATGGAGCCTTCCGTTAGAAAATTCTGATACTGCAAATACAGCCAAACCTTAAGTTGTTGTTGGCTTATGGAGAGAACCATTTAATTGAAATTACATGCAGTATTTGGCCAACTGGATCCTTGGTTGTTTCCTAATAAAACGATTAGATAATGCCCCATAATTAGTGCAAAGTCAGTTTACTTTTCCCCGTGGTGTCTTCTACCTTATAATCATGGTTATAGTTTACCTACTTAAGATTATATGAATTTGGTGCTTTTAGAAAATAGAGGTTAGTTTACTTTTAGTATTTTGATAATGCTTCCCCTTACAGTTGTACACACTAAGCCAACTATTTTTCATCATAATTTTTGGAGTTTACATCATTTGTGACCTTTATCTTATCTTGCCAAGAGCAAAGAGGAAGGAGTTAACATTTAGAGATTACCTGCCACTTGGTGGATGCTTTAGAGACTTTATTTCATTAAATACTCATAATACTTCTATGGGGTAGGTGGGGAGTTTCATTTTACAGATGACAAAATTTGACTTAGTAAGGCTTCAAAGCTGTGAATGGCCAACACAGGACAGAACTGATCTGGCTGTGTCTCCACAGGTCCCCCTTTGCTATTGATAAGGAGGTAAAAGCTGGCTGTTCTGAAAGAAATTCATCAGAAAGAATAGGCAGACTTGATTTACAAAAATCCAGATTACCATAAACTAATGAGGCAGTGGCTAAATGAGTTATAAAATTGGCTTTTCATTTTGACTTTATTATTCTGAAATAATATTAATGTTTTAATACAGAAAAGGGTACCAGATGTCAAGAGGAAAGCTGACTGAAAATGCTTTAAATATTATGTATTTCATGCCTAAAAGAAAAAGGACTCAAAAGTCCAAATTTAAAAACCTTGTTGTGTTAAATTCTGAACCTGCAGGATTTGAATGTCTTATGTTGTTATCTTTCAGAACTGTCAAACTCCTGCTGTTAGCAAACAAAGTCCAGTGAACTTTGCCAACAATAACACATATTGTTGTCATATTATAGAACCCTTAATGATGGTAACCAGCACCACTTATATTAATCCTTGGAAATAGGGCAATTGCTTTGCTGATTTTTTGTTTAATTTAGCTGTTGCAAGTCTTTTGTGTGTCTTGGCAGATACTGGGATAAGCTCCTATTAGCTGAGTAAAGATAGATCCCTGTAGGTCTGAATTCTTATATACTCCAATGTCTTATGCTTCTATTATCTAATAAAATGTATTTTATTTCCTGAGCAAGATGGTGCTATATTCTGAAGGTATCCACAAGTTAGTGTGTTTCAAACTTCACTGCAATTGTGTTAGGAGGTAGGGCCTTCTGGGAGATTATTATGAGATGCCTGCTGATAAATGGATAAATACCTTTGTGAAAAGGTCCTATGGAGGATGGCATTTAGCCTAGACATTAGGTCACTTGCATCCCATTTTGGAGTACCTGGTTTGATTTCCAGCTTTGGCTCCTGATGCCAGCTTCCTGCTAGTACATACTGTGGGAGGCGGTGGTAATGACTCAAGTAATTGGGCTCCTGCCACCCACATTGGAGACCTGGATTGAGTTCTCGGCTCCCTGGTCAGCCTGGCCCCGCTCCGACCATTGTGGGTATTTGAGGAAGTGAGTCGGCAGATGGAAGCTCTCTCTAAATATCTGGCTCTCCCTCTTTATCTCTATGCTCTCAAATAAATTTTAAAAATAAATAAAAATAAAAAAGTCTTATAGGAATGAGTTCTCCTCTGCTCTTCTGCTGTGGACAGATTTGGTCCATTTTTGGTTGCCCTTGCCAGCTTCCAGCTTCTGCCATGTGAAGATACAGCAAGGAAGTCCTTATCAGATCAAAGTGCTACTTTGATCTTGCTCTTGATCTCCAGAACTGTGACGTTGTCATCTATAAATCACCCAGTCTCAAGAATTCAGTTACAGCAATACAAACAGACTGAGACAGATAATAAAAAAATTCAAATGATTGGGAAAGTTTCAAAAGAAATGAAAGACAGTACTTGGAGAAGACAGAAAAAAACTATGGCAGATGCTGAGTCTCTTAGACTCAGTGCTTCTCAATGAAGTAACATCTCTATTGGAATATAATATATACCATCAAATTCACCCTATTAAGCCATAATCCAGTGGTTTATTCACAGAATTGTGAAGCCACCACCACTGCCTAATTTCAAACCTTTCATCACCCCAAAAAGAAACTCGGGAACCATTATCAGTCATTGCCATCCCTCCCAAATTCCAGCCTGTACAATGACAAATAAGTGTTGTTTATATATATATTTGCTTATTCTGCACATTTCATTTTTAAAAATGGGGTCTTTTTTTTTAAAAAAAAGATTTATATTTATTTGAGAGACAGAGTATTTGTTACAGAGAGAGGGAGAGACTGAAAGAGAAGTCTTCATCCTCTGGTTCACTCCCTAAATGGCCACAATGGCTGGAGCCAGGCCGATCTTAAGCCAGGAGCCAAGAGCTTTTTCTGGGTCACTCACGTGGGTGCAGGGGCCCAAGTATTTGGGCCATCTTCCACTGCTCTCCCAGACCATTAGCAGAGAGCTGGCTTAGAAGTAGAGCAGCCAGAACTTGAACCAGCAACCATATATGGGTTGCCAACCCAACCTACTATGCCACAGCACTGGCCCCAGGAAGTGGTCTTTTGTGACTGGTTCTTTTCACTTAGCACAATGTTTTCAGGATCCATCCATGTTACAGCATGTAAAACTTCATCATTTCTTTTTTTTAAAAAATATTTATTTATTTGAAAATCAGAGTTACACAGAGAAGGAGAGGCAGAGAGAGCGAGAGGGCTTCATCTGCTGGTTCAGTTCCCAATTGGCTGCAACGGCCGGAGCTGTGCCAGTCTGAAGCCAGGAGCCAGTAGCTTCCTCTAGGTCTCCCAAGTGGGTGCAGGGGCCCAAGGACTTGAGCCATCATCTACTGCTTTCCCAGGCTGTAGCAGAGAGTTAGATTGGAAGTGGAGCATCTGGGACTCAAACCAGTGCCCATATAGGATGCTGGCACTGCAGACGGTGTGTACTATACCACAACACCAGCACCTCATCATTTCTTTTTGGTGGTGAAAAGTCTTCCATTTTTGTTTGTTCATCTGTTCACAGACATTTGGGTTATCTCTACCATTTGTCTATTATGGATAATGTTATAAATATTTATTTATATGTAAGTTTTTGTGTGGACACAGGTTTTCATCTCTCTTAGGTATATCCCTGGGAGCGGATTTGCTGGGTCATACAATAACTCATATATTCTGAATAAATGTCCCTTAGCAGATAAATTATTTACACATATTTTCCCTTCTTTGGGGTTTCTTTTTCCTTTCTTGATGATTTTCTTAAAGTAAAAATTTTAATTTTTGATGAAGTCAAAGGGTGTGCATGAGTAGGAAGCTGGAATCCTAAGCAGAGCCAGGACTCAAATCCAGGCACTCTGATATGGGATGTGGGCATCTTAACTGCTGCACCAAGTGTCCATCCCATAACTTGGATTTTGTTAGGGATTGCTTTGAATCTGTGGATCAGTTTGTTACAATATTAACAATTTTATTAAGTCTTTTGATCTACGAACATATGTTGTCATTTCATTTACTGAGGTCTTTTTTAATGTTCAACACTGTTTTCTAGTTTTCATTATAGAAAGTCACTGTGCTAAAATTTATTCCTAGGTATTTTCTTTTTGGTGCTATTATAAATGGAATTGTTTTCTTAATACATTTTTAGTTTTCTCATTGCTACTGTATGGAAATACAATTGATTTTTGAATATTGATTTTGTATTCTTCATTCTTACTTCAATCATTTATTAATTTGAATGATTTTTGGTGGATTCCTTAGGATTTTCTATATATAAGATCTTGTTATCTGTACATAGAAATAGTTTTACTTTTTTTATTATTTTTCTCCTGCCTGATTGTTCTACTAGAACTTCTACTGCTGTATCAAATAGAAGTGAAGACAACTAATATGCTGTCTTGTTCCAATCTCAGGGGGAAAAGCATTCAGTTTTTCATTACTATGCAATGTTAGCTGTGGGTTTTTCATAAATGTCCTTTATTGCTTGAGGAATTCCCTTCTATTCCTACTTTGTTCAGTGTTTTTGTCATTAAATGTATTAAAGGGGACCAGGCCTGTGACATAGTGGGTAAAGCTGCTGCCTGTGGTGTAGCATCCATATGGACTCCAGTTCGAGTCTTGGCTGCTCCACTTCCTACCCAGCTCCCTGCTATAGCCTGGGAAAGCAGTGGAAGATGGCTCAGGTCCTTGAACCCCTGCACTCACATGGGAGACACGGAAGAAGCTCCTGTCTCCTGGCTTTGGATTGGCTCAGCTCTGGCTGTCATGGCCATTTGGGGAGTGAACCTACAGATGGCATACCTTTCTCTCTCTCTACCTCTGCCTTTCTGAAATTCTGCCTTTCAAATAAATAAATAAATCCTTTAAAAAAAGGTGTTAGAGTTTATCAGATAGCATTTCTATGTTTATTGAGGTGATCCTATGGTTTTTGTTCTTTAAATACTATGTATTGAGGTGGGTATTGAGCTTAGCAGTTAAGATAAGGTTAGGATATCTGTGTTCCATATTGGAGTTCCTGGGTTCAGTTTTTGCTTCCTGATAAAACACATCTTGGGAAACAGTGGTGATAACTCAAGGAATTGGGTTCCTGCCGTCTACATGGGAGACTTGGAAAGCATTTTCAGCTCCCAGCTTTGACCTGAACCAGGTCTGGCCATTGTGGGAATTTGGGGATTGAAGTAGTACATGAGAGCTCTCTCATCTATCTCTCAAATTAATAATTAACAATAAAAATGTGATATATTATACTGATGATTTTCAGATATTTAGCCAACCCTACAATCCTGGAATAAGTAACATTTGATAATAGTCTGTAAACCTTTTTATATGTTGCTAGATTTGGATTGTTGGTATTTTGTTGAAGTTTTTGCATCTGAATTAGTCTGTAATTTTTTTTCCTCATGATATCGTCATCTGTTTTTGGTACCAGTTTAATACTGGTTTCATTGAATAAGTTGAAAAGTTATATCTTCCCATGTATGTGTGTGTGTTGGGGGGAATTTTGTGAAGGATTGGTATTAATTTTTTAAGGTTTATTTATTTATTTATTTGAAAGGCAGAGGCAGAGGCACAGGGAGAGAGAGAGAGAGAGAGAGAGAGAGAGAGAGAGAGAGAAAGGTCTTCTATCCACTGGTTCACTCCCCAAATGGCCGCAACGCCCAGAGCTGCACCAATCTGAAGCCAGGAGCCAGGAGCTTCTTCTGGGTCTACCAAGTGGGTACAGAGGCCCAAGGACTTGGGCCATCTTCTTTTGCTTTCCCAGGCCATAGCA
Organism: Lepus europaeus; assembly: GCF_033115175.1. Lineage (NCBI taxonomy): Eukaryota > Metazoa > Chordata > Mammalia > Lagomorpha > Leporidae > Lepus > Lepus europaeus. The sequence continues at coordinate 76,445,021 of NC_084830.1, read as the reverse complement.
GAGAACCAGATCAGAAGTGGAACAGCTGGGTCTTGAACCGGTGCCCATATGCAAGGGCAACTTTACCCACTATGCCACAGTGTTGGTCCCTAATTCTTCTTCTTTTTTTTTTTTTTTTTTTTTTTGACAGGCAGAGTGGACAGTGAGAGAGAGAGAGAGACAGAGAGAAAGGTCTTCCTTTGCCATTGGTTCACCCTCCAATGGCTGCCATGGCCGGTGCGTTGCAGCCGGCGCACCGTGCTGATCCGAAGGCAGGAGCCAGGTGCTTCCTCCTTGTTTCCCATGGGGTGCAGGGCCCAAGCACTTGGGCCATCCTCCACTGCACTCCCTGGCCATTGCAGAGAGCTGGCCTGGAAGAGGGGCAACCGGGACGGAATCTGGCGCCCGACTGAGACTAGAACCAGGGGTGCCGGCGCTGCAAGGTGGAGGATTAGCCTGTTGAGCCACGGCGCCGGCCCCTAATTATTCTTAAAACATTTGGTAAAATTCACTAGTTAAACCATTGCTACCTGGGCTTTTCTTTGTGGGGAGTTTTTTCTGATAACTGATTCAATCTCTTTACTTGTTATATTTCTATTCAGAATTTCTATTTCTTCTTCAGTTACTTTTTGTAGTTTATTTCTATGAGTTTGTCCATTTCCTCTAGGTCATTCTAAATTGTTGGTGTACAATTATTCATAATATTCTCTTTTTAAAAAAATATTTATTTTATTTATTTGAAAGAGTTACAGAGAGAGGTAGAGAAAGAGAGAGAGGTCTTCCATCCACTGGTTCACTCTCCAGATGGCCACAATGGCCGGAGCTGGGCCAATCCAAAGCCAGGACCTAGGAGTTTCTTCCGGGTCACCCACATGGGTGCAGGGACCCAAATACTTGGGCCGTCTTCCACTGCTTTCCCAGACTAGGAATGAGAGATAGATTGGAAGAGGAGCAGCCAGAACAAGAACCAGCTCCCATATGGGATGCTGGCACTTCAGGCCAGGGCTTTAACCTGCTGTGCCGCAGCGCTGGCCCCATAATATTCTCTTAAAATCCTTCTTACCTCTGTGAAGTTGGTAGTGATATTCCCTTTTTCATTCCTAATTGTAGTAATATAACTTCCTTCTTTTATCT